>NC_057863.1:128502325-128813863 GCF_019393635.1 Dromiciops gliroides
GAAAATAAAGAACCTTTCATAATGGGAACTAATAAAACAGATTTTGTTAACAAAATATGCAGTAAATAAATTCCCTACATGTTGAATTATACCCATAAAACTCTATAGGTGCTGCACATTTAGAGTCAGAAAAATAAAACAAAACAAACATTGTTAAGATAAACAGCTGGCTTAATATTATGAGGATATTGGAAATATTTAGTATTCAATACTTTTTAATGAAGTTTTTTTTTTTGGGGGGGGGAATAAGATCTCTAGTCAATACTTTCTTCTACCTAGTTGTGGTATTAATCTTAGAAAAACATACCTGAACATCTAGAAAGCGAAATGGCATGCAGCCTTTTAGTTCCAGTTGAGTAACATATTTTGTAAACTGACTCCATATGCATATGAAACATACAACACAAATAAAAAGTTTCCAGAATGAGAACACAAACATATTGCTATGGCTACTTTAAAAGAAACAAAAACAAAACTCCTGTTCATAGAATATTTGCAATTCTTGCCCTTTTCACCTGGTCAGTCTTTAATCTGTTCTTTTCATTGTGTGGCCGCTTCTTGATAGTCATAATTAGAATTACTCAACCTAACTTGACCATCAATAAAGGCATGCCAAATATAAAATTCTCATGCATTACAAAATTGGTTTGATTTATTTTGTTTTTAATGTCTGTTATTATCAATAGCACATAGTGAGAGGTGTTTGGGGAAGATACAATTCTGTTGCTCACATATCTGAGTTTCATTTTGTATTTATGGATTTTTTTTCAGGAGAAGAATAAATAGGTGAAAATAGTTCACCACCATATGATTTGTTTTATCCTTAGGCATTGCCTGAGGTTACTGGTACATCCCTGGCTTTCAGTATCGAAAAGTGAAATGCACAACAATGAAAATTTTATTAAAATGTATGTTAACCCATTACAGTATGTTCATTTTCAATTCTTTGTAAGAAAGCATGATGTATCATTTTGTGTGTGTCATTTTTTCAAAAAGAGATGAGTCAAGTAAAGGAGCAAATTTAATGGGGGAATTTTATGGGAAACATTATACAAATGGCAGTGTGTGCGAGTCCCATTATTAAAATAATTTGTCATTGTATGAAAAAATGGTATAAATTTCCAGAAAGAGTCTTCTTCAGTTATCTGTCCTCCTCCTCTTTTTTTTTTTTAAATGACAGTGGCTTTTGTGCAGTAAAGACAGACACGTTCTCAGGCAAAGCCCATTTCAGGCCAGAATTTCTGAGAGCCCTATTAATGTTTCATGCTAATCAAGGAGAGTGGGAAATAGAGCTGACAGGTGCTTTCTACTCTGCTTATTTCTGTCTTCCTGCATTAGACATTACTAGCTAAAAAAGAGCCAATATGGTTCTTTTCCAATGCATATAGTGACAAGGGCAGAAATAAAATGATTCTTGGCTTAAATTTCCAGTTGTTTTCCATCTTGGATTAGCTGATAACATCCACGGTTATGTGAGTGCATTGATTATTAATAGAACTATTTTACTTTGAACTCTAACCTCAACAGGACTAAGCCATTTGGGCCTGGTACTCTCCATAAGTAAAAATGGCAATATTATTCATGAGCCCAACACAAAGTTATCATTTGACTTTTCATATTCAAACCAGTTCTGCATAAGTGACTTGGGTTTGTCATCCATTTGAAATTTTCCTATATGTAAATTTCAGAGGAAAAGGTAATAACTTATTTCCCTTTGCTATCCAGAGGCACGATTTGGATTTGAATAATGTGTTTTTTATGTCCTTGCTAAAATACATCCACATATCCAAATATATCCACATATGCCAAGATAACTACATGCCATCACATCTAGACCAAGGGTTTGGGGCCGGGGAGGGCAACAATCTGTTGGTTCAAGGCTTTTCTTTCTCTGTTTAAATTTTTAATCTGATTGAAATCCTTAAACTGTATGATGATATCTCTTATTAAATAAAGTCAAAATACTTCACCCCTCTAGGCAAATTTTCATTTATCCCAACCATTATGTGTTTAAAAATGATTTCTTAGCATGGCTGACTTTTCCACATCTTTTATTCATAGAAAAACTTTTTTTTTTTTCATAAAGTGCATTTAGACATGCCAAGGAGTGTTACCTTCAACTTCAGCTACTGAGGGCCTGCCATTTCCTGACAGTCTCACCATACTTATTGTCTATCTTAGGGATGTGAAAGGTGACATATGGTGCCTTTGGGATAAAATGAAGTATTATTCTGCTTAGGTTTCAAGTAGCCAAGGTTAGGCCTCAAAAATGTCCCAGTACAAGAACAAACAGTTACACTTACATGGGAAACATATTCCAATGTGGGTGCGACCCTCCCCTCTAATTATAGCTGAAATGTTACCAGTATGAAATATACTTTAGCTAATAATGTAAAAGTGTATATTCAACAGAAAAATTAAAGAAAGGTGTTTAGTGTAAAGTCATTTATTTCAGAGTAATGAATGTACCCAATATGCCAAAAAATAAATTTATATTCTTTGGTGTTCCCTTGGTGGACTTTTTCCTTTTCATTTAAAAAAATATTATAGGTTATAGGATGATAGATTTAGATCTGGGATGAATCTTAGAGATTTCTAAGCTCAACTGCTTCATCTTACAAAAAAGGGAAATGGAGAGCCAGAGAGGTAAAGGGACTTACCCAAAGTTACACAGGTAGGAACTGATCTCAGGTCTTCAGTGGAAAAGTAGTCTGGGGCTATGTCTGACATGTCCAAAATAAAATTAAGTTGGAAATTAATTCAAATAATGAGAAGCAATGAAGATTAGCTTTCTCTCATCAGTGTTCAGTCACCAAACATTTTTTTTTAATTTTTAATTTTATTTTTTTTGTGGACCAGTGAAGATTAAGTGACTTGCCCTGGGTGACACAGCTAGTTAGCGTCAAGTGTCTGAGGATGGATTTGAACTCAGGTCCTTCCGAATCCAGAACTAGTGCTTTATCCACTGAACTACCTAGCACTTACTATGTGCTAATTACTTTGCCAATTATTGTGATGTAGTAGAAATAGCATTGGTATTGCAGTCAAGACCTGGATTCAAATCATGCCTCTGATTCTGTGTGACCTTAAACAAGTCCCTCAACCTCTCTGGGTTTCTTTTCTCATCTACAAAAGGAGGGTTTTACACTGAACTGGATGGCCTTTGAAGTCACTTACAATTTAAAATTTATGATGTTATGATTTATGCATCAACTATCTATGCAGCCCTGAGTTCTATTTTGTCTATGTAGTTTAGAATGCAGTGTTTAATGCAAGTATGTATATAGTAAGTCCTTTTGTTGTTGTTCAGTCATTTTTCCAATCATGTCTGACTCTTCATGACATCATTTGGAGTTTTCTTGGCAAAAGATACTGGAGCAGTTTGTCATTTCCTTCTTTAGCTCATTTTACAGATGAAGAAACTGAGGCAAACAGAGTTAAGCGACTTGCCCAGTGAGTATCTGAGGCCAAATTTTAATTCATGAAAATGAATCTCCCTGACTCCAGGCCCATCTCTCTAAATACCACTTCACTCTAGGTGCCCCAGTAGGTCCTTAAAACAATTTTATCTAATTGAATTGAGAAAGCAAGTCCATATAAAGATGCTAAAGCTTTCAGAATTCAAAGATGATGCTAATGTCATATCTTTGTGCAAGATAATTGTCTTGTGGATCCAATCAGTAAGGATTTAACAAGCACCTATTATGGGTTAGAGACCTATTTTTGTTGTTGTTTTTGTTTGTTTGGGGTTTTTTTTTTTTTTGGTGAGGCAATGAGGGTTGTGTCTTTCCCAAGTGTCTGAGGCCAGATTTGAACTCAGGTCCTCCTGAATCCAGGGCTGCTGCTTTATCCACTGAGCCACCTGGCTGCCCCCTAAAGACTGTCTTATGAACCCCCAGATGGCAGTCTCTACTAAGCATTTAATTGACTGAATTAACATCTTATTTACTAACATTTATTAGGCAGCTATTTTGTGTAGAATACTGAACTAATTTCTAGTGACACAAAATTTAGAGGGTGGCCATTGTCCTCGTGAAATTTACAGTTTAATAAAATAAATAAATGAATAATTAGTTTAAAAGAAACACTAAAATTTATATGAAACTTTAAGATTTACCAAATACTTTTCTTACTAAAAACCCTGTGAATAGTGTAAGCATTGTTATTATCAGTTTACCGATAAAAAAGCTGAGACCATAAATGACCAGTGCATAGGCTCGATCTCTCTGTTGAACTGGGAGTCATATGCTATGGAGAGGTGCATCTTTACCTGGAGAATCCATGATTCTTGTGGCCTAGAAATGAAAACTGTTTTGAGCATCCTGGTTAGAGGAAATATGAAAATGAAAACTGTGGAATCAGAAAATTTCTCTTAGGAACCAGAAGGCCACTTTGGACATGGGAGTGAATAGTCATGGTCAGAATGTCTACCTCTACCCCTACCCCCACCATGGGATAATACCTCTAATATGGAGCCAGGACCATGAGAAGAAAAGTTCAGCACCACCATGCTGTAAGGCGGAGGAGAGTTGGCATGGGGTACAACAAGTTTTCTGTTTTCCCTGTGGGAGGTTTTGCTCACATATACTTATCTTTCCTGATAGATGTCAGGTTCCATGTGTAGTCCCCTAAACTTTCAGATGTATAAAGTTCCAAATATGTCAACATAGACCACATTCCAGGTTGTCACGGCAGAATCAGAGGACAACTTATTAGAATTCTCTTGGGATCCATATACATGGGAGGAGAGGTCCAGGATCACATGCAGACATCATAGGATCAAGGGGCTTATGGTTGGAAGGGATCTTAGAAATCCAGATTTTACAGAGGCCCAGAGCATCATCTTTAAATCTCCTCTGTACCTCACTTCCTAAAGCTGTTCATTAGCCAAGTCCTTGAGATTCTACAACCACAAAGCATTTCTCACTTATTTCTTATCTCCACCTATATAAACATCAAGCCAGTTCCAGCCCTGGCCGCCTCTTGCCTAGACTACTGTGACAGCTGCCTAATTAGCTTCCTCTTGACCAAACTCTTCCTCCTCTAATCCAAACCCCTCCCCCATCCCCAGCTGTCAAAATAATATTCCCTTGAGGGGCAGCTAGGTGGCACATTGGATAAAACACTGGCCCTGGATTCAGGAGGACCTGAGTTCAAATCTGACCTCAGACACTTGACACTTACTAGCTGTGTGACCCTGGGCAAGCCACAACCCTCATTGGCCTGCATAATAATATTAATAATAATAATAATAATAATAATGATATTCTCAAGGCACAGGTTTTTACATCACTTCTTCACGCAAAACCCTCCAATGAAACCCTATTGTCTCGCCCCTGGTGGGAACCCTTTCTACTGAGTAGTTCACAACTCATCTATGACTTAATAGATAAGTACATAGAAATCAGGTGTTTTCCCAAGGATCCTGTAGTTAATTAATATAGGGATGGGGTAGGAGGGGAGGGCATTTATAGTAATGGTTTCCTTCCTCTAAACGCATCATTATATGCCACATACTACATAGCCTCTAAAATTATATGTTTATGTGTATATACATATGTATACATCCACATCTAAATGAGTCTGAATCTATAAATGTACTCACACATACATCTAGACATCTACAGATATTGATACACACAAACTGTCTGGGCTTAGCTCCTTTCAAAGAGTCCATTGCTAGGCTTGGCCCTCCTCCATATTACTTCTTCTAGGCAGTAGTAAGGAATCTCTGCTTAGTGCTGTCTTCATTTGATTTTCATTCTCTTCCACTTCTTTCTTGGTTCCTTCCATCTTTCTTCTCTGATTCTGTTCCCTGTCCTGCCTTGAAGCAGGAACTCTGTGTGAAATGACTCACCTCTATCTTAAGAGTGGGAAACCAAAATCACATTTCTGTCTGACATGCCTCAAATAGACAATGCACAATTATCCTATAAGCACCAAAAAGTTCTAGTATACATATATGTATATGTAAATTAAAGTCACTTTGGCTGTCTTCATCTTCAGGAATTGCTTTTTCTTTGTGGGTCCTTGAGGAAGCATCTGTGTTTCTCCTCAAGTAATATTCTCTGACCCGCTGCTTTCTTAAAGGTTCTTTCAGAACTGCCTGTGTTTCTAACCCCTTTCCAAAAATACCATTCTCGAAATATGAAAGCAGAAGCACCTTACTTAAAGATTTCTATGTGAGTGACAAGGATATGAAAACCTCAAGGTCATCCCTAATGCTTTGAGACTGTCCCAATCACCCCTCTTACCCAGTCAATTGCAAAATCATGTTCATTCTACCTTTATAACTTCTTCGCCCATAGCCTTCTCTCTGCTCACATGGCCACAATCATAGTTCAGGCCCATATCAACTTTCCTAGACTATTCCAATAATCTACTCTTTGTTCTCCCAGACCTCAGTCTCTCCCCCTTTCCAATTCATCCTCCACACAGCTGCCAAATGGATATTCCTAAATAACAGTTTTGTGGATGTCGCTCCTTTGCTCAAGGATCTCCAGCTGCTCCCTTGCCTCTAGGGTAAAATGCAAACTGCTCTGTTTGACATTTAAAGCCCTTCACAATCTGGCTTGAGCTTACCTTTCCAGTCTACCCGAACACTGATCTCCTATGTGCACTCTGTATTGTAGACAAAATGGCCCACTTGTTTTTCCAATACATGACAGTTCATCTCCCATCTTTGAATGTGCTTCATAGAATCCTAAGTTTTCTTCAAAGTTCAGCTTATGACATCTATACTGATGCTCTTGGTTACTTGTGCCTTCCCCCTTGGAAATTACTTTGTTTATATATGTCGTCTTCTAATTGGTTTACAAGTTGTTTTCCGTTGTAGAATATAGCTCCTTAGAGAATTCCTTTCCTGTGGAATATAATAAGCACTGCTTCACTTTTGTCTCTGGGCCCCCATGCCTGAAACATAGTAGGTACTTAATAAAGGCTTACTTAATGAAATAAGAATAGTATCAGTATTAATTGCAGTAGTAGTAGTGGTGGTGATGGTGATAATAGTAGTAGTAGTAACAATTGTCAGTAATAGAGCACTTTAAAATACAGGGGGACCTGAAGTCTTTGTGTAGTTTTAAGCTTTAATAACTTTGAAATTTAATAATTTAAAATTGTACAAAGACTTTTGGGACATTGTATAGGAAGCACATACACACATGATAGTATTTAGAGTTTGAAGGGACCTTCTAGATCAATGTTTCTCATATTTTTGGGTCTCAGGACTCATTATTTTTTTAAAAGTATTGAGGACCCCCAAAAGCCTGTGTTTATGTGAATTACGTTTGTCAGTATTTATCTTATTGGGAATTAAACCAATAAAATTATAAAATCTATACTTATTCCTTCATTTAAATGAATAATAATATAACAGTTATAGTAGATGTAACTAACATTTAACGAGAAATAACTATGTTTTTTGTTTTTTTGGGGTTTTTTGGTGAGGCAATTGGGGTTAAGTGACTTGCCCAGGGTCACACAGCTAGTAAATGTTAAGTGTTTGAGGCCGGATTTGAACTCAGGTCCTCCTGACTCCAGGGCCAGTGATCCACCCACTGTGCCACCTAGCTGCCCCCAATAAATATGTTTTTTAAAAAAAACAAGAATACTACCATTTTTTTACTTTTTCCTCCCATCTTTAATGTGTGACTTAATAGAAGATAGATGGATCCTCATATCTGCTTTTGAATTCAATCTATTACAAAATATTGTTTTGGTTGAAGAATATAATCATTTTTACTTCAGGGACCCCCCTGAAAGGGTCTCTGGGACTCACTGTGGGTCTGAGGACCATGCTTTGAAAGTTGCTATTCTAGACCATAGAATCATATATCCTTAGATATCTAGTTCATCCCATATCTGAACAAGACTGTATACCATACCTGAAGAGCTATCATTTAGCCTCTACCTAAAGGTTTTCAGTAAGAATGAACTCACTATTTCTTAAGATAACATGTTCTCTTTTGGAATAGCTCTAATTTTAGGAAGTTCTTCTTTGTATCAAACTTCAGGTTTCCTCTCTAGGATTTCTACCCGTTGGTCCTAATTTTGCCCTCTTGAATCAAGCAGAGCAAACCTAATTCCACATAATTCAAGTGTTGAAGGCAGCCACATCATATCCCTGCTAAGTAGTCTTCTCCAGATTAAACCTTCCCTGTTCCTTAAGCTGATCCTCATATTGCATGAATATGAAGCTTTTCACTAGCCTGCTCTCTCTCCCATGGTTGCTCCTAGCTTGCAAATGGATGTTAAAAAAGATGGTTCACTATGAAATTTTATTATTAGGAATTTGGAAATTCATTCCCATAGACAGCAATGGAAGGGAATATCCAATGACATGGGTATAGAGAAGAGCAGAATGGTAAGGGAGCAAGCATGCAGGAACTGGAGGCAGATCCAAATCTTGCCTATGCTGCTTGCTGTGTTATCTTGAGCAAGTCATTTTATCTCCTTGGGGCCTCAGTTTCTTCCTATGTTAAATGATGGGCTTTCTTTTGAGGATTCAATCTGTATGCCTTTAATTAGTATTTAAATCCAACGTAAATGAGAAACAGAAAGGCGAGTCTTCTGTTTCTGTCTGATTTTGCTGGGTTTGGAATTGGTCCTGTAGATAAGGATCTACTGGGCAGATTATAGGACGTCATAATTCTAGGACTATATGTTTTCATGGATAGAGGATGATTTGTAAATCATGAATATAGGATGATTAAAGGAAACTTTAGGAATTTGGGGGTCTTAGTATACAGGTTTGTATAATGAAGCTTGTCTCTGGACAACTTCAGAATGTCTGGAGGATATTGCTTGCTTTATATATTTTAGGGATGGAGACAGATCCAAATAGATTGGAGGTTTATTCAGTTGGGTGAGACAGGTCAGTTTATATATAGGTCCAGAAACTCAGAGAGACCTCCTCTATCAGAGATGTGGGACTGTGTTGCCTGCTTGATGTGCAAAAAGAGATGAAGGGCAAAAATCAACTTAGACTCAAAAATTCTTCCCAGATTTATCATCGTGTGACACTTAGTAGTTAGATAACTTTGGGTGAGTTGACTAGACTTCATATATTCATCTGTAAAACTAGGGACTGGGAACCTGATGTCCTCTCAGAAGATTTCCAACTCAAAGTCCCTATTCCTCTGTCTTGTGCATGTGTCAGGCTGGAAAGGAAAGAGGAGCCAAGATTGTAGTATAGAAAGTGCATTTACTAAGGAATCAAAAGGCAAAAAGTTCAAATCCTTGACGTGATCACGTAATACCTGTGCAAGTTTCAATAATCACTTAATATCTCTGCGATTCATATTTTTCACCTGAAACGACTAGATTAAATGACCTGTAAGATCCCTTATAACCCTGAATCCATGATCTTCTTTCTCTTCTCTAATATCCCTACATTTTCATTTCTTTCTCCCCTTCTTCATTTCCCCCTGTTGTATTTTCCCAGTGGAATACAAGCTCCATGAGGGAAGGGACTATTTTCTGGCATAGCACAATGGCTCAGACATAGAAGCCACTTAATTAATACTTGTTGAATACTTAATGAATTCAATTCAATTAATTAGGCAGATAATTTCAAACAGGAAATCTGGATTTGGAGTCAGAGTAACTGGGACTATATGCAATCTTGGTCAATACACTTAATGTCAGAGGCAGCTAGGTGGCGCAGTGGATAAAGCACCAGCCCTGAATTCAGGAAGACCTGAGTTCAAATATGACCCCAGATATTTGACACGTACTAGCCGTGTGACCCTGGGCAAGTCGCTTAACCCTCATTGCCCTCTCCCCCAACCCCCACAAAACCCAAGACACTTAATGTCTTGAGCCCTGGACTTTCTCAACCATAAAATGAAAGAGCAGGACTTAGATGACCCTTAAAGCCCCTTCCAGCCCTAGGTCTCTAATTCTATTTATAGTAATCCTAGATGATGAGAAGACAGGGATTCACTTACCTAGTGATGGTTTTTCGGGGAGTATAGAATTATAGAATAACAGAGCTGGAAGGAAACTCTTCCAAGTAAAAAACCTCTACACCAAGGCATAAATCCCTCCTAAAATATCCATTGTCCATCCACTTTGTATTAAAGGGCTTCTAGAAATATACTATATTACAAAAGAGAATATTGCATTTTAAAATAGCTCCAGAGGGCATCTAGGTGGCACAGTGGATAAAACACTGGCCATGGATTCAGGAGGACCTTAGTTCAAATCCATCCTCAGACACTTGACACTTAACTAGCTGTGTGACCCTGGGCAAGTCACTTAACCCTCATTGCCCTGCAAAAAAAAAATAGCTCCAGTTCTTAGGAAAAGAAACGACATGGCACCCTAAATAGGGATGACCTTGGAGTCAGGACACTTGGATTCAAATCCTACCTCTGACAATGTACTAGTTACCTGAGCAAGATTGTGTCACTTAATCTCTCAGTGCCCCCAGGCAACTAACACTATAACTTTTTAGATTAGTTGTCATTTTGTATCTGGATGGAGTTTTGACACTGGGTCTTTCCCCATTGTAAATAAATCACTTACCTGAACAACAACCAGAAAAATTTAGTTAGTTCCTCCTTATATTGAACTAATATCTATCTTTTCTGCATGGAACTCTGTACGAGCATTTCATGCCTTCATCCCTAATTTTTGCACAGATGCAAGTCCAAATCCCAAGAAAATATCAATCCTTGTCAAAAGAAATTGCTTTAAAAATTTTTACATGGCCTAAACTTAAATTTCTTAATACATCCCCTGACTTGTTCTTCTCTAAAAAGCTATCCCTTATAACAAAGTATTTTCTTTATAAAGAAAAATAGGAAGAGGAAAAAATCAGCAAAATCAATAAGCCCATTAAAAAATCTGACAAAATATTTAATATTCCATACGTGTGGATCTCCCATATCTGCCAAAGGGTTGGGGGAAGGTGTTCAAAAAAAATTTCCTAAAATTGTCATAATGGGAGATTTCCTATATAGTCAACATAACCCAGATCATTTATCCATGTTGCTAAACATGGCATGAATTAAGTGTCAGTAAAAACCACTTTCCAGAGGTCATCATAGGCATCTTACTATAGTTCAAAACCTTCAAAGTTTAGATCATTGAAATACTTTAACTTGATTTTCTAAAAAAAATGGAACTCTATGATTTTGCATTTGTTTCTATTAATGTTCATATTATTAGATTTTAGCTCATCAGTCTACCTTTATCTATCATCTATCTATTATCAATCTATCTGTATATCTGTATATCTACCTATCTATCTATAGATCTCAATTATATTATCTATTAGCAATTCTTAAAATCTCTCTTAGATATGTCATCTACAATTTTGTTAAACATGTATACAAAAATGTTAAATTCAATCAAGCCAAAGTCAGAGCCCTTTGGTTGTATTTTAACTTGTTAATTTTTACTTAACTTTTTTAAATACCAAAATTATTGAGCAAACTAGCCTTTGAATTTCATGTCAATGCTACAAGATACTGTATACTTGTCAAAAAGGCAATAACCTCTCAGTTAATATTGAAATTATGACCACACATGTAGCAATGTAAGGTGAGATTCTGGTAACAAAGCTGACAGTCTCTTGGACAGTTCTTAACTGAAATTCCCATACAGTAATCATCAGATTAGAAAAGATGACCAAAAAAATAAAGGAAATTGACAAATGTTGGAGGGGCTATGGGAAAACAGGCACACAAATGGATTATTGATAGAGTTCACTGGCACAGCATTTTTCCATGACTACTCATGTATAACTTATTTTGAATTGCTTGAGTTCTTGGAGGGGTGGGAATGGAGGGGGGAAGAGAAGTTGAAACACAAAATTTTTTAAAAAGTGGTGTTAAAATTTTGTTTTTACATATATTTTGGAAAATAAAATTCTATTAAAAATGTATTAAATTGTATATATTGTTTCACCCATAAATACAAAAAAAACCATAAATGAAAGAGAAAAAGGACCTCTGAACAAAAACTTAGTTATGGTGGCTCTTTTTGAATTGGTAAAGAACTAGAAACAAAGGGGATGCCCATTAATTGGGGACTTGATGAACAAAGGAGGGCATATGAAATGTAATGGAATATTATTGTGCCATAAGAAATACTGAGAAGGAAAGTTTCCAAGAAATACAAGAAGATTTGTTTGAATTGATAGAAAGTGAAGCAAGAGATGAATTTGGATAATAATACCACTGAAGAAAAATAATTTTAAAAGACTTAAGAACTCTGGTCAATAATTAACCAACCACAATTACAGAATACTAATGATGAAACATGTTATCTACCTCCGGAGAGGTTATGGATTCAAGAAAAAGAATGAGACATCCATTTTTGAAACTGATCAATGTAGGAATTTGTGTTGCTTGATTAGTCATATGTGTTACAAGTTTGGTTTTTCTTTTGGAGTTGAGAGAGGAGGGATATGATCATTACTTCTCTCAACCCCGTCCCCTGTCATAAAAGAGAAGAAAATAGGAGGAAGGCCAGAAGAAATTACAGACTAGAGGAATACTCTTGAAAATTCCATGTTGAATCTATTATAGGAAAAGCAAGCTCTCCATAAAAGTGATTTACAATTTAATATATGATTCTTTCCTTCTGTTCTACAGTGTATATGGAAATGATCAATGTATTTTATAAGTTCAAAATTGAGCAAAGAGGTAACTCAGAGATAGAGAACTGGACCTGAAGTCAGGAAGACCTGAGTTAAATTTGGCCTCAGATACTCACTAGATGTGTGACCTGGGGCAAATCACTTAACCTATGTTTGCCTTAATCCACTGGAGAAGGACATGGTAAACCACTCCAATATCTTTGCCAAGAAAACCCCAAGGGTAGTATTGGCATGTTATGGTCCACAGGGTCGTGAAGACACAACTGAACAACAAGAAGTTCAAAAGAAAAAGATATTTCTTATGCAGTTTCTTTCTATTGCAATCTGTCTGCCTCTGGAATCACTGTCAGGTCCACATTGGTCAGGTTTCAAGTCTGCATATCTCACAGTTCAGCAATCTCTAAGTGGTTTCAATAAGGTTATTATGAAACTGTCCTTTTTGTTTTTGTTTTTTTTTAAATGATTTTTTCATTGATAACTTATGTTTCTTACATCATCATAGTTAAACAAAGTATTCTTCCACCTCTTCCTCTTGGCGAGCCATCCCATATAATAAATGGTAACTTTTTTTAAAAAAGAGAATTAAAAGAGTTTATTAAAATACATAAGGTAGCAACATGTTGATAGGCTGATCACTGGAGATCATCAAGGGTTTCAAGATGAAGCCAGCCTTTTATAATGAGATAAAGACAATTTAAATAGGTCCTGGTCAGCAAAAGGGGATGTGCCATTACATCTCAGTTCCTCCCCAGTTGCCTATATATGATGTTTGTCAGATAGAGGTACAAACTTCACAGGGAAAGAGATACATGATGAATAACAGGTAACAAAAAAGCAGCAGACTAGGTGACCCCTTCTCCAATAGAGCCCCCCCACATTGATTTATAAGCAGGATTGAGAATAATGAGTGGCTGAGTCACCATAATTTTCAATAATTTCCTCATTAGTTGCTAACCATGTATATGGAAACAACTGAACAACAAAACAACAATAATAGGATTCAGCACCATATTCAGCTTTATCTCTCCTTTATCCTCAACTGCATAATCCTAATCTCTGCTGCTTGTACCAAATCAGCTTGAATAAGTATGAATACCTGTTAACTAGGGAATTTAAACTTAAAAAAAGGAAATAAGTGTACTGTGGACCACAAATCATAATCCCATGTTTCCATCAATGTCATAAAGTTGAATAAACTTAAGATACACAGAGTCATAATCTCCTGTACCCCCACCCAGGAGACAAACCTTGTTAAATGGACTTTATATGTGAACTAAGTCATCAAGCCATTTAGAAGGGCATACCATAAACTAATTTTATAGGAGAGATTTGCATATCAGTAAAATCAGTTAGGTGGCACCTTGAATTGAGTACTGGGCCTGGAGCATCTTTGTGAGTTCAAATCTGGCCTCAGACACTTACTAGCTGTATGACCCTGAGCAAATCACTGTTTGTCTCAGTTCCTTATCTGTAAAATGATCTGGAGAAGGAATGGCAAACCACTCCAGTATCTTTGCCAAGAAAATCCCAAATGGAATCACAAAGAGTCAGATACAATTGAAAAACAACTGAATAATAATAGTCACCAAGAAAACTCAGTTAACATAAATACCATGAAACAAAAGGCCAGAGTAATCCAATTATGATCATTGATATCAAATAAAATCATTCTCCTAGTAACCTGGTAATCCACTCTCAATATTCAATTAATCGGTACATTTCCTCTTGAGTCCCAGATGTCTCATGCACTTGTCTGGTCCCTAGAAACATCTTCCCCTAAGCATTCCATAATAGGCCTTACGCTCAGGGCAGCTCTGAAGTGGTCTCCATTTATTTAGAATTTTTCCACCAACAAGTAACAACAATTTCCAATGTTGATTTTTAAAACTCTGTATTCCAAATACTCTTTCTCCCGCTCTCCCCACCTCCCACCCCTTAAGAATGCAAGCAATTCAATATAAGTTATACATGTGTAGTCATACAAAACATTCTGAAGTAGTCTCTTATTTTCTTCTCTGGTTCCAAGTCACCAGCAGAGTCTCAGGTAATTCTACTAAAATCTGTCAGTCACAAGACTTAATACAATTTAGTATAACCTCTTAAATTTGCTTTTCCCAATAACTAAATCATGTGGTAAAAACTAGCTCAAACCTTATGGCTCTAATTCTATTAATCCATAGTTCACTTGAAACAAGAAACTTTCAGTTTTATAATATTTATTTCTACATTTTTTCTGTGCAATCATCAATGCAATTTCACGTGTAAAATGCTGAATTTTTAAAAATCCAGTTTCCAGACCTTATTATCATAACATGTGCAAGGCCTTTTTAGAACTTGTTATTAGAATATGCTCAAGGTATGTATATAGAATCATTTACATTTAACATATATAATCATCTGATCTTGTTGCTTTCTCAAAAAAAATTTTTTTTCACTCCTGCTAATTTCCCCCTTAGGAATAGGAGATACTTTAAGGTTCTAATCCAATACAAGAATACATAGCTTCCAGCACTCATTGTAACTAGATGCTTTTTATCCCTAGGTTCAATATCACACAAATGAATTTGCTTAAAAGATGCTTATTCAACTCCAAATCACAAAAGACCTGTGATGGAATGTGTAATCACACACAGTAATTAATCCCAGATTGTATACAGATAACAATTCATATGGAATGAATTGTCTATAATAATATATGTTCAGTTAACTATGTTCAAATGGAATAGATAGTACAAAAACATGGACTATGACTCTTAGAAACCCTTTAAACAATGAGTCATCTTTAAGGTAACTCGAGTAGTTTGCATGCATTTCAGGACATGTTCTACACACTTGTTTTAATCCCAGATTAAATTTAAAAAACCAAAGTAACACTGGATTTCCCATTTAGGTAACACAAGATAGTTCAAAAATTACTCTCCATTATGATTACCGGTTGCACTAAAATTCTATTCCTTAAAACAAAAACATTAACCTAACAAATTATTAGATTTATATCTTTGTTTCACAAGCTCCTTTATCTTTGTCTAATTATTCCCATATCATTCTGAAATAATGAGATACTTCAGAGACTTAAGATATGGAATGACCACAAATCAGATCAAAAACTGTAACACCTTTCCCCTTTTCATCTTATTATAGTGAATTAGATTTAGTAGATTTAGTATTGAAATAGCAAAACTTCTACTGTATACCTGACCTGTAAATAGAAGTTTGCTAGGAGAGGAAGAAGCAGGGACATGGTTACAACAGCATCAAAACTGTTCCTCAAGGCCCAAGTCTAAGGGCACAGAATGACTCAACATTGGTATAGCAGGAGAAAGAATCCTTTGCTTTGTTTGATTTCAGGTAAGAGTCATATTTAAGTTTCTGGATCAGCCAATTATACAACAAAGTCCCACTTCATTTAGAGGATACCATTGACAGATTCAGGATTAACAAGGTGGGAATCATTCCTGTTCAAAAAAAATGGATGCAATGGCAAAACCTAGTTAAAAGCATCCTTTCTATCTTCAGCCATGCCAAAGTCATCCCATCAACTTTTCCCAGCCACAGACATCCATCTGTAGCAATTCCCAGACTGCACTCCCTCTGGGCAGCACATGACATCAGGTAGACTATTGTCCTCATGACAATGTAGACAATCATGCCTGAAATTAAAAAAAAAACAACCTTAGAATAATATCATCTTACAGTTTCATAAGATTTTTCCCCAAACAACAAGTTTCACTAATCACAGCTTAAGGCTATTATTCTATTATTTTTTACATCGCCTTGCAATAATAACAGTTTACCAGGCCTTTTTTTTTTTCACTCAATGTCCTTTCTTCCTTTTTCTTTTCCTTCTCCTTAAGTTTAAACTTATCCTGGGGTAATAAAAGATCTGCTATTAGAAATCAAGAAAATAATTACATTGTGGGATTTTGCAAAGATAGTAAATATATGATAGTTTAGAAAGGATCTGTCTTTTGCCACTTTTGCCTTCTCAGGGCTTAGCACAGTGACTGGCACATAGTAGATGCATAATAAATGTTTGTGGATTGATTACTTGCAAGGTGAAATCTCAGGGTTGTTTCGATGTGCATTTCTCTTATTACCAGTTACTTGGAACATTCTTTCATGTGGTTGTGAATACTTTGCCGTTCTTTTCAGAACTATTTATTCGTATCCTTTGACCGTTTATCTATTGGGAAATGGCTAGTTAGGCTAATATGAATAGTTCACTTATTTATATATCTTGGATACCAAAATCTTATTAGAGAAATTTAATACAAATATTTTCCCCACTTTACAGCTTCATTTTTTTTATCCTAGGTGTGTTAATTTTGTCTGTGAAAAAAGCTTTTCAGTTTTAAGTAAAGTTATCTATTTTATCTTTTGTAATTGCCTCTATGCCTTGTTTAGTTAAGAGTACATCTCCTACTCGTAGCTGTGAGAGTTGTATGACCTGCTTTTCTTCTAATTTTTCCATGGAATGATCTTTAATATAAAGATCACGTTCATTTAGAAAGTATTGTGGAAATGATAAAAGGTATTATTCTAATCATAATTTCTGCAAGACAGCTTTCCAATTTTCCCAGCACATTTTTAATCAAATAAGGAATTTTTTACTGTAATTTATGTTTTCTACTTTATCAAAACCTGAGTTGAGTTCTCTTATTTCTGATTCTTCCTTGTCTCATCTGTTCCATTGATATATCTCACTGGGTTTGTTTTTTTTAAACCAATACCAGATAGTTTTAATGACTTATGTTTATAATATAATTTGAGGTCTAAAAGTGCTATTTTTCCTTCATCCCTACTTATTGTCACCATTTCCCTTCACATTCTAGATCTTTTATTTTTCCAAATGAATTTGTTATTATTTCATCAAGTTCTATAAAGTATTTTCTTGCTAATTTGATTGGTATGGCATTAAAAGCATAAGTTAAGTTTTGTAGTATTGTCATTTTTAATATATTGGCATAACCTAGCCATGAGCCCTGAATAGTATTCCAGCTATTTAAGTTGTTCTTTGTTTCTATGAGGATTCTTTATAATTGAATCTATACAAGTTTTTTATATGCTTTGGTAGGTTGAACCCTAGATGTCTGTATTCATAGTTACCTAGAATGGGATTTCCTTTTCTATTATTGTCTCTTGTGTTTTATTTTTATTATTTACACATGCTATTGATTTTTGAGGATTTATTTTGCAGCCTACAACTTTGTTGAAGCTATTGTCTCAATTAGCATTTTTGCTGATTCTATAAGATTCCCAAGTACACCATCATATCATCAGCAAACAAGGATAATTTTGATTCATATATATATATATATATATATATATATATATGCCTTTGATTTCTTTCTCTTGTCTTACTGTTATTGCTAGCATTTCTAAAATTATATCAAATAATAGTGGGAAGAGTAAACATCCTTATTTCATGTTATTTGGAAAAGTTCTTATGTTTCCCTATTGCATAGAATGCTTGCTTTTAGCTTAGAGATACTTTTTTGTGATACTAAAAAAGATCCCTCTACAAGTATACTTTGCAAGATTTTTTTTTAGCATAAAAGAGTAGTGTACCTTGTCAAAGGCTTTTTATGCATCTCTTGAGATAATCATGTGGTTTTGGATGTTTTGGTTTTCAATATGATTAACTACATTGATTATTTTCTTACTATTGAACCATCCTTGCAACCTTGAAATAGCCACTTAGTCACAATGATTGAATTCTTAGATAAATCACTGTAGTCTATTCGACGAGATTATGTTTAAAATTCTTAGTCAATATTCATTAGTGATATTGACCTATAGTTTCCTTCTATATTTTTATCTTTCCCTGGTTTAGGTATTAGAACCATATTTATCTCATAAAAGGTTCTATGAGAGTGCTTTCTTTTTCAATTTGTGAGAATAATTTGTGAAGTTATGGATACTAATTGTTCTTTAAAAGTTTGATTGAATTCTCTGGTGAATCTAGTCCTCCTGCTCCACCTTTTTGGTAGTTTCTTTATGGCTAAATCAAATTCTTTTTTTTTTTTATTTTTTGTAATTGGGCTCTAGAAAGAGGGAGGGTAGACTAAAAGTGTGGGGTTGGGTTACAACAACAACAAAAAAAAGCCTTTCTTTGGGTCTGGTAGTGTAGCCCACTTGTAGGTAAGGTGAGAAATGGGGTAAGGTGCTGAGTGAGTTCGGGGTCAGTAAATGTCAGTTCATGGTGGTTTTTTTTTTTAATTTTCTTTTAGATTCTGGGTATCTTGAACCATGGAGATAGCTAAAGTTGTTTTGGCTTTGATGCACAATTTCTGTTTTGGCAAAGTTTTAGAGGTCTTGAGGATCAGAGAAAATATCTATTCTTCAATCTTGTTGCTAACAAGATCTGGAATCCTAGAGCCAAGTTTTTACAGTCTTTCTTGCAATTGTGGTGATAACTGACTGTTTTTTCATACTTTGCAAGTTACCAATTTGTTGAAAAAATTTATGCCAAGTTTGTGCAAAATTTTATCAAAACTTTGCCAACTAGTCAACTGAGTGAATTTCTAGTGCTATAAGCCAGCCAATAAAGTGGAAAACTGCATAGGTAGCATTTCTTCAATGGCCAAATTGAATATTTGAATGTTATAAGCAAAGTATTAGTAGAAAATATGTAGAATGATTATTGTTTATCAAAAAGTTTGGTTTATTTGTACAAATATTTCTTCTAGACTAAGATTAATCCACTAACCACTATTTTTTGGAGCTGGTCTTTTAACCAAATTTTAATCCAGCTAACTATAGTACCATTTACTACTTATCATCTTTTTTGTATGCCAAAATATCCTGAAAGACTTTGTCAAATACCTTACTAAATTCTAGATGTTCTGCTTTGATCAGTTTCTTGATATCATTCTCTTGATCCTCTTAAGTAGCCTAGTAATCAGTTTCCCTTTCACTGTGTTGAAAGCTTGTTCATTAATGACACATTCTAGAATTTCATCAAATCAAATTCACATACCAAAAGCTTAAATATCCACCTTCACTGTTTTGAAATTTGGGCACAACATTTTCTTATCTCATGTTTTGTAACTATTTTCTACTTCTCCATGGCTTTAAAATATCACTAGTTTGATGATCCTATCCACATATTTTTTCTATACCCTTGTTCCTCTGGGCCTTGTGACATTTCTTATCCATCCAGTTTCACTGGTAAGTATTTTGTTCTATGTTGTTCACTCTGAAAATTATTTGCCTTGATATTAAAAAAGAAAAATAGAAGTTGAGTAATTCTATCTTCTCTCTCATGTCATCATTCCATTTACCCCCAGCAATGCTCCTATCCATTTTCCCTATCTTTTTATTTCCTTTACCACAGAGGTTTTTAAACTGTTTGTGTCATGGACAACCTGGTGAAGCTTATGAACCTCTTTTTAAAATAATGCTTTTAAATACATGAAATAAAAGGAAACCCATTATTTCAAAATAAAATTAAAATATTTTTAAAAATAAATCAGACTCTCTGAAATGTATCCATGAATTCTCCTTTGGGAGTTCTTCTATTTCAGATATAGTTTATTGATAACTTTTGTTTTTACCTCATCTTCATAATACTCTAAGCTTCCTCCTCACTCCTTTCAGAAAACTATCCTTTAAAACAAAGAAAAATAACTTTTGCTAAAAAATACATTTTAAGACCCTTTTTGTTGCCTTTAGCATTATTCAGAAGCCTCAGTTCACTCTCTAGGCTTTAATACTCCTGACATTTTTTCCCAATTTGAGTCATTTTCATTATCATCTATAAAGGTACCTGCTATTGTCAGCTTGGAGTATAAAGAATAAAGGGGAGGGGGCAGCTAGGTGGCACAGTGGATAAAATGCCGGCCCTGCATTCAGGAGGATCTGAGTTCAAAGCAGGCCTCAGTCACTTGACACTAGGTATGTGACCATGGGCAAGTCACTCATTGCCTCATTGCCCAGCAAAAAAAAAAAAAAAAAGAATAAAGGTGTTTGGATGCAGTATCCTATAAATGTGACTTGCTGTTGTTGTTCAGTTATGTCTGATACTTCATGACCCCAGTTGGGGTCTTCTTGGCAAAGATACTGGAGTGGTTTGCCATTCCCTTCTGCAGGTAATTTTACAGATGAGCAACTGAAAAATTGTGACTTCCCAGGGTCACACAGCTAATAAATGTCTGAGGCTAGATTCGAACTCAGGAAGATTGCTCTTCTTGACTTCAGGTCCATCACTTCATCCACTAGACCACCTAGCTGCTCCAAATCTGTTCTATTAGGACTAACTGAAGTTGAGTGACTATGAATTTTAGGATTTATAGGAGGCTTATTGTCAGGATTTATCCACTGAGCATCCAAATTAGAAATTCCATAAAAATTTATCTTCTTGGTAATTGTGGTAACCTGGAGGAAAAGTGAAGTTAAACCTATTAAAAAAGTAATACTGGGTAGAAATAGTTGATTTATCAGTCTTAAGATATTCTAGAGTCTTCTGGTCAGTGCAGATAATGATCCCCTAGTTCTTTTCCTCTAATAATATTTTTGCTCCACTGAGATAATTTTTTTCTGAAGTATATGTAACATCATGCCAAAGGAAGTATATTGTGGTCCATGAAAAAACAGGCTTGACTGAGACACTGGATAAATTTCATTTCTATGTTGGAAAGTTTGGATTGATCAAATATAATAGCTGATATATTTTAAAGATTTGAAAAGTTCTTTATATACATTATCTAATTTGTACCTCGCATTAATTATCACCACTGTACCATCTAGCTACCCCTACCTACATTCTACTTGGAGTAGAGATACAACATGTACATAGATAAGCAAAATACAAGGTCACTTGAGATGATGGGCTGAAATTAATCTTCTTAAGATATAATAGGCTTCTTCCTTTTGAATGTTGTGCTGTTGGAAGGTGGGCAAGAGAGTGCTGAAGTAATCACAATAACTTTAGACATGATTTTTTTTCCTTTTTTATAAAATTATTTTTAGAAAAAAAATTTACTTCTGTATTCTCTCCTCCTATCTTACCCATATTGGGGCATATGGGGTACTCAGAGAGGGATAGAACCTCTGGTGTGAGGGCTGCTGAGCCCTTTTCAGGGCTGCTCCTTCACTTCTGGTGTCCACTTATCATCCAATTTTCGCCTGTGGCTTCAAGAAGCTGTTGCATGCACAATAGCCACTCCCTGTCTCACCACATGAGTTAACCCAAGTTGAGGGTAACTGATAGGCTTTGAACCTGTTGGTGAGTTAGGGAGATGTCTAACTGAAACATATGAAGACTTCCCCAGTGGACTGGACAGATGAGAATATTTTTTTCCAATTTGCCCATGAAGGCAGTTGAAGAAGGGGGTGTGGCGCTCTTAAAGCTTGGTCAGACAACAAAGATGCTAAAATCCACACAAAAGTCAAGACATCACCCATCACATTGTGGTATCATTGGTTTTCTTTGAAAATGAAGGATAAACAACAACCCCACCCATAAAGAAAGAAAACATAATCAAGTAAACCATATTTCCTAGTTAGCCATGTCTAAACCAAAACAAGTATGTATTTTAATCTGCTCTCTCGCTTCATTACCTCTGGCCTGGAGCTAAGATAGCATGTTTCATAATGAACCCTTTGGAACTGTGGTTGGTTTCATTGTGTTCATCAAAGTATTTAAGTCTTTCAGAGTTGTTTGTTTCACAGTAGTGTTGTTACGGTATATATTATTCTTCTGATTCTTTTGCCTGTCTTTCTCACTTCTATCTTTTGGTATACATAGTTCTCTTGGAGATCAAGGGTCATTTTTCAGAAAGAAGAAAAATGTCTTTTCCTGACTTTTTCAATTGTTAATATTAAGGGTTATTTTAGCTGTTGTTATGGTGGGCTTTTTTTTTTTGGTAAGAACAAATTTCTGACAATTCTTTTTTACCTATTTTAAAGGTATTTTCATTAATACTTTTGTTTTTACATCACCTACATTTCTCCTTGTATCCCTTCCCTTTTCCCTCCTAGAGTCACTCCCTTATAATACAGAAAAAAGGAAGAAGAAAAAAGTCAGCAAAACCAATAAACATTTAAAAAATATTATATTATCTAGAATGTACCATATATCTGCAAAGTGGAGGGAACAGGAATCTTCTCATGTCTCTTCTTTTGTTCTAATTTTGATTATGATAATTTCCCAACATTCAGTTTTGATTATCTTGTGGTAGTTGTTCTTTCCAGTTACATTGTTCCAGCTACTGTGAGCATTGCCTTCCTGGCTCTGCTCACTTCACTTTGTGTTTAATCCATAGAAGGCTTTTTATGCTTGTCCATCTTTTCCTCCATCCCAATCATACTCCATTATAACAGTTTACACAGTACTATTCCATTACATTTATGTACAACATTTGGTTTAGCCATTCCTGAATTGATGGGCTTCTCCTTTACTTCCAGGTCATTGCTACCACAAGAAATGTTACTGTAAACATTTTGATGTACATAGAGTCTTTATGTCAATGACCTCCTTGGGGCATAAGCCTGGCAGTGGAATGTCTCTTTTTTTATTTAGAAAACAAATATGGGGACTTCATTAATGTTGATGGTAATAGCCACCTTTAATGCTTCCATTTATGCCACTAATGCTTCATTAATGCAGGGCAACTGGCAACCCATTTTGGAGTCTTTTGTTTACTTATTTTAAGGCCTTGAAGGCTCCTCAGGATGTAGACAATTCTTTTGCAACCTGGCACAGATGTTGATAGAAAATAACATTCTGGTTACATTCCAGGTCCTACAATCCATAGTCTTTAAATTGGGATGGGGTGGGGGAGGCACTTAAGGAGAGCAAGTGGCTCTATCATGATCTCAGGAGCATGGTGGTTTGAGTCAGAGGGCTAGATGTGTGGTGCTTGCTTCATGTGTGCATGCATGTATGTATAGGGCAGGATTTGGCATGGTTTGAACTGAGTATGCAAATAAAAAGCTGTATTAAAGGCAAAACTTTCAGTTCACAAAGGCAACTAATCAAGAAGTGCAGGCAAAAGATTGTGATCTAAATCCAAATGGCATATAATCCAGTGCATATATGATCTCATCAACACAGAGGTCTCCTCCAGGGGATGCAGTTCAGAACCTACCCTTGTCCATGTCATCTCATCAGTTTGACACCCAACAAGGTGACTTCTCTTGACAATTTTATGGGTGAGTCATTTTGCCAATCTTGTGGGTGAGTAATTTCAGTCATGTCAGACTCTTTGTGACCCCATATGTGGTTTACTTGGCAAAGATACTGGAGTGATTTGCCATTTCTTCCTTCAGCTCATTTTATAGATGAGCAACTGAGGCAAACAGGGTAAAGTAACTTGCCCAGGGATCACACAGTTAGTAAGTGTCTGAGGCCAGATTAGGACTCAATAAAAAAAGTCTTTCTGACTCTAGGACTGGTGTTCTATCTACTGTGCCACCTAGTTGTCCCTCTCTTGACAATAGGATAAAACCAGTGGAGCACTTGTACTCTCTCCATCAATTATCCCTTGTGATATTGTGACCATGTGAACAGATCACCTTTTTTTTTGAAATTGACATCTGTTATTCTGGTTCACTTTCAAAATTACTTATCTGTCATATATATCTCTCCACCACCCTACGTAATGATTGGAATGATGCCACCTGCTGGAGATTTACTGTAGAAAAGCTCCTCCATGAGGTGAAGGTCTCTGAAGGCAAGACCATGCATCTTTTCTTTGGCGTCAGGAAGTGACGTTTGCTTGTGGGACGAAGAAGGGGGAGCTTGGCACTCTAACTCGCTCTCTTTCGGGTGGACTCTGGCAGAGAGCAGAGCTAGGAATGCTCTCTCCCTTTAATAGATAGGAATCTAGGCCTTTCTCTTTCTCTTTACCAAATTCTTATTCTCCTTAATAAATGCTTAAAAGTCTAACTTTTGCTAAAGCTTACATTTTATTGGTGACCACTCATTAGATATTTTAGACAGACTAACTAGAATTTTAGCCTTTACACCTAGAAGAGATGAGCATTTTTAATTCTTCAAAGGTTTTCATGGTCCACGATTCAGACACATAACACCAGTAGTATATTGGTATTCAAAAAAATGTTGGGTTTTTTTGTTTGTTTTAGAGGGAAATTTAAGGTGAAAAGTTCATTCATATCTGGGGAGAAGATGTAGGCAGTAAGATTAGGAAGACATCCTGGAGGAGGGAAGGAAGTATGGGGCAAAGAAAGGGGTGTGTTGACTACTTTCTAAATCAATTGCAGCTCCGTAGCTGTGGGCCACCTCAAAAGAATAATCTCTCTTCACCCCACCCAATCCAACATGTTCCACTCTAAGGAAGAAAAAAACCACAATTCCCATTCAGAGTGTACATAGGTATGTTTTGTACAGTTCTGGGATATTCAGAGAGAAGGTTGTCAGGAAACTTTAAAAGAGGTTAGAAGGGGGCAGCTAAAATGGTGCAGTGGATAAAGCACCAGCCCTGGATTCAGAAGGACCTGAGTTCAAATCTGGCTTCAGACACTTGGCATCCTGAGCAAAGTCATTTAACCCTCATTGCCCCACCAAAAAAATTCTAATTGATGATGTGAAGGAGGTTAGATTTTACTTAGAAATATTCAGAACAGTGAAATAATTGAGGCAGCAAAAATTATTTGTGGCTATTTTATGTAGATGAGCTCTTTATTAGTTCCATGGAAATGCCCATGGTACTAAAATCCATTTTACTATTTATTGGGGTCTATCCTAATTCCAAAGGTTGGCTGTATCCATGAAAACATAAGAGATTTTGATCTCTCAGTGTCCCTTTGCTGAAGTGAAAAACAAGATATGACCTGTATGATGGTACAGCTACATAGGTTTATAGGTAAAGGGCCAAAATAAACCAAAAACTATGTCAAAGTACTATGCCCCTCCATTTGTTTTTGTTTAAAAAGAATGTTTTTGTTATTTCTAAACCTGATAAACACAATAATCCAAGAATTGTGGAATATCCTGTTAAGGGAAAATAGATATGTATAGATGGCTGTGAAGATTACTGTCACAGCCAAATATCTGTTTCAATGCAGTTCCTCAGATAGGGGGAAAGCCCCATGACCATGTTGTATGAACAGATCAAAATTGTAGTTCTATTGTGAGAGACTAGACAAATCTCAGAGTGGTGGCAAGCCTACTGTTCTAGCAGTGAATCAGTCTCTTGTACCTGTCAGTCCCATCACTTTTCTGCACCACTGAAAAAATAGCATTAGAAATATCTAACAGCTGCCTTAGCAACTCCATTGCAGACTCGGAATGCTGTTAGGCATGTCTGTCCCAATCCCAATCGAGCCCCCATATCACAAACTGGTAGGACCTTGCAAGTTAGGGAATGCATCAGGCAAGTGGGTACCCTATATAGACACACTATTTTCACATCATTTGATTCTCAAACTTGTTCTACGAAGTGTATAATGCAAGTATTATTGTTTCCATTTTACAGATGAGAAAACCGAGGTTCAGAGAAAGGTCCAGGGTCACATAGCTAATAAGTGGTGTGACTCATTTTTTCAAAGTATGCTATTAAATAGATATGCTGTCTACTGAAGGCACTGAAATCTGGATAACAGTTTGAATGTCTGTAATAAATCATTAATGAGCATATACTATTTAATCATTAATTAACAATATAGTAAGAGGAAAAAAACATAAGAAACCTGCCTTAATGTATCTCGAGATATGAATAATATTAAATGCCTATTGATTCACATTATTAATTAGCTGTTTAATTCTTTCTCTATTAACATAGTTGCAATTAATTGATTGCTAGTGATTGAATGGCACTAACTACCCAAATAGCATCCCGTAACATCTAGTTATATGAAAATATTTGACTGACCTACCTTAGTTGCCTTGAAGTAACATTCATGAGGGAAAAGACATGGTCCACCCTAGTTTCCCTTTCTTAACATGCCTAACACAGAAATAGTTTATTTATAAAGATAGTTTTATACCTACTGCATTGGTATTTATGTGTGAGCAAAGATTCCTCACATTTTCTCTCTTTGGGGATTAGCTGAGGACAAGCTTTAATGGGTAATTAACTTCAATTTCAATATAAGCAATTACAGAATATCTAAGACAGTTGATTAGTTGTCCCATGATTTTTGTAGTATGCATATGGTTGCTAGTAGGATACTTGGAAGGACCTCCAGATGGTACATATGCACCTTCTATATACTTGACATGTTGCCGTTACCTATTTAACCTGAAGAATAAATCATGTTAAATATGTGTGTGTGTTTACTTGACTTTTATTCATATGACATCCCTCTTATTTAAAAATAATATCAATGCCAACAACATAAATATCAGTGTATATATTATTTTTCTCTAATTTTTCATGTGTTTTCATCATGACACTCCAAAGTAAATATGAATTTGTTATTATAATAGCACATTTATATAATGCTTACCATGTGCCCAGCACTATGCTAAGTGCTTAATAAATATTATCTCCTCATTTTATCCTCAAAAAAAACAACAACCCTGGGAAGTAGGTAGTATGATTAGCCCCATTTTATAGTTGAGGAAACTGAGGCAAACACACAGCTAGGAAATGTCTGAGGTTGAATGTGAACTCAGGTGTTCCTCACTTTAGGCATAACACTCTATGCCCTATGGCATCACCTCACTGCTTTATGAACCAAAGACAGTTTTTTATTGTGATAAAAAGAAAATTCTACTCAATATTAAATTATTCTAATTAAGAATATGATAACTAATCTTAATAATTACATGGAAAAGGCTAAAATTAATTTATGCAAAAAGTAGTAGAATAGGTAAGTCCCGGAACTGACTGAGGCACATTGAATTTAAGTGACTTTCCCATGGTTACATATCTATTAAGGGTCAAACACGCTTTAAAACCTGATTTCAAGACCAGCAATGATGCTATGATATCTTTTATTTTTATTTTATTTATTTTTCTTTTTTGTGGGGCAATGAGGGTTAAGTGACTTGCCCAGGGTCACACAGCTAGTGTCAAGTGTCTGAGGCCAGATTTGAACCTATGATATCTTTTTTTTTCTTTCTATTCCTCCTTGGGTTCTCTGTAGTATTTGATATTGTTCACCACCCATTCCTACTGGATAGATGCTCTTTCTTATCCTGGCTTCAGAAAACATAAAGGAATCATTCTATTCATTGAAATTTGCCTACAAGGAACAAGTGTTTCTGTGAAATAAAACTTTTAGTGTCTAGCTACATGATAGCAATAAGAGCCATATTCAAGGATAAGAAAAAAAATTGTTGGTGTACCTATATGCACACTAAAAATATGTCTTGCCTCCAGGATCTCTGAGTAAATTATGGGAGAAAGATGAAATAAGAAATGGAGACAAACCTGGATGGTTTGAGGTCAATGATTGAGTTCTTAAAGATGCCTAAGGTTAAGAACCAAATCTCTCCTCAATCCTGAAAATTCCCTCCTTGACCCTTCTACCTAGGTGCTACTTTCTCAACTACCCTTCAACTCCAGACTTTTGGGGGGAAAATTGATCTCTTCCTGATTTCTCCATTTCTTTATCACCCACTCTTTCCTCATCCCAGTCAATCTGGCATCTACCAACTTTCTTCAACTACTCTATTGAACCAGTTCTCTCTAGACTTACCAAAGGGCTCCTGATCACTACATACTCCTTTTTCCTATTTCTCCTTGGCCTTTCGGTAGCATTTGCCATTGTTGACCATTATTTCCATTGCTGACCATTACTACTGTATAGATGTTCTTTCTTACTCTGGCTTCAGAGACCCCAAAGTATTTAGTTTTACCTTATCATTCTAAACGATACTTCTCCATATCCTTCTGACATAACTTTAATGACTCACTATAGGCACATAACTTTCAGATCTAGATCCCTATTCCTTATATTACTTATCACATATAAATACACTTAAAAACAGACTAGATACATCTAAAAGAAAGGAAATTAAAATACCTAGGGGGTTTAGTGGATTGTGAGTTTGATATGGATCAACAATATGATATAGGTTTCCCCCCAAAAAAACTACTATAATTTTAGGCAGTGTTAAGAATCACAATCTTCAGAAAACATCTCCACCAACCTGTCTTTGAATAAAATTTCCTACATAATAGACTCAAAAAATTGTTCCTCTGGCCTTTTCCTGAAGAGCTCTGAGATGGTAAACTGTCATTTCCTGAAACACTCAATTCAACTTTTCCGACCTGATTGGCTTAACTTTATCATGCTCTCATCATCAACCCTCACACCTCACACTTCAGTACCCCCTGCTTCTGGGACCTCTCCCTCCCTCTGATTGGAGATGGTGGAAGGTAGAGAGTGGGGAACACCTACAAGATCTTCCATTTACAGAGGACATTCAGTGTGGCCACCTCTTCCCTTACATGACTGTAATCCTTTGGACTTCATCATCCATAGTAGATGGCTGCCCTGAGTGCCCTCCTTAAATGGTACTGATCACCGATCTCTCTTGACCTTTTCATCTTCTTTTTTATGTATTGTCTTCTTTCCCCAAGTAGAGAGTAAGTTCTCTGAGGTCAGGGACTCTGTATTATCCCCAGTATTGTATCTCCAGTGCTTATCACAGTGCGTGGTGCATGGTAGGTGCATAATAAATATTTAACAACTGACTGGTTTTTCAATGGTGACTGTGATGTCCCCATTGTACTCTGACCTGATCAGATTATATTTGGAGCATTATGTTCAGTCCTGAGTATTATACATTAGTAAAGATACTGGTTAAGTTGGAGAGCATCTAAGATGAGCAATCAGGTTAGTAATTGTCATTGAATTTATGACATATGAGGAGCAGTTAAAGGAACCGAGTATGTTTAGCTCAGAGAAAAGAAGATGTGGATATGAGAGCTGTCTTCAAGTGATGAAATGCAATCTCACAGAAGAAGAATTTTCTGAGAAGCAGACTTAGACTTGATAAAGATAAAAATCTTCCAAATAATTAGAACTATCAAAAAATGGAATGATCTTCCTTGGGGGGTTAGTGGAATTTTGCTCTCTTAAGGTCTTCAAGAAGCTAGATGACCACTTGTTTAATATCTTATAGGGAATCACTGGTTTGTATATAAATTAGATTATATAACTCCTTGGGGCCCTTCCAAATCATATTCTAATATGCTGATTTGGACTTCCAACTGTCTACAGTTTGTCTTTACCTGGATATTTCATTCACCAATACCTCAACTCACACTCGAGAGTTCTATCTTTTTTCCTAAGCCTGCTTTTCATCAGCCTAGTATCCTGGGATTGAATCTTCCCTTTGTTCTCCTTTCTAAATTCTAATGTTCCAATCTATTATCAAATATTAATAATTCCTCCTCTGCAAGATCTCTCATAACCATCCACAAATTCTTCCTACCCCATTATCACCACCCTGGACTATTAAAGTAGACCTCAACAGGTTTTCCCACTCTCCTCTCCTTCTCCAAACCATCCTCCATAACTCTGACAACTGAATGCTTGGTACATACTAAGTGCTTAATAAATATTTGTTGATTGATTCATAGAATAATGTTCCCTATGCATAAATTTATTGATATAATTTCTTTCTAGATGCATAGAGATGAGCAAATATTGAAAATATGATTTACTTTTTGTTTTCATCAAAAGACAATCTATCTTTGGTTTACATAGCAACAAATCCTTACTTAGTGTTTATTATTGAGATGAAATCACGAGAAATATGATTTTATATGTGTGTATGTATATATATGTCTATATATTATACATATACTATATCTATATATTATGCACAGGTATAATATAGGGATGAAAAGAGAAAGATTGAGAGAGAAGGAAAGAGAGATTGAAAGATGAGGGGGGGTTAGAGATAGATTGAGAGAGAGAGAGAGAGAGAGAGAGAGAGCAAAATTGCCTGCTGAAATAAAGTCCAGATTCCTTTGCTCAGCATTCAAGGATTTTCACAATCAGATGCTACCCTACCTTCCCACCTTTATTTCAATACCTAACATGTATGCTCTGGCCAAACTCCTCTCTTCTCCCCTGATACTTGTGTTTTCCTGGGACATGTTTTCATGTCTTTGCTCATACAGGTCCCTGTGTCTAGAAGAACTTCCATTTATCTCTTCACCTGTTGAATTTCTCACCATCTTTTACATTTCGACTAAAAGAATACTTTCTTCATCCATTTTTCTGAGATGTTCCCCTATCAGTAACAATATCCCTCTATCTTTGACTTCATAGGGCATGTTCTACCAGCTCTTTAATAATAACTTTATTACAAACTACTGTGTATTATATCAGTGACTTATCTGTGCCCTATCCTAATACTAATATCCATGTGGGCAGAAACATGCTTTATCGAAGCTCTTCATCTCCCCTGGCACATAGAGAGTGCTTTGAACATAGCATTAAAATCTTTGCTAAATTCAACTGAAGTTCTGTATTTAAAGAATAACTCATTTTTTTTAACAAAAGAAACTTGGTAGGGTCTTGTCATCTCAATCTTATTCATTTAGTTCTTGCGGTGGGTTATGAGAGGAATAAAAAAATGCCATATCTCATCTAGGACTCTATTAGAGGTTGGCAACAGGAAAACTTAGACAAGGAGGGAAAAATCGAGCAGAGCAATTTAGTATATAAGAACTGGTTGAATCCTCTTTATAAGTGTAATCTCTGGTATCTTAAGGACCACAAAATCTTTAACATCCTTTTTATTATTTGTAAAATGTATACCCCTTTTTTCTCCCTAGAAATTAAGCATTACAGTTTAATTTGTTACTTAACTTTAATTTAAAACAGAGGGGGATCTTCCTTTGGAGAGAAAGGAAAAAAAACTACTGTCCACACTTTTCGGGAAGATGGGGTAGGGGGGAGAAGAGAGGAGACCCAGTGAAGATGAGGGAAAGCATTTGGTAAAAATAGATACTAGAAATAGCAGAAAGTTTCAAGGAACTTGTTACTGCACTTGGTGATAGTCACTGATCTCACTCTGCCTGTATTTGAATAAGACAATTAAAATATGTTTCCTTTTGTAGGGAAACAGCTACAGCACGTGAGGTAAACAGACATTTCTAAAGAGTGCTTGTTTTACCTGTTGTCCACACCCATTAGCTAGTTGGTAAGAATATGGAACTAATGAGACCAAAATCACAGATTCGATCCTTGTAAAGGCCAATTAGCTTTTCCCAGAGAGAAACTCTGTTCCCAGGCAACAGGCTGCCCCCTTAACCCCAGCCAGCTTCATCATTACTCACAAGTGGGATTTGGTGAATGGAGTGCAGATGGCTCAGTGCAACCCATCACCACTACTGGGAAAAGAGCTCAAAGCACGAATCCATCCTTCTGACAGAGTGCCAGTAGTGTCCTCTCCCTATATGAGGACTGACCTGTATATTCTAAAGTTGTCTGATTCTATCATAAAATGAGGCCCAGAATTCTTGTTGAAGCTCTACCTAATTTAAACCATCTTTCTATCAACCTACTTCTCTTTGAACCTACCTGACAATAGGACAGATTTTCTTCATGCTGGAAGTTTTCAAAGGGCTAAAGTTACCAGCCAAAATAGTCAAGGGATGTGTGTGTGTGTGTGTGTGTGTGTGTGTGTGTGTGTGTGTAGAGTAGGGGGTGGGGAGTAGAAGTGAAAATGGGGGTGTTGTACAATCTCCTTTAGGGTAAGATGACCAATTGAATAAAAAAGGACATTAAAAAGATATTTGCTTTGCTATTGCCGGGAAATAATAAAGGGTGTAGCTAAAACAGGAGCACCACTCAGATTATGGCCACAGGTGTGGAGTAGCCCAGTTTGAAATCTGTTGAACAAATGAAAAATCTAATTCTGAAAAGAAACAAATCAAGTAAAAAGGGCAGCAAACATCAAATACTGTTGGCCTAGAAATTCCTTTTAAATATAAAAAATACTGTCTCAATTGAATCACCAGCTACTTTTTAAAGATTGTGTTTCCCATAAATTGTATCCTGGGTCCTAAAGGATTTGTTTGCTGCAGAGACACGATTATATCATCAACAGTAATAAAGGTCATTAGGGTCTTTTGGAACGACACACCACTCAACTATCATAGACCTCTTCTACTACAATGTAGTTACCATCTTTGGACTGGGCTCATGCAAGAACATCTCTGTGACTGCTAAGGTCACCTTAATTCTTTAGGTAATGTGCTTGGCTCTCATCTAAACTCTGAATTCTTTCTTTGTTTAGTTGCTTAATTAAAAACAGCTATTCCCATGCAGAACTTTCTATGGTTTGGGTGTTTCTTTTTTTTTCTTTTCTTCCTATTAGTAGAAAATGGAAGGGTATGCAAAAGAGAAGCAAAGGACAAAGAAGAAATTTCAAAACATTCCTAAAAATGTGTCACCTTCTTCTACCCTTTCTTGCATATAAATTTGTCCATCAGGAGAAAACTCTGTGGCTACTTCAAAAGGCATTAATTAAACATTACAGAGAGTAGGAGGAAAGACCTGTATCTTCTTTTGGGGAGCAAGCACTATATTCAGACATCATTATTATTTCTTCCCACTTGAGAAAATGTTCCATTTTGCAAAGATGTTGGATTTAAACCCTTTTTTCAATGGAGGAAAAAAGAGGGAGATTTTATCTCCTTGCAAAGACACTTAGCAAGCCCACGTCAGTCATTCCATTTATAATACAAATGGATATGAATGCCCTAAACAGCCCTGTTGTCTTTCCACCTTCTATTTTAGTAGCTAAGTAGGATCATAAATATTGAATTATGAAACTCAAGGATCCTGAAAATCAGTAGCTACACTTAAGACATTATTTCCACATCATTTTCCCCCTCTGCTACCTTCCCCAGTAACTGTCAGTAGTTTAAAAGGCTACATGTGAATGCTTATGTTTTCACTGATTAAATAACTTAATTTATTAGCTACTAATGAATGAATTTAAAGCCTATTTTTGCACACCCAACATTTCTATGGGCAGCTTGATTTAGCCATATTAACTACACAACCTTTCATTTTCTTCATATATGACTAAACCATATTCAACTTGCAGAAATATTTTACTTATATTAATTGATTTACCAGTGCCTCTTGATTTGAGAAAGGGTCAGGATTAACTCCATTTCCCCAAAGAAAATATAGCAGTTCTCTTATTCACAGAGCTGGGGGCTCTGTGAGTATGTATTTGTGTGTGTTTTCCTTCCAAATTCACAAGAAATCATATGCAGTAAAGGGTGCTTGTCAAGGAAAATGTCAACCAAGTTTAAAAAGAATAGTCTGAGAAAAACTAAAAAGTAAATTATTTAAGTGGAGTTGTAGTGGAAGCTTGAAAGAATTCTGTTTGGAGGGTTTCTTTGCTTCATTCTGCCAATGGAAGGGAAACTCTGAATTTCTCACTAGTGAGGCTCTGTCATAACTAGGGCTGACAGTTCACATTGAAAATTCTGTTTTCTTCCTTCCCAGGAAAGCAAGTCAAAGTTAAGCCAACAAACTGTTGTTGGCAACTGCCTTACCTTTGTTTCCTGTTCTTTAAATTAACCATTTGGGGTTTCTAGGTTACTTTGTGAATGGGTTTCTAGAACTGAGGACCTTAGTTTGTCAGTGGGTCTGAAAATGTTTAGTCGAAGGAGAGTGTAGGCCTTTTTGTGGTGAATAGTTTGGTTAGATACACATAGAATTTTGGATCATAAAGAAGGGATCAAGGTAGTGATGGATAGAAGAAGAGCACAGAGAACTTCTTGGCCAATCACTGATCAAATATATTGGTAGGGTTTTTTTTTTTCTTTTTTGTGAATGTGAGCAACAATGGAACTTGGCAATGAGCTATATTCCATTGAAAATAACCCTATGATTTTTAATACACTAATGATTATTGAGTGAGTAAAACCACATGTATAAGTTTTGCCATTGTGGGAAGACCCAGCAACAAAGTTTTGTTTTTGTTTTTTGCAAAATTTGCTTTGATGGTGGCATGACCCAGCTGATGTGTTCATTTGACTTTACCTCAGCATATAATCTTATTAAAGATATGGTATAGAAAGGCATGTCTTGCTTTAGAAAGCCTGATAACAGTATTATATATAGATTTACATCTGGAAAGGGTCTTAGAGATCATCTAGTTTCACCCCTCACTTTACATATGAGGAAACTGAGGCCAAGAGGGATTCTTTGATTTGCCTGAGGTCATACAAGTAGAAGTGGAAAGAACAAGTCTCAAACACAAATCCTCTGACTCTAGACCATCACTCTTAACAATATGCTTAGCTAATACAAAAATCTAACCTTCCTACCAGATTCAATAACACTGAATTTGGCAAATATTTGTATTACAGTGTAACTTCATAAGAATTCTTGGTTTTATAAAAGGATTTACTAGAGGATTCCTTTAAATAACAAGCTTCTCTTGTACAGCACATAGTAGGTGCTTAATCAGTGCTTGATGTATCATCTTAGAGAGCTTTGCATTAACAATTTGATTTGATTTACATATTTTTAATTTAACATAGTTTTTTTAGGGTAAGATCTATTATACAAAACAAGATACACCTGTATTAAATATCAAGCCAAAAAGTATTTAGAAACATCCTACCGATTTTATTATGATTTATTTGGGGGCAGGAGGATGGAGGAAACTATATGCTATCTGTAGGCTGTGTAACTACACAAAGTAGGTAAATGTATAGAGTGAGTGTACAGTAGCTGTATATTTGTTTAGCTAGGTATCTTTACGGGTGTCCACCACATTTCCACACAGACGCATGACTATGTCCTTCCCCTAATTGACTTATCAGTATCTACTACAGTGTGTGCAAGGCCAGTTCATTAAGGTTAATTTGTTCAAAAATATTAGAATCATTAATTTCTGGCTCCTAGCTAATGGTGGTTCTCAGCCAGTGTCTTGTTTCATCATTAGTGTCAGTAAGATTATAACTCACACCCAACTGTTTTTACACGATCTAATAGAATCAATTGATGCCATGGTTGACAAGATGCTGGTTTGCATTTTGTCATCTCACTAATGTACATGGCTTAAAGGCATTGGCATCCATAATGTGGGGCAGTTTCGTAGGAGGCTGGAATAGGCTGAAGCTGCAAGGGCCATTTTCATAAAATATTAATGAAATTGAAAAATACACTGGGGTTGAAGGCTTGTCTGCTAAATGTAAGGTAAAATCTATTCTGCTCTGCTTTCTGATGACTGTAATTAGCAGCCCTAATTAAAAATTCAAACCTTGTGTATATTTGAAAGCATGAATCTTAGCTCTCATCGTGTTTATTTCCTTTACAAAGTATTTTATTTTACAACACTAATTGAACAGGATCCTTCCTAGTCTGACAGCCACAGCTGGCTGGAGCCAGTTTATGTATCCAAGTCTCTCTAGACTACTTCCTTTTGTAAGCAATAAAACATCTTTAAAAAACATGTATATGCTCTCTATGAGCCATTAACTCTGCGTCATCCAGCACCAGGCTGGCCCTCTCCCTCCTCATTGTTGTTTTCTTCACTTAAATGTGACCTCTTTGAAGAGGCTGCTTTTTTCTGATCTTCAATATTTAATGTGGATTTACTTACATTAAATGACCACCTTTCTAAAGGAGCGTAGGCCCACTTCTGACATTATTTATGAACCGTGTGCATGGTGCAAAAATACGGAAGGAATTGCCCCCTGAATATCTATTAGTTCCGGTAGAAAAAAAATTACTTTTTATCATCGCTTTGTGGAGTTATTTTGAAATTGGTGGTCAAGATGTTGAAGCTTCACTGGGGAATGTGTGACAGCAACCGAAGTCCAAACTGATTATAATCACATTACATAGTGAGAAGTAGGGACAAGCAGGAAAGGGGAACAAACCCTTCACATATGAGTGAACAGTAGTCCTTTTCCAGCCTCCTTTTCCATGACCCAAAGTATCAGATACCACCCTAATATCCATTACTTGCCTGAGAGAAAAGAAACACCTGAGTTTTCAAATTCAAAACATCCTCGGAAAGCAGCCTGCCTTTTGTTTATTTGACCAAATGGCACACCTAGTTTTCACAGGTTGTTCAAGGCACGAACTAAAAGGGAAATGAACTAGAAACTAACATACCTAGAGCATATGGAAAGAGTATGTCACCTTAATCATTTATATCACTGAACTTGGAGTAAGATCTCTAGACCTGAACCCTGACAACTACTAACTGTCCATTCTTTTTCTTTTCTTTCTTTCTTCTTCCTTCCTTCCTTCCTTCCTTCCTTCCTTCCTTCCTTCCTTCCTTCCTTCCTTCCTTCCTTCCTTCCTTCCTTCCTTCCTTCCTTTCTTTTTTGTGGGGCAATGAGGGTTAAGGACTTGCCTAGGGTCACACAGCTAGTAAATGTCCAGTGTCTGAGGCTGGATTTGAACTCAGGTCCTCCTGAATCCAGGACCAGTGATTTATCCACTGTGCCACTAGCTTCCTCCCAGCCAACTGTCCATTCTTAAGAAAGTCATTCTAACCTCTTTCAACTTCAATTTCACCATCTGTAAAAGGAAAGGGTAATACTAGATCATATGATCACTTTCAGCTCCAAAAGTTATAAACCCTTGATTTCATTCATAAAAAATAATAAAATAAAGTAAAAATAAAACAAAACCAATGCCCCTCAAAAAAAAATAAAATAAAAAAAAATTAAAATTTAAAAGTGTGGGGTTGGGGGAAGGAAGGTATTATGCTCCATTCCTCACTCTCTTTCCCCTGCCATATTCAACCTGTTGCCAAGATCTGTTGATTTTTATTTCAATACCATCTCTCATGTAAGGTCCCTTCTTTCCTCTGACATTGACATCCACCTGGTAGAGAGCCTTATCACCTCAATAGTGGATATTGCAATTGCCTAATGATTGGTTTCTTTTCCAAAAGTCTCCACTCACTCTATTCCATTCCTCACCCATTTGCCAAAATGATCTTCCTAAAGCATATATCTGACCATGTCAGCAGCTCCCTATACCAGCCAGGATCAAATATAGAATCATCATTTTGGTGTTCATAACCATAACCTCCCTATCTTCGCCCAATACCTCCTCCCTCAGGTGCACTGTGATACAGTATACTGGCTTTCTCGTTGTTCCTAGCACAAAACGCTACACTTGTAGTCAATTTCATTGGCTGTCCTCTGTACCTGCAATTGGTTATATCTCCCTCCCTTTCTTTGCCCCTTGGCTTTCTTCAGGTCTGAGCTACAATCCCACCTTCTATAGAAAGGTTTTTTCAATCTCCCACACTTCTTTTTTATTTTTTGTGGGGCAATGAGGGTTAAGTGACTTGCCCAGGGTCACACAGCTAGTAAATACCAAGTGTCTGAGGCCGGATTTGAACTCAGGTCCTCCTGAATCCAGGGCTAGTCCTTTATCCACTGAGCCACCTGGCTGCCCCCAATCTCCCACAATTCTAATGCCTTTTCTCTAACATTATCTTCAATTTATCATATCCATTATCTTGCCTACACAGGCATATCTTGGAGATGCTGCAGATTTGTTTCCCAATCACCACAATAAAGCAAATATTGCAATAAAGTGAATCACATGATTTTTTTTGGTTTTTCAGTGCATAGAAAAGTTATGTTTATACTATACTGTAGTCTGTTAAGTACGCAATAGTGTTATTTCTTAAAAACAATGTATATATTTTTATTAAAATACTTTATTGCTAAAAAAAATGCTAACCATCATCTGAGCCTTCATCAAGTTGTAATTTTATTGCTGGGAGAGGGTCTTGCTTTGATGATGATAGCTGCTGACCCATCAGAGTGATGGTTGCTTAAGGTTGGGATGGCTGTGGCAATTTCTTAAACTAAGACAACAATGAAGTTTGCCACATTGATTGGCTCTTCCTTTCACTCGAACACTTAAAGACCATTGTAGGGTTATTAATTGGCCTAATTTCAATACTGTTGTGTCTCAGGGAATAGGGAGGCCAGAGGAAAGGATGAGAGACAGGGGAATGGCCAGTCAGTGGAGCAGTCAGCACAAAAAACATTTATTGATTAAGGTAAGGGTTTGTGGTTCCCTAAAACAATTACAATAGTAACAACAAAGATCACTGATCACAGATCTTCATAACAGAAATAATAATAATGGAAAAGTTTGAAATATTGAGAAAAGTACCAAAATATGACGTGGAGACATGATGAGAAAATGACTCCAATAGACTAAGTCAGTTCAGAGTTGCTACAAACTTTCAATCTGTAAAAATAAAAAAACAAAAAAAAAGAACCCAAAACAAACAAAAAACCACACAACAATATCTGCAAAGTATAATAAAGCAAGCTATGCTTGGACATAGTTGTTTGCATACTGTCCCCCACATTAAATGGCAAGCTCTTTGAGATCAGAAACTGTCTTCTGACTTTATATCTACAGTGATTAACAGAATACTTGGCACACAGTAGGTGTTTAAGGGTGTTTTTTTTTTTCCTTTTATATTCTAAAAAGATTCTGGGCTAATTTTCCTAGATTTTATTCTAGATATTTTGCTGGAATTCAAACATATACAAAGTTTGATATCATTTGGCAATTAAGATTATAATTACTCATATCTTTTTTTAATTTTTAGTGAGGCAATTGGGGTTAAGTGACTTGCCCAGGGTCACACAGCTAGTAAGTGTTAAGTGTCTGAGGCCAGATTTGAACTCAGGTACTCCTGACTCCAGGGCCAGTACTCTATCCACTGTGCCACCTAGCTGCCCCTAATTATTCATATCTTAATCCCTTTTTTGTTTTGTTTTGTTTTTTCGGGGCAAAGAGGGTTAAATGACTTGTCCAGGGTCACACAGCTAGTAAGTGTCAAGTGTCTGAGGGCAGATTTGAACTGAGTTCCTCCTGAATCCAAGGCTGGTGCTTTAACCACTGCACCACCTGGCTGCCCCCACTCCCTTTGTTTTTAAATGATTAAAGTCCAGCTATAAGATACTCAAATTAATAAGCAACATTGTTTTATGGGGAAAAGGTTAACACCCCTATTAAAGACCAATTTTTTCTGTATTGGTAATGAAAATAGTTTATTCTCTACTACTCTATACCACTTAGTTTATAGGATCCTTTAAGCCATTGCCTAAGGCCTGGGATCTATATTTGTTGCATATAGAGATTTCTCACTGAAGGAAATGAAAGGGGTGGTGTGAGTGTGTGTGTGTGTGTGTGTGTGTGTGTGTGTGTGTGTATGTGTGTTTTCTGAGGTAAGGAATATTGAGCATGAGGCTATTAGGAGGATGTGAATCCTGCAAATATTTTGTTTTGATTACTAATTTCAGTAGAAAAATGTCACTTATTCCTTTTTCCACAACTACACTTTTACTGTTCATTATTGAGCCTGATGTTTCCTGCATTATAGAAGGGATAAGAGAGTGAAAAGGAATATTTATTTTAACTTTGTGTAGAAATGTGAACATCTAGGGGCAGATAGGTGGTGCAATGGATAAAGCACTGGCCCTGGATTCAAGAGGACCTGAGTTCAAATTCGGTCTCAAACACTTAACACTTACTAGCTGTGTGACCCTGGACAAGTCACTTAACCCCAGTTGCCCAGCCAAAAAAAAAAAAAAAAGCAAAGACTTTGCCTCTTTTTCAATCCTGGAACATGGCAGGCACTTAATAAATACTTATTAACTTATTTTATTTTTTTTTTAATTTTTTTTTTAGTGAGGCAATTGGGGTTAAGCGACTTGCCCAGGGTCACACATAGGTGCTCTATCCACTGCGCCATCTAGCTGCCCCTGTAATACTTATTATAAGTTAATAAGTAGGGGCGGCTAGATGGCGCAGTGGATAGAGCACCGGCCCTGGAGTCAGGAGCACCTGAGTTCAAATCCGGCCTCAGACACTTAACACTTACTAGCTGTGTGACCCTGGGCAAGTCGCTTAACCCCAATTGCCTCACTAAAATAAAAAATTTAAAAAAAAATAAGTATTACATACTTCTATGTTATCTGGTTCCAAAGTGTGATCATTAGAGGTTTCCAGAAAGAGTATCCAGGTGCACCTAATCAGTATGTGACCTGGTGGCAGTTGGATGGTCTTCTAACAAAGACAGTACTTAAGAGTGGGAGAGAACCAAAGTGAGGTTTCTCTCCCCAGTGCCAGGAGACTTAAAGTTAGCATCTGCTCAGAAGCTAAAGGAGGAGAATGAGAGGAGTCAGTGCCTTTGATTGCCTCCCCAAAATCATCACTAAGGGTCTCTTCTTCACCCATTACATCTCTATACCTTTAACCTGGCTGTCCCCCACACCTATAATTCACTCCCTCCTCACCCATAATCTCTTAGAAGGGCTAACTTCCTCCAAAGCATAGTTCCAGCGCTGCTTCCTTCATGAGAACTTTCCTGATATTCACCCACAAAAATTCTCTTGTATTTACTATGGATGCATTTATATAAATATATATATATATATATATATATATATATATATATATTAGGGAACATATCATTATATATATATATATATATATATATATATATATATATATATATATATATATACCTGCTATGTTCCCTAATAGAATGTTAATTCCTTGAAGGCAGGGATAGCTCTATTTTCCTCTGTAACAGCACCAAATTACCTAACAAATAGTAGACACAATAAAGGCTTGTTGATTGTTTGACATTGATGCTTGCATTAGTAAAATGTTTAAAGTTGACAGAAAAGCAGGCTGCTACTTTTTTCCTAAATGCATAGGGTTTGAATACCAGCCAATCACAGTTCTTTGGTGTTTATTGATGCATCGTGGATGTTGACAATGGTGACTGTTAACAAGGCTTGCCTTACTTGGAGTCCTATCTCATAGCTTCTGGTCATTATAATAGTCCTGTTTAAAATAAACTACTTTCATCTCATTGTTTCACCACACCTTAGATCTGCCTACTGGTTCCCTTTCTTAGACTTTTCCATTTATTATTTAATTTTCTTGAACAGTCTTTGAAATTCAATTCAGACTTTGGTTGGTTGTCAATCTATTTCTGTGAGATGTGACCACATAATGCATACAGGTGAGTTTGGAAGACAGGGCCTTTCATCTTGAAAAGGTTTTAAGTGTGGGCATGGTCATGATTTGAAGGACCTTTGAGTATAGAAATAATCAGTTAATTAACTTTTTGTTTTTGGCCACAGAAGACAGTTGATTAAGGTACAATGGAGATGTGATCTTCAGGGATAAGAGGCACCAACCATAGCAAGGAAATCATGTAAATATAAGTATGACTAGCCAGTGTCATATACTATCTTTCTTATAATTTTCTGGAACAGTTACTTGTAGTGCTTGATAGATAAATACATATTTCCTTGACATCAAGGATAGATGATTTATTTTAAGACTATAATGGATCTTAACCTATCTGCAATTATTAAACATCTACTGTGTGTCAATACTAGGTACTCAGGATACAATCACAAACATGATGTAGTTCCTTCCATTAAAAAGGTTACATTTCTTTCAGGAGACAATATTTTAAGAGATGATCTTTGACTCTGCAGGGACAATCATTTGAAGGCTCTAGGACAGCCATGAGTATGAAACACTAAAGATTTCCCATAGACATAGATAACCAGCATTCTTTTGAAGCCACTTCCTTTTTTTCTTTTTTCTTTTTGCAGGGCAATGAGGGTTAAGTGACTTGTCCAGGGTCACACAGCTAGTAAGTGTCAAGTGTCTGAGGCCATATTTGAACTCAGGTCCTCCTGAATCCAGGGCCGGTGCTTTATCTACTGTGACATCTAGCTGCCCCCCCCCCCCCCGCCGCCCCCTGCAGCCACTTCCATGAGAAATATCCCCTAACACACCTTCTGTTTGCTGCTGATAATAAACCAAACATGGGACTGTTCTGTCAAAGGCTGTGTCCATCACATAGAACCAGATCATTCTGTCAGATGAAGAAGGGAGAAATAAAGAGAGGATGTTTCTGAGTTAAATCAGAGAGCAGGTCTGAGAGATACAGGGGAGAGAGGAGATTTTCACCTTTGGTTCCTGGAGAATTGAAAGTTTGTGCTTCTGGATTATAGTTTGATACTTCCTTACTCTCCCTCTCTCCTCTGGGCATTTGGCACACTGATAAAATGTCAGATCTGGGATCAGAAAGACCTGAGTTCAAATCCAAACTCAGACATTTACTAGCTGTGTGACCCAGAGCAGGTCACTTAGCCCTGTTTGCATCAGTTTCCTCATCTATAAAATGAGCTGGAGAAGGAAATGACAAACCACTCCAGTATCTTTGCCAAGAAAACTCCAAAAGGGGTCACAAAGAGTTGGCCATGACTGAAAATGACTAAATAACAAAATAAGAAAAACCCAGTATAGAAAAGGTGGGAAGGGGGAAAAGAAGACCAGTAGAAGTCTTTTCATTTGATGTCCTGGAGTTAGGAAGGAGGAAGTCAGTAGAAAAAAATTCAGAGTAGGTGAAGATTGTTTGTGATGCCCTCCCACCTTCTATTCTTCACCATAGAAATTCTCATCCTTTTTTACTTATCTCCTGCTCTCACACCCTTTCTGGCTACTGAAAACCTGCCTTCCTCCAAAATGCTCCAGGCCTCTCCCAGCATTCTCTCTGTTATGTCTGCCTTCTTCCGCTAAAGTGTCTGTTCCCTTCATGGAGATATCTCTTAAGATAGCACAACCATTCAAAAAGGCAATAATTTCTCTCTCTCTCTGTCTCTCTGTCTCTCTGTCTCTCTCTCACTTCTCTCTGCCTTTGTCTCTCTTCTTTCCATCTCTTGTCTCTGTCTCTCACTTCTCTCTGCCTCTGTCTCTTTTCTTTCTGTCTCTGTCTTTGTCTCTGTGTGTTTCTGTCTCTGTCTCTCTGTCTCTCTCTCTGTCTCTGTCTCTGTCTCTCTCTCTGTCTCTCTCTCACACACACACACACACACACACACACACACACACACACTTGTGGACCTGCTAAGATGCAATTCTTCTAGGCTCTTTGTCTAATTTCCACTGGGTATGCACTATGAGCAAGGGTTTATTGGTATGGTTTCCTTAAGTAATTCACAGAGTCACCCTATTGACAAGATAATTCACACTGCTGTCCCATTGATAAAGAACGGCTAGATGAAGCTGGGCAGGACCCGCAATGAGAGCTATATACTAAGCACAATTCAGTGCAGTATTATTGTTGTATTATTTATTCTTTATACAGGGCATTCCTTCTGAGCTGCCCAAAGTACTTTCCTGTACACTAAATAAATGATTAACCCTCAGAACCCTGCTATGAGGAAAGCAGATATGCAAAGGAGATGAGAAGGTAAGGAGAAAATTAAATCCCACACATGGAAAAAAAATACATCAAAAGTGGCTAGGAGAGCAGTTTCTGGGTTTAAAGGCAGGCACTGGGAAGAAGAAATGCCACCCCTTGGCTATACTACTTTGGGATCCCACAATGTTGCCCCAAACACTTTTTGATACAAATTAGTTTTCTTGCCATTACTTAGCTCGGGAGAATAGATGCTACTCTGTTCATAGTTACATTAGAAAGTAGCTTAAATAGATTTTCTAAGCCTTTAAAATAGGTCTAATTGTACTGATGTGGCCATTGTCTATAGTATCCTTTTAAATTCAACCAAATGAAGCTGTCATGATGGTTAAAGGCTCTTGATATAGGGTTTTAATCATACTAGAGTTTAAGCTCATCTTGTTTTGGGGTCCAGAGGCATGGTGTCCCTTTACTTCTAAAAATAAGGGCTCTCGGTTTATTTTTTCCTATGGATCCAGAAATCTATTCCCTCCAAGGCAAAATTCAGTGAAAAGAAAAAAAAAATTGCTAAAAGGCTGTCAATGGTAAAAACAGGTACATGGGAGTCAGCCAGAGCCACAGATGTACACTCATGATGTACAACAATATATTACCCCCATCCCCCTTCAATGGCAGCCTCATTCTCCAATTCCCTGGTCCTGATAAAGGATGAACTTTCTAGCCCATTGATTCTTGGAACCAAATAAGAAATTCTGAGAATGCATCCATTTTAAGTACTGTAGAGAAAGAAATACCTTGCTCTGTCCCTCTGCTCCCACTATTTACTAGTAGACAAAAAGTCACATAACCTCTTTGGGGATCAGTTTACTCAACTGTAAAATTGAGGGGTTTAGACTCAATGACCTCAAAGGTCCTTTCAATCTCTAAGTGGATTATTCTATTAACTAATTACTAATACCATTGCTTACTATCCCTTTTGTTTGAAAGTACCATTGGGTCATTTACAATGTTTTAAAATATTTCCCTAGTCCTCCCAAAATACTTTCCAGGCCTTTTTTTGGCCACTTACTGCCTTTCTCAGATAACTTTGCATGGTGAGAGGTTTAACTACAATGACCAGTAAACATATAATTTGGCTAATGACACTTCTATATTTTCATCAACATCCTCTAAGGCTGATTACACTCTCGAGTGGTCTAAAGGATCCAGTTCAGAAACTGTTTTTGGACTCTCCTCTTGTTTGGGGGCTATTAATGAATTGTTCTCTCAAAAATTAACATTTCCATAGGATCGTTAGAACCACAGATCATAAAATCAAATTCATTCACTTTGCAGACTGAGAAAATGAGCCTAGAAAGGCTAAGTTACATTCCCATGGACACATAGCTATTGAATGATGGACATAGATCTAGAACTCTGGTTGCCTAAACCCCAGGCTACTGCTCTTCCTACTAAAGTATTCTTATCCCCTTTAATTGTGCATCAAGTGTAACATTTATTAGGAGGAATAGGAAATCACATGTACATATGAAATAAATATCAGCTATGCCCCTAGTTCCGTGGAAATCTTGCTTTAAAATGACAATCTTTTCCCAAATGGCATTTTTAGGAGGTAAGTCTAGAAGATGTATCCAAGATTATTCCTTTGGAGATTTACCAGAATAACTAAGACTAAAAATCCATTAGCTCATGGGCTCAAAGATAGCTGCATATCTCTTCATTTGTTCACCTGAATTGTTTCTGCAATTGTTTACACCTAAAATTATGATGTTTACCCTTCATACACAGAAAATGTAGTGTATAACTCAGAAGAAATTTGCGGTTGAAGCATGCCCCTGACATTAACTTTGTGGCCATTATAAACTGCCTAATCTTGAAGCCTGTTTCCTCAGTTGTAAACTGGAAATAACAATATTTCCTTTGTTGTTGTTATGCTTGTTGTTATGAAATTCAAGTAAGGTAGTGCATATATAGCCATCTATAAGCCTTAATATGCAATAGATGACATATTGGCTAAAGTGATAGATTCAGAAATACCTGTGTTCAAATCCTGCCTTGGATACTTCCTACTTAGCTGTGTGGCCCTGAGCAAATCTCTTAAACTCTCTCAGCCTCACTTCCCTCATCCAATAAATGAGAATAGTTATAATATTTATTTCACGGATTGTTGTGAGGATCAAATGAGACTATATGAAAAATACTTTATATGCCTTAAAGCACTATACAAATGCTAGCTATTATGTCAATTATTATTTATAACTGAGAGTCATGTAAAAGCTTAAAGATTTGAAAAGATCTTTCTTCCCTACAACCTTGTGTAGTATGAAATAAAAATATGAGTATCCTATTTTACAGATGAAGAAACTGAGATCCAGTTAAAGGAGTAAGTGGCAAAACTGAGATTCAAATTTACATCTTTATTTATTTTATTTTAATTAATTTATTTATTGGGGGGGGCAATGAGGGTTAAGTGACTTGCCCAGGGTCACACAGCTAGAAAGTATCAAGTGTCTGAGGTCGAATTTGAAATCAGGTCCTCCCGAATCCAGGGCCAATGCTTCATCCACTGCGCCACTTAGCTGCCTCCTATTTTTTTTCAATTACTTGTAAAGATATTTTTTGAGTTTCAAATTTTTCTTCAACCCTCTCTTCCCGCTACCCTCCCAAAGTCAGTAAGCAATTTGATATAGGTTAGACATTACAATCATTTTAAACATATTTCCACATTTAAAAATTTTATTTCTTTACCTAATTTTTTATCAATTACATGTAAAGATATTTTTTGAGTTCCAATTTTTTCTCTAAACTCACATCTTTAGACTTCAAGATGAGGTCTCATCTGACAATAATTCAATGACTTTACCTGCATGGTATAGTAAATTTATAACTCTACAAGGTGATAGTGATAGCTAACATTTATAGAAGGAAGACTATAAGTTTTTCAAAGTGCTTTTCATATATAGTCTCATCATTTGATCCTCACCACAGCCCTGTGAGGTGGTTGCTATATTTACCCCCTTTTTATAGATGAGGAAAAAATGAAACTAAGAGATTAATTCAATAAACTGTAATAACATAAGTGACATAAATTATCCTACAAATTCCAAGGATGTAAAGATCATTTCTGATTGGAGACATCAGGGAAGTCTTTATGAATATATGACATCTGAAGTAGAATCTGAAGAATAAGTAGGATTTCAACAAGTAGAGATGGAAGAGATAGAAATCTATGTGCAGGGAACAGTATAACCAGAGGCCTAGATGTCAGAATTTATTGTTGTTGTTGTTCAGTCATTTCAATCATGTCTGACTTTCCATGACCTCATTTAAGGTTTTCTTGGCAATGATACTATAGTGGTTCGCCATTTCCTTGTCCAGCTCATTTTATAGATGAGTAACTGAGGCAAATAGGGTTAGATGACTTGCCCAGGCTCACACAGCTAGTAAGTATCTGAGACCAGATTTGAACTCACAAAGATGAGTATTCCTGCTGCCAGGCCTGGCTCTCTATCCATTGTGCCACCTAGCTGCCCCAGATGTCAGAATACAACCCCCTAAGTCACCAACAGGTTTGAGACCTGGTAATTACCCTCGGACTGGTTTCGCCTGTTTGATGGGGGTGTTCAGGGAGGACTAGCAGCTCTGATGTGAGGACTTGCTGAGCCCTATTTTCAGGACTGTTCATTGATCTTTGGTGTCCACTTTATAGCTGAGTCTCACTGGTGGTTCCAAGAAGCTATAGCTTGTGCAGTGACTACACTTTCGTAAAACAAAGGTTAAATTATCATTCAACACATGTGTCTTGTGTAACGATTGGAGTGACGCCACTTGCTGGAGAGTTACTGTAGGAAAGCTCCGCCATGAGGAGAAGGTGTCTGAGGGCAAGCCATGCAGCTTTTCCTTGGCATCAGGAAGTGACCTTTGCTCATGGGTACTGTCTATCAAAGCTACCATCCAATTAGCTTGGAGCTGTGTGTGTTTGTGGATGGGATGTTTCCAGTTTCACAGGAGGCTTGTGGGATGAAGAAGAGGTGAAGCTTTCTCTCTCGCTCTTTCTGGAGGACCTCAGGGCAGAGAGGAGCTGGAGACATTGGCTCCCTGAGATAGACAGCTGAATCTAGGCTTCTTTCTTGCTCTTCACTAAATTCTTATTCTCCTTAATAAATGCTTAAAAGTCTAAACTCTTGCTAAAGCTTATAATTTATTGGCAACCACTCATTAGATATTTTAGACAGACTAGCTAGAATTTTAGCCCTTTACACTTGTATATAAGACACACATGTATATGTGGGATATCCTTTGTGTATTAATTACAGTGAGGGCCATTAAGTTGCCTTCCCACTCTAAAATTCTAATTCTATTCCGAAGCAATGATGTATATATGTATTTTCAGTTCATCAACATGTATTTCCTGAATACCTCCTTGCCTTAGTCTCCATCTTATCTCCACTTCCTCTCCTCTTACTCACCTTTCAGCCCTTTTCAATTAGGTTTCTGACCTCCTAATTCAACTGAAACTGTTCTATCCAAGTTTACCAGTTCTAGATTGCACAACCTGCAGCCCCTTCTCAGTGCTCATCCTCCTCAACCTTGATTATTGACTACCCCAACTCAGGTAAGAGAGAGTCAAAAGCCTCTGGCCTATGGGTTTATGGACTCATAATTCAGGAACAACAGAGGAGAGGAACAGCTAGTCACACCATTCAAAGATCCAATTCAGAGGGTCTCAGTCAGGAAACTGTATTCTGAGTTAGGGCTTTTTAAGCCCTCTTCAGGACTGCATAGCCATGTTTGGTATCTACTAGTCTCTCAACTCTCAACCTGTGGATTCAAGAATCAATAGCAGGAGGGGCAGCTAGGTGGCAGAGCACTGGCCCTGGAGTCAGGAGTACCTGAGTTCAAATCTGGCCTCAGACACTTAACACTTACCAGCTGTGTGACCCTGGGCAAGTCGCTTAACCCCAATTGCCTCACTTAAAAAAAAAAAAGAATTAATAGCAGGAGCAGTTACACCTTGGTAAAACCATCTCAGCAAATGGGCTAAACCAGCATGGCTCAAACCCATCAGTGAGTTAGGGACATGTCTACCTCAAGCATGTGAAGACTTCCTCTGATAGAATGGTAGGATGAGAACATTTGTTCCAACAGCCTTAAGGTGGATGAAGCTCGTGATATGGAGTGATAAGAGATGAGTCAGACATTAGAGATTACAAGTTCATCCACTGCATCCCAGACCATCTCCAGTTTTTCTGTTTTGTTTTGTTTTGTTTTATCTTTGTCATGCCCCTGGACTTCAATGACTCAGAAAGGCTGATGACTGTTCAACTCTGCTTCACTTAAATCCAACTCATGTACAAGTCAAGACATTATCTCATGATGTCATTGGCCCTCTTCCAAAGTGGACAAACAATAACAAAACCAAAGTGTTTAGGAGACACAGAAGAAGGCTTGGGAAAAAATGAATGTTTTAAAAATAAATAGGGGCAGCTAGATGGCGCAGTGGATAGAGCACCGGCCCTGGAGTCACCTGAGTTCAAATCCGGCCTCAGACACTTAACACTTACTAGCTGTGTGACCCTGGGCAAGTCACTTAACCCCAATTGCCTCACTAAAAAAAAAAAAACAAAAATCACTGACCAGTTACAGCTAAACTCCAGTTTAGGAGGTCAGACCACTGAAGAAAGAATGCCAAAAGGCCCATTTAAATAGGAAGTTCCTAGAGTTCAGTGAGGTTTATTTGTATTATTTGTATTTATTTGTATCATAGATTTAGTTCTATAAGGCACTTCAGAAGCCATCAAGTTCAACCCCTCATTTTACAGATGAGGGAACTGAGTATGAGAAAGATTAAGTGTCTTGTCCTTTATACAAATAGTTAAGTATCTAATGAAGGATTTGAACTCAGGTTGTCCTGACTGCAAGATCAGCAAAGCTTCTTAAGCTGTGGGCCATGACCCCTTATATAACTGAACGCAGGGTTTGTGAAAAATTTGGCAATAGTAAAAGGTTATGCATACCTATTTTAAATACCTATATACCCACGGTCATGTAAAAGCTTCTTTGGCCAAAAGAAGTTGCAAGTGAAAAAAGTTTAAGAAGGCCTGTACTACATCACCTAGCTGTGCCTGTAACTTTTCAGAAAAAAATAGAGGGCAGCTAGGTGGCATAGTGGATAAAGCACCGGACCTGGATTCAGGAAGACCTGAGTTCAAATCCAGCCTCAGACACTTGACACTTACTAGCTGTGTGACGCTGGGCAAGTCACTTAACCCTCATTGCCCTGCCCCCCCCCAAAAATAAAAGGATTTTGAAGAGTGGGGTATAATCACCAATACTGTACCTTACTTTGAACAAGTCTTTGAGGATTTCTTTTTTTTTTCTTTTTTTTTTTCTTTTTTTTGTGGGGCAAATTGGGTTAAGTGACTTGCCCAGGGTCACACAGCTAGTAAGTGTTAAGTGGTTAAGTATCTGAGGTCAGATTTAAAATCAGTTCCTCCTGAATCCAGGGCTGGTGCTCTATCCACTACACCCCCAGCTGCCCCAAGTCTTTGAAGATTTCTGATTTGAAATGTAGTATGGAAGTAACACTTGGTTCTCAAAAACTATTCTACGCCAGTGGAGGAAAGATTCCTATAGGTTACAATGACTTCTTCATGTGGTTATTGAGAGGAAAGTACTTTGCAAAACTTGATGCATAATACATCTGTGGATTATTAGTAGTAATGGTCTGGTGTCTGGAGGACTGGGCTTGAAATTCACTAAGGTCTGAGATCAGGTCCCCCCTTTTTTTGTGGGTCAATGGGGGTTAAGTGACTTGCCCAGGGTCATACAGCTGGTAAGTGTCAAGTGTCTGAGGCCGGATTTGAGTACCTGGAGTCAGGTACTCCTGACTCCAGGGCCGGTGCTTTATCCACTGTGCCACCTAGCTGCCCCTCTCCCCCCCCTTTTTTTTTGACACATACTGGCTTTATGATCCTAGGAAAGTCATTTAATTTCCCAGTACCCTAGGCAAACCCTCTAAGACTAAAAGTTGCTGAGATGGTGCCAATCTGCATTGAGAGAGGTTCCTCATGTTGAAATTGATGAAGATGATAGTGGACATGGTAGTGGTGGTGATGGTGGTTGTAGCAGTGGTGGTGTGATGGTGGTGGTGGTGATGGTGGTAGTGGTGGTAGTAGTTGTGGTATGATGGTGGTGGTGGTGGTGTTAGTGGTGTTAGTGGTGGTATGATGGTGGTGATGGGGTGATGGTAGTGGTGATGATGGTGGTGATGGGGTGATGGTGGTAGTGGTGGTAGTAATGGTGGTATGATGGTGGTGGTGGTAGTGGTGATGATGGTGGTAGTGGTGATGATGGTGGTAGTGGTGGCAATGAGGATTTATGTACAGCTTTAAGTTTTCAAAGAGCTTTACATTTGTTATCTTATTTGATCAACATTTATTTTACCAATAAAGTCACAGAGGGACAACCTATATCTTTTGTTGATATTAATACCAGTATATAGAAAAGCTTCTTCTACTAAATCATAGAGAAGTCAGAGTCTGTATTGCTAGAGAGAGTACCACAGTAATGAAATTATGGATCATGAAATATCGAAGCATTCAAATGAAATATTAATTTAAAATTATTTACATAATTTTTAATATATCACCTTTATTTCCTAATGCATCCTTCTCCCCTCCCCCATGTAGAAATATATCCCTTATGCCAAAGTACATAAAGAAAGGGCAAAAAAATGTAGTTCAACAACTTTGTTATATTTCAAAACCATAGCCCCATGATTTCTGCAAATAAGAGAGGGAGGTACTTTTTTCATATCTTCTTTGGTGCCAAACATGCCCATTATTTTTTTGGGGGGGGCAATGGGGTTAAGTGACTTCCCCAGGGTCACACAGCTATAAGTGTCAAATGTCTGAATCTGGATTTGAACTCAAGTCCTCCTGAATCCAGGACCAGTGCTTTATCTACTGTGCCACCTCCCTGCCCTACAAACATGGTCATTATAATCATATAGCATTCCTTTTCATCTACTTGTTCTTCCCATTTATATTGTTATAGTCATCATATATATTATTTTTTTGCTTCAGATTACTTCACTTTGTTCATATGTCTTCTGCTTCTCTGAACTCTTCAGATTTGTAGTTTCTTATGGTTCGGTAATATTCTGTTATATTTTTCTACCTTAATTTATTTAGCCATTCTCAATGAATAGCTATATGCTTTGTTTCCAATTTTTTACTATTACAAAAAAAAGTATTTCTACACACATTCTGGTCTTTGACCTTGTGGGTCATCACAAAATCTGCCTCTGTCTCTCCTATTTTCTACTATTTCTCTGCACGGGCTATTTCACATGCCTGGGAGGTTCTCCCTCCTAACCTCCAACTCTTAGAATTCCTGGTTTCTTTCAAGACTCAGTTCAAAGGCTAGCTTTTGCAGAATGCCTTTCTGAGTCCCGTTAGTTGATATGGTCTTCCCATTTCAGGATACCTGCCATCTATCCTGTATGCATTTTAAATATAATTATTTGTACATATTGTCATGGGGGAAATTGATGATGGTGGGGGTCCTTAGGTATTCCTCTTTAAAGAATTATACCATCTTCCACACAAATCTAGTTATAATAAAATCATCTTTTATTTGGGCACTAAAGAAAACAATGGAGAGGATGGTTTGGAGACATGATTCTCTGAGATACCTATCTCCTTGAACAGAAGAAAAGCAAAAGTTTTTATAGATGGACAGATAGGGTGACTGCCTGACAATGGAAAGTTCCCTTTGGGGGTGGGAAAGGCTTGAATGAGAGGTGGTAGTCCAGACTTCTGGAGTTATCTCTGTCCCTTGGTGCTGATCAGGCAGCAGTCATGCCTAATGGGCTTATTTCCCTTACTTCTCAAGAGCTGTCTGTCCTTTAGAATAGTCCCAAATTCCTTGATATATCATCCCAAACCCATATCAATATGTTGTCTTTCTTTTAGTATGTGAGCACCTGCAGGTAAGGTGGTGGTCCATGCCTATAATTGCTTCTGCCAGGTCAAGTTGAATTCAGGAGGTATTAATGAAATCCATGAACATTTATTAAGCACCTACAATATGCGCAATATGAGCACAGTGTTATTATACTAGTTTTGAGTTGCAATAGGACTACAGCCAATTGGGTTCCTCTCTAGATCCAACACACATGTAGTAACCTCTTGGGAGAGGCAAGGCCACCCAGCTGCCTAAGTAGAGGCCCAGACCTGAACTGACCCAGACCCAATAAAGCCAAAGCTTCCTTGCTGATGAACAATGATATTTGTCTGTTAGTGGCCACTGTACTTCAAGCCTGGGAGATATAGGGAGAGCCACTCATTTAAGGAATCACAGAGAGATAAATAGTTCATTGGCTTTTTCTATGTGGAAATTCCCTGGCAATAGATTGTTATTTTTCACAGGTCAGAAATTCAATTTCACTCTTTTAACATGCATCAGCATATTCACAAAGTGAAGTCACAAAGATATATCTCCAGAACTTTTTGGGGGGAAAAATCCATTTGGAGACAAGTCAACAAGCATTTAATAAGTATTTACTATGTACTAAGCACTATGTTAAGTAACAGGAATAAAAATACAAGTAAAAAGAAAAACAGTTCCTGTCCTCAAGGGTTTACATTCTTTTGTTTTTTGTTTTTGTTTTTGTTTTTTTGTGGGGCAGTGAGGGTTATATGACTTGCCCAGGGTCACATAGCTAGTAAGTGTCCAGTGTCTGAGGCTGGATTTGAACTCAGGTGCTCCTGAATCCAGGGCCAGTGCTTTATCCACTGCATTACCTAGCTGCCCCGAAAGGGTTTACATTCTAATGGGCAATTACAACACATAAAAGGGAGTGAAAAATGGGAGCAATGAAGGTAGGGGCATTGTATGTAGATTATGTCTGGTAGAGCCCAGAGTGCTGCCTGGAAAGGAATGAAGACATGGTTGGCTTAAGCTGCCTCCTTAAAAGGCTGGTTCTGAGAAGAACCAGACAAACAGAAGAGCCTGTAGAGGAGAAGATACTTTGCAGTGTGAGAAATTGAAGGGTGGAGTAAGTTTTCAGAGTGAAAAGGTTTCTGGGGCACTGTAGAGAAAGTCAGGGAAAGCCAACAGTTCATTCTGGAAAGGAATGAAGACTTGGAAGACATCCTTGCATTAGGGGCAGGATTAAGGATGTCTTCTGAAGATGCTAAAATCCATTTTGTTTTGGCGAATTTAATAATCAGATTATTGAGGAATTTTTTGTCCTTAAGAACAATTCAAGCCAACTCAACAAACGTTCTGTAAAAACTTCCTATAAGTTGCATAACTTTGGAATTGATTACAAGCTCATATTGGTCAGATCTGCCACAGTCGGACACACCGTATCTTGATACTAACATAGTGATATCATTTAAAGCACCGGGAATACAAACTTGCGTCAGATTAACAAGCATTATATTATATACCTACTATGTATATAGCACCTACTGTGCTAATATAAAAATGAAAGTCTCTACCCTCTAAAAGCTTACAGTGAAAAGGGAACAGATGTAAAATTATACATTTAGAAGATCTATACTGAAATACTTTTTCCTCTCTCCTCTCAAAACTATCATTGAAATTGATTGCTACTACTTCCTTCTACCTTAAGAAATATTTGGTTATGAAGTGTGAAAGGTAGGATCCAGGTAAATTTAATCCTCAATATATTTCTGTGCAAAGTTACTATCCATCTGATTATATCTCCTAGCATTTCAATGAGAGACACTAGTTCTCACCATTGAGATTTAAAACCACATTTGAAATTATATAGCATCATTGTTATGTTTCACCAATGCCATTTGAAGTCAGTTAACTGAGAGGGGTTGGAGTGGATGGGGAGAGAGGGGGAAAGGGAAAGGGAGATGGAGAGAAACAGAGAGAGAGAGAGAGAGAGAGAGAGAGAGAGAGAGAGAGAGAGAGAGAGAGAGGCTCATGTATAATTTTAGATGATTTGTTATCTACATATAATGATAGATTGTTTTTATTTTCCCCATGCAATTTAGGCCTGCATTTTTCATTGTGATCTACTTGCATTTGCTTTCTTTCTGTGCTTCAGTTTTTTTCCATCTGAGTTGAGCAAAGATGAGTTTTTCACCAGTACTATTCTTATAGATGGTATGGGACTCATTGGTTATTCTGTTTATTAGATAATAAATATGAACTCAAGCATGCTGCTGCAGGCCTTCTCCAGACTGCATTCCCTAGCAACGAACACAAAGTGTCACTGTGACCACGTACTAATAACACACAAATTCTAAAATAAACTTTGCCTAAATTTCAGTTATTTACTTGTCATCCGGGTGTTCCTTTGGAACTTTAACTATTAATTATCTTTAGTTCACATAGAGCAAGGCTTGAATTTTAACCACTTTCTTTTTCACCTACAAGGCTTTTCACATCTTCTACAGAGATGCCTCTTCTGGCAGCATAAGCAAGTCAGAAAGCAAACAGGCAGGAGGCCTGAACAGTGCAGTTTTCATGTCCGATGCATCACCTTTGTGGATTAATGTGCGGGGGAGAAATAAATTGGTCTGTGGAAGTCGATAATGACCCACTAGCATGCATTTCTGGTCAGCTATGCTTAATCAATGTGCTAGAAAAAGGTGTTCTGTTCAAAACAGTAAGGAATACAAATTCACCAAAAATGGCCAATGTCTGTCTTGAATGGTAATTGGACTCTTGAAAAAAAAACACTTTTTTTTTTTAAACTCAAGTTTACATAGCCTATTTACCAACACTTAGCAACAGTTACTAGATGTAGTATTTTTGCAATAGGCATAAAGACTTTGTTCTTCATTTTTCTTTTTTTTGCCTTATCTAATGATATAAACTTGTTTCCATGATAGGGTGAAGGGTGTAGAGAGACGTGACATATCAATGAATGAAGACACATTCATTTAGTGACTATGATGTCCCAAGCTCCTAGGTTCTGTGGGTAGAAATTTAAAAGCAAAACTATTTCTGCCCTCAAGATCTTATACTCTATTGATATATGTTTGTGTATGTATACACATATATGTATCTATATGTACACATATACACATATGTTTATACATATATACTGTAGATAACTGATATATAGACAATGTAATTAGCATCTGCAAATGATGAAGTAAAAAGTAGCAATTCTATTCAAAATCTCCACAAAAATTTAATTACATCTTATCCTCTACAACCTAGCTTCTTAAACTGTAGGTCAAGACCCCATCTGGGGTTGAGTGGGAGTCGTGAAAAATTAGGCAACAGTAGAAAGTTACATATACTTATATATACCTGGGGTTGTGTAAAAATTTCTCCAGAGAAAAGAGGTCTAGAATGGAAAAAATTTAAGAAGTTCTGCTCTACAACAACAAATTATTATTAGAGCATGAGAGAGGGGGAAATCATTGTACTTACTATCCTCATTTCTTCAAAAAACAAAGCCCGAGTTCTTTGCTTTGGTGGGAAGCAAACCGAAATGGAATTCCAGCCCTAATTGGAAACCATATAACATCACATAAGCCATTATTGTGACTAAACTGCACTTCTCTCTTGCCGTACTCTATCTTTCCTTTTATTTATTGCCATTTTCCTTTCTTTGGTCTGTTTTCCTTTGACCTGTTTCCTCCAGGCTTGCCTTGACCTTATTGTAGGTCAGAACGCATCAGTTCACATTGCTTTTATCTTATGGTTTCTCAAAATCATACTCACATTGGGGTATTGAACAGATAAACTTTAGGAATCATGATATCCTTGCTAATAATCATGGGCACATATTTATTTTTTTCTCAGGAGACAAAGAGTTGAAAATTTTAGCCTTAAGTCAAATCCCTGCCACTTCTAACTGGGTGCCACTGGGCAGGTCACTTGACCTGAGTTTAGCTCTAAAAGATTCACCTCTTGGGAGCCTTGTAAAGATTAGTTAAATCCTGTGAAGTACCTCAGGAAAAAAAATGAAGTGTTGGATATTATGACTAAACTTTAAAATGTCACTTATAATGAAGTTGGCATGAAGCCGATAAAATTCCTTCAGCAACAGCATGTCAGAAAGGTTCTTTTATTCCCCACCCAGAAGTTTAAAAAGCAGCACCTAGAGCATTATTTGACTTTTCAAACCCCCTGGAGTAATTTCTTTTTTAGGAATTTAAATTGGCAAGGTTCCAAAGTCATACAAAGTTCTGCTAACTCACCTGTAAGGTCTTAGTTTCAGAGAGTGAGTTGCTTAGATTCTCCTAGGAATTGAGGTCCCTCAATTTAACGCTGGTATCGAGATAAGGGGTTTGGAAATGTGTTCTCTGGGGAAGAACAGTCTTTACACATAAAAAATCCATGGATTCAAGGCTGAAAGATTGAAGAAAAACAGTAAGAGATGGCATAATATCTGCTCACAATAGTCAACATTTATATTAGTACTTTAAAAGATAGTGCAGTCTGCATGCATTATCTTACTGGAGTCTCCTAACAACTCTCTGAGGTAGGTACTATAGGTATTATCATCTCTATTTTGATTTAAAGATGAGGAAACTGATGTCTAGAGAGGTTAAGTAACTTGCCCAGGGTCACACAGCTACTACACAGGTTTCAGACCTAGAACTTCCAGACTGCAAGGAAAACATTCCACTCAGCTCACTACCCTGTTTCCTTTATATAAACCATACAAAGTTTACTTATTTGAATGGTGGAAGGGAGTACAATAAACCACTCTATTAAAGAAGATAAAAAAGTCAGCTCATGAAACTGATGCATATGTAAGTATCATGAATTCTACTACCACTAGTCTATTTTCAAATACCAGGAAGGTGGGAACAAGTAGTAATTCACAATTATATGGTAATTTAAATTTTAAGAAACATTTTCCTTTCAATAGCCCCATGAAGTGGGTGGCACAAATATCATAACCTGAAGTTTGCAGAAAAGAAAAACTGAGACTCAGAAGGGATATAGCTTTTTCAGGGTCACAGGTCGGTAAGTGCCAAAGCCTAGCTTTAAACCCAGTTCTGCTCTCTACAGGTTCCATGATCTCTCAGCTACAGCAAAGTGCTCCTCGAAAAGGCTCCCCAGCAGGACAGAGTTTCCTGTATGTCATCTTTGTGGTAGATATTTCCATCTTAATGGGGGATCAATAAGCATTTATTAGGCACTAATGTGGCTTCAGGCACTATGCTAGGTACTGTGGATATGACAACAAAATACATGAAGATTTTCTTCTAACTAGGTTGTACAGAGGATACAGAGCACAAGATTTGGAATAGGGAAGATCTATTAGAAATCCTGCCTTGACTTCTTAGCTGCATATCCCTGGTCAAGTAACTCAATTTCCAAGCTAAGCCTCACTTTCCTCATCTATAAAAGGGGGATGATAACAGAATCTAACTCACAACTTTGTTGTGATCAAATGAGAGAGCATGTGTAAAGCACTTTGCAAACTTTAAAGTACTATATAAGTGCTAGCTATTATTATTGTTATTATTAATATTACTACCACTGCCATTACTATTGATTATTGATACTCATTACAATATAATAATAATATACTATTACCACCATTACTATTAATTTTTTATATTTATTGTGGTATAGTGGTTAAAGTACCAGACCTGGAGTCAGGAAGACTCATCTTCCTGATCTCAAATCTGGCCTCAGACATTTACTATCTGTATGACCCCAAGCAGCTCACTTAACCCCATTTGCCTCAGTTTCCTCATCTGTAAAATGACCTGGAGAAGGAAATGGCAAGCCACTCCAGTATCTTTGCCAAGAAAATCCCAAATGGGGTCATAGAGACTAAGATATGATTAAAAATGACTGAACAACAACAACAAAATATGATTCTTGTAGCTAACCAGCTAATCCAGTGTTCTATAATTTTATATGTCATCTTTCTGCTCTCTTCACTGCTGCCCTTCTCCCAATAAGAGTTGTAAATAGTCCAGGGGCAAGCAGGGATTTGCTCCAGATCACCATAATTTAGAGCTCAGTTTCTTAAACTTTGGGTCTCTGACTCCATATGGGGTGACATAACTGAATGCAGGGGTTGTGAAAAATTTGACAACAGTAAAATATCATGTATACCTATTTGATATACCTGTATACCCAGAGTCATGTAAAAAATTCTTGGGCAAAAAGAGGTCACAAGCAGAAAGTGAAAAAAGTTTAAAAAGTCCTGATTTAGAGACACTGCTATGTTCCTCCAGCTACTAGAAACAATTGAATTAGATTCCCCTTGGTCTCTGCCCACAGAGACTAATCCTCTCTTAAGTAAATTTGTCTTAAAAAGTTGATTTATGAAGCACCGGCCCTGGATTCAGGAGTACCTGAGTTCAAATCCGGCCTCAGACACTTGACACTTACTAGCTGTATGACCCTGGGCAAGTCACTTAACCCCCATTGCCTGGAAAAAAAAAAAGAAAAAAAAAGTTGATTTATGGAGATAGGTATCTCAGAGTCATGCATCTCTGTCATGTCTTCTCCCCATGAGAAGTCCAAGGATTTCTCTCTTGGTTTCCTTTCCCTGGCACCCTAAAAAAAAAACTATTATTTTATTCTAACTGGGAAAAAAGTTGATTTAAATGCACATCTTTTGCTGATTGTGCCAGGAATATTTTGTAAAGCCTGTCTTAGGCACCAAGGTTAGTTATGGCTCTTCTCAAAATTCATTCTCCTTTATGCCCTCTAGTAAGTTTATCTTTTAAAAAGTTGGTTTAAAGGGTTTTTGGGGGGGTTTGTTTTTGTTTTTGTTTTGTTTTGTTTGCTGCTTTGCACCATTTTGTGAAGTTTGTGTCAGGCACCAAAATTGCTAGTTATGTCTCTGCTCACAGTCAATTTCTCCAAAACATTGATGCTGGAACCATCTCCCTGATCCATCGCATTGACTGCAACAGTGACTGAATGCTCCAAACTTTCCCCTGATTTTCTGGCTTTTCATATTCAACTGAAATTGTTTACAAATAATCTCAAGACTCTTATGTGTTTCTGCTTTCATTTTTTTCCAAGTATTCACCTGCTTTTATTTCTCCAATGAAGTAGACTGACTTTTTTATCCATCCTTGAGGAAAACTCCCTCCCCTTCACAAAGACACTTCCTTTTTTTCACTTCATTCAACAATACCCCTTTCTCTTAAAACAAACATCAACCAAATAGGAAAAAAGAGAAAATAGCACTTCACTTCCTTTAAGAAAACAAAACTTTCTTTAAAATGAAACCCAAAACTCCCTTCTTATAGTAAGATAGAGAAAAACATTGTCCTTATAGCAAAAACCAGAACTTAGAGAAAAACATATTGTCCTTATACTAAAAGCCAGAAATGAACTTGGGAAATTTAGTGAAGTAACAGAAGGCATTAAAATAAAATCACCCCGTCTAGCTTTGACCCTGTACAGAGAAATAAGAAAGGAAGAAGAGGGGGTCCTGATCCTTCTTTTAAGGGAATCACATGGAAGACAATGAAGTTAAATGGAGACATGGACAAAAGGCAGGTGGGCTGGATTTCATTTGCACCCATATTACTTTTCTTGAAAATAGAGGAAGTTGGAGCAATATGGTTCTTTCATCAGTAAAATTTTCTACCTTTTTATTTACTGGAACTTTGATCATGCAAAAAATGATAAATAGTTGAGAAGATCATAGTGTTAATGTTTGTGACAGGGTGTTGTAGGTATTTACATTTGTACTGGTATTAGGCCAAAATCAGTGGTGTCACAAACATGCCTTTCTGGCTTCCAGCAATACTTCTGAGTACATCCTGAACCAGATTAAAATGTAATTGGAAAAATATTTAACAAAGTAAAAAAGAATATGATAAACTATAAATAATATTAATTTGTGGCCTTCTAAGCCCATTTTTGGCCACAGAGATCTTTGTGTCCAGTTTAGTGACTGTTTCTATTTGAGTTTGACACCACAGGCCTAGATTATCTCTAAGTCCCTTCCAATGCTAGGGTTTCGTGGTTCTGTGAAATAGCCTTTAAACAGTCTCTAAAGATTCTTGAGGGTGTGATAAGGAATTGAATGTACTTTTTTTATATATTTGGAATCATACAATAAATGAATGCAGCACAGATTCAAAATAGAAGACAGTTTTACTCTTCACATTTTGTCTCCATGTTTTTATGTTTTTCAAACTGGTCATAGTTATAAATGTAAAAGGATGATTCCTTTTATTTTACTAAGTACATGTGTTCCTGGAAAGAAACCTAGTTCCTAGCTTTGTACCTAGTCAATACTCAGCATGCAACATCCAAATAAATCCATCAGTAAGGTAATCCATACAGTATTTCCAAATCAGGGTATATGAGGGAGCTTCCCAACAATCACAGAGGGAGTGGGGCCTGGACCAGTAATTTCATTGATGTGGTGGATTCTTCCCTTCACTAATACAGATCAACAACTCTTCTGTATCTTATAGACTTAAGAAATTTGCCATGGGCACTGATATTTTAAGTGACTTACCTATGTAAACATAGTGATGAGATAGGCACTGATAGGGAGACTGAGGCTCAGAGTCATTCAGTGAATTGTACATGGTCACACAGCTAGTAAATTCCAAAGGCAAGATTTGAAATGACATCATCCTAACTCAATGTCCTGCATGCTACTCCTTCCTTCCTCTTATTTCCTTGGAACACCTATAAAAGCAGTCCTACAAGGAAAGTAGTAATTGTTTCTAGGGTCTATCGGTCAAATGAGATAATTTATGTAAAAACAATTAACAAGGGGGCGGCTAGGTGGTGCAGTGGATAAAGCATAGGCCCTGGATTCAGGAGTACCTGAGTTCAAATCCGGCCTCAGACACTTGACACTTACTAGCTGTGTGACCCTGGGCAAGTCACTTAACCCCCATTGCCCCACAAAAAAAAAAAAACAATTAACAAACCTTAAAGCATAATATAATTTAGGCCAGTTATTATAGCATCATTGAACTTGGGTTCAAATACTACTTCTGACACTTCCCATTCCCCCCCCCCCAACCCCCTTGTACAAGTCATTTAACCATCTTGGGCCTCAGGCTTTTTAAATGAGATAATATTTATAAAAGAGTGTATGGAGTGTTCAGGGAGGACTAGCATCTTAGGTGTGAGGACTTGCCATGTTCTTTTCAGAATTGTTCATTCATCTTTGGTGACCACCTGTCATCTAACTCTCAGCTGTGGCTCCAAGAAGCTTCAGCATGTACAGCAGCCACATCTTGGTAATAAACTATGTTGACAGATTATTTAAACCAAGCTGAGGGTAACTGACAGGACTCAAACCTGTTGGTGAATTGGGAGATATCTACCCCAAGCATGTGAAGATTCCCCCTGGCCGAATGGGTTGATGAGAACAATTTGTTCCAATAGCCATGGAGTCTGTAGATATAGGTGCTGTGGAGCACTTAGAGCTTGGTCAGATACTAAAGTCACCAGCCATCAACTGCATTCGAGGCCATCACCATTTGTCCTGACTTTTGTCTTGCCACTGGTCTTCCATGACTCTGGAAGAGGGAGTGAGGCTGTTGACTTTGTCCAACTCTGCCTCATTTAAATCCAATTCATGCACAAGTCAAGATGTCACCCCATGATGTCATTGGTCCTCTTTGAAAATGGTCAAACAAACAACTCTTTTGTAAAGCACTTAGCATGGTACCTGGCACATTGCAGGCACTTAATAAATACTTGTTCCTTTTCCTTCCCCCCCCCCCCCGAAAATGAAAGGGTTGGACTAGAAGTCCTCTGAAACTCCTTCTAGTTCTACATCTGTGATCCTGAAAATATTATTGCTCTTAGCGATATTTTAATAACATGAGCAGCTTTACATTATGTGTTATAAGTTCTGCTTGTTTTCTTATGTTTGGATGGAGAAGGCCTAGAATCCAGGATTCCAACAGATGGAGAAACAGGGAAGACAGAAACATTTATCTAAACAAGATCAAAGGGAGACCGGGAAAAGAAAAACCAAACTCTCACTGGTACTTAGAATCATGGTTGCCATATTGGACAGTGCTGAGCCGAATAGCAAATTTCCATGAGACTGGTGTTTCAAAGGGTTTCCAGGTCACAGTTAGAGCAGAAAGCAGAAAATGGAATATATAGAGGTAGCAGACAGGAGAGGGAGCTGAACTTATCTCCTTTAAGGCCCAGTTGCTATACTATCTCCTCCATGGTGCCTTTCTTCATCCCTCAGCTCACAGAGATCTCTTTTCTCTTGAATCTTTCATGCCACATTCTTTGGACCTTTCTCACATCCTAATTAACACTGAAGCTATTTGTGTACATGTATGCTCTCCCCTGAAGTCCCTTTAATATTAGATTGTAGAGGACAGGGATAGTGAGAACAGGGACAATGTTGTATTTACCTAGTACTCAGCATGGTACCTATACAATTAAAGGATCTTAATAAATGCTTATTGGATTGAGTTTGTTGAATTCTTCATCACTCTGTGATTTAGCACCCTCCTTCTTCAAGCACCATTTGGGATTTGGTTCAGAGGAGGTATAAGTGGTTTCTACTGCTCAGCTTGTATGAGAGTTTCTGGGACAAAGGGAGAAACTATGCACCTGAAAGAGAGAGACCTGAAGCACTGAGGGAAAAATGGGCTACAGTCATAAAGAGATGGGAAAGTTTGTGTTTTAAAAAAATCTAGTACACGGTGATTCTGCTGCCAGGAGTACTCTGATTTCCCTCTTGCTGGGCAGTTAAGTGGGCTCGGATGTTGGGAATTTCTTCTTATCTTGGTGCTTTTATAGCTGCAATGAACTGTCAGCTCTGCCAGTGAAACCATCCCCTTCAAATCACACAAGCCTGACCTTGCAAGGTTACCACTCTCTGTCCAGAGGGCATGCTGCTTCTGGAGAGCCAGAGAGGCCTGGTTGAGCTGGCAATGAAGAGAAAACTACAAAAGACATATATATATATAAAGACAACACACATCTCTCAAGCCAGCAAGAAATCCAAACCCTTTTGCCTACAGGTGCCTGGGTTTATTTTTATTATTATATCTGACACCAATCTGGGAGAAGCAGAAGGCACCTGTATGAAAAAGCAGTAACCATTTTCAGCTACAGAAATCTGATTTTACTTTATTTTATTTAATTTTAAGACTGAGACTCTTCTCTATCTCTACTAGGCTAGAATTGCAGGGGTATACTCACAGAGCAGTCCTATTTTGCTTAGCATGGAAGCTTTGACCTGCCCGGTTTCCTGTCTAGGCCTGTTTGCCCCTCTTCTCTGACAATGACCAGCCTTCCCTCCCTCTCCCCCCACCTAATTTAAAGTCCTTTTTAGAATCACCACCAACAAGCCAGAGAAGCAGTATTCCACAATGAGATCTAGCCTTCCATTTCCCCTTAAGATGACTGGAATACAGATTCAACACTTTAAGTAGTATTTCCATTGGAAACTTTCAGAGGTTGTGCCTTGTCCAATAAAATGAACACACTGCCTCTGATGTCAGAGGACAGAGGTTCAAGTTCCTGCCACTGATGCTTACTTCCTGGTTGACCCTGGGCAAGTCTCTTAACTGCCCTGTGCCTCAGTTTTCTCATTTGTAAAATGAAAAGAGTTGGCATAGAAGATCTCTGTGGTCCCTTCCATTTGTAATCCTATGATTCCTAAAGCTCAACATAGTCAAGGTTAAGTAGAAGCAAATGGTATTTGTGCTCAAGTGACTTCAAAATTAAAGCCAATTCAAATAAGAAACTATTTTAAGAGGATGTTAGCATGAGAATTGGGTAATTAACTTGTTATTTGTGTGAATGATGAAGAAATATGCTTATTTATTTAAAGTAAGTCTGTGAAAGTCTAAACTCTTAAACTCTTCTGATTTATACGTCTTTTTCTTTCTTTCTTTCTTTTTTTTTTTTTTTTGGTGAGGCAACTGGGGTTAAGTGACTTGTCCAGGGTCATACAGCTAGTAAGTGTTGAGCGTCTGAGGCCAGATTTGAACTCAGGTACTCCTGACTCCAGGGCCGGTGCTCTATCCACTGCACCACCTAGTTGTCCCCGGGTCTCATATTTTTGTGATAAAACAGGGAGATCTCTATGTTTATATGTTCCCAACTAAATTCACTTATATTCACTTCATAGTTACATATGTTTACCAACAGGCAAAAAGAAAATGTCAGAAATCATAAAAGCCCATTTCCTTTCTATATGTGACATTTTTTTACCTTCAAAGCAAAAATTTCAATCTGTAGATTGAAAACTGTGATGTAAAACAGATATAATGAAAAAAAAAGTTTTAGAAAATAGCATACAAACTTGAGGTTGTCTTTCAACTTAATCCCAAATCCTTGACTTGTTGGCTCTACCACTTATAAAACAGAGATTAATCAACTAGTCTTCTCTTCCCCAGTAGATTCCCTGCTTCTCTAAATTTACAAAGTTTATTCACATTTATAGCTACATTGTATGTGGAGGTAAAATTTAAACTCCTTTCCCTTACACCCCAAACACCACAGTGTTGCTACACAAGTGAATAAATTTAAAGAGACTGTGTGTATTGTGTGTGTGTATGTGTGTGTGTGTGTGTGTGTTCATGTTGAGGGTGTTCATAAGGGTATATGGTAATGGATTTAATCAGAAAAGGAAACAAGGTAGATGAAAACATTCCCCAGAATTACTTTTCAATAATAATAACCTCTTTGAGCCTCATTTGTTTTTTCTACAACAAGAGGGAATTAGATTAAATGATCTTTAAGATCCTTTCTAATTCTAAAACCCATGATCTTAAATCCCCTCAAAATCTGACTTCTTTTCTAAAGGAAAAGAGAAGTTCTCAGTCTTCTCCATAGACCTATGGAATCCTTTGGATACATGTGAGTCAATAGAGTTGTATACTGACCTTTATTCTTTTGAAAATATAATCAGTCATCTCAAAATGCTTTGGGGCTATCAGTATCTTGTGTTGCTGAAACTCACTGCATTTAAAATGTACCTTGAGTCAGAGCAATGAGTTCTCAACACTATAATAAAATTTTTTACAACTTCAAAGGAAATACTTTTTCAAAATAAACCACTGTATTTTTCCAAGTAAGCAATATTCTTCATAATTGATACCAGAATGAGAAAATTCTTATTAACTTTATGAGGACTTTTAATAAATTAACCCTCCAAAGTCCATCTCAAGATACAGGGCTTGTATGACTGGCATATAATGGAATTGCCTACTTAATTCTGAAGTATAATAAGACAGATTAAGCTTTTTTTTAATTTTTAATTTTAAAATTTGCTCGTTCCTTCATCCATAAAAGTAGCCACATAAACCTGCCAGTGTCTGCTGCTCTAATACATGGAATTGGTTCTATGAAAACATCGGTTATTGCATTATAATGTCTTAGCACGAGGCTGTCGAAATCCAGAGCAGGCTGATGACAAATTTGCCACTTAAACCGTCTTCACTAATATTTATATGCATGAAATCTTAAAGAACCTTTAATGTGCCTATAATCCTGAACATTTGACAGCTTTTACATAATATTCTAGGCAAAGGTGACCTGATCCTCCTAGGCTGTTGACAGTGCAGCTGAAATGGCCCTCCAATAAATGAAGCAGGATTATCTAGCCACCAGGGCAAACAACAGCTCATAATATGCATCGGGAAATTTCCATAGCACATTGGATCTTTGCCTTCAATGACACATAGATCATGTCTGAATATAAAACACACATTTCCCCAGACAATTGATAAGTTTTAATGCACAAGTAGAGTCAGAATTTACTTTAGATTTCAAATTGTTTTTGTTCTCTACCCTTAGAAAGAAGTAACTTACTATTAAAAATATCTTTTCAGGGGCAGCTAGGTGGTGCAGTGGATAGAGCACCGGCCCCGGAGTCAGGAGGACCTGAGTTCAAATCCGGCCTCAGACACTTGACAATTTACTAGCTGTGTGACCCTGGGCAAGTCACTTAACCCCAGTTGCCTCACCAAAAAAAAATCTTTCCAAGTGATATAATACTGTTTTATTGTTAGTATTGAGTCTTGACCCTCATGGTCATTCAGATTCATGGGTGAGTGGACCTAGCTTCCAGCAACCTGCATTGTTTAGAAATTAATATGCAGGTCTGGTGAATTGAATTGAGTAACTTTACTTAATATTGTAGGACATAAATTCATGACTCACTAAGGTATGATACAATGTGTTGTCAATAAATGAGCAGTGGACAATTGCATAAAGAAGGATCAAATTACATTGAAGTTTGACTGTACCCCCATCTTAACAGGACCATAGATAGAATGTGGCCCTTTTCTTCTTTTTAGTTTATGGTAGAATGTCAAAGTTTTGGGATGTTTGCTGACAATCTGCAGGAAACAGAGCAAATCCAGCTTTTACTGTAATTAGCAGCGCCACAGCCAGCTTTGTTAAATGCTCTTCCTTTAGTTGGTAGCTTGACAAAGTGAATACCATAGAATATCAATACTGGTCTTTTACAACTCCTTGCCAGATCAGCCTCAGGATTAGTTGGGTTGGCGTGGTAACAGCATTAGAGAATTGAATTTGTTCATTCTCAGAAGACAAATATACCATCCCTGCTATGTCTTTAAGATTATTGACAGAGGGGGAAATGGCTCATTAAGCCCATGTGCATCTCTTCCCACAAAACTCAACTTCTCCATATAAAATTATCCAAGACTCAAGTAAGATGAAGTTAATTGGGAAAACAAGAGAGTGAGGAGGATGGGGTCTAAGAGAAGCATTCCTGCTTAAAGAATTTAAGAGTGGGGGTGGGGTTTGGGAGGGGAGGAATGCCCAAATGGCAACATGGTATGTTGTTTTAATGTGATGCGGAGTATCATAAGATAAAAAATCAGAAACTTTTTAAAAAAAAATCAGAAAAATAAATGCAGCTGTGGTTGTTTTTTTTAATCTCTTCAGAATGACAAGGGTATCTTGGGATTCTCAGAGACACTGTGGAGGGCAACACTCTTAAGGCTGAGATGAAAAATTAAGTTTTTACATATGCAAGTTGGGGGTCTGGTGGCATTCAAAAGCCAGAGCTTTTTGGCTTGCTGAAGAACAGCACTCAGAAATGAATGGGAAAGTTTTCATGAAAAGGAGATTTCAGTTGATCTGGGAAAACCTGGGGACATTATTTATGTTTTAAATGAAATTCTCAGACTAGAATGCAACCATAGATGCTTACTGAAAAATGATAACATGACCTAATTTTACAGCAGTGACTGTAGCAACTGAAGTAAGATTTTTTTTAAAAAAGATCTTCATGATAGGCAGGGGGGTACTTTGGGTAGCCTGAAAAGACAGGAAGAGCTAGCTTTAAGTCTTGCCTCTGATATATAAAAGCTATCTCACCTTCAGCTAGTTACTTGACTTCTTAGTCTTTGAAGAAACTCTCTAAGGCAAAGATTCTTAATCTGTGGTTCATAGACCCCTAAAATATACAGGGAGAGATTTCATGGGGTCTTGAAAATTAGATGAAAAAATTAAATCTTTATTTTCACTAAGCTTTAAGTGAAATTGAGCATTTCCTTCAATTATTTGAAAATCTTATTCTGAGAAGGGGTCCACAGGTTTCACCATACTGTTAAAGGCATCCATGACACAAAAAAATGGTTAAGAATTTCTGCTTTCATAGTATACTTTGCCAACACATAGTGATGTCATTTTGGTCCTCTTCAAGAATGAAGGACAGCACAAACTACTCTTTGCCAAGGAAACCCCTTTGACAGTATGGTCCATGGGGGTCACAAAGAGTCAGACACAACTGAATGAATTAACAAGATAATTTTGCAGCTCAGCTGCAGATGTTTGATGACTTCAGGTGATCTTTGATGCCATCAATGAATAGCCAGAGCAATTATACTTTGATATTTAATTTGCATGTATGTATATGTACAGGGGCATGTGTGTATATACATGCACATATAGAGAGATAATATCCTGTCTTTTTAACCTATTGTTAAATATTATATGTAGTATGTAATAAGCAAGAGCATTGTGGTTGCATATTTGCCAGCAACATCTTTGTTCCTTGTATCCATTACATTTGAATTGTCTAATGTTTGTTTTTAAAAATAAATAATATAACTAAAAAAAAGAATGACAACAACCATGCCACCATACCTTGCTGAGAAACAACTGATCTAAATTATTGTTAGAGTTTCCTCATATGGCTTTTCTTTATACCAGTGAAATTTCAGGTTCACTGCTTCTCCATATCTTTGGGAGAAAAAAACCCCAGAAACTCATGACTAAAAAGGTATAGAAAATTATTTCCCAAAGTTTTATATTTTATGATAATATGAAATACAATGATGGCTTTATAAACATATAGTCTGAATTTTAAGCATAAGATTGATATAAAACTTAACTGGCTTGGTGGCCATTCAAAAATTCTACAGATCCCTCAACTCTTTTTTTTAATCTATGTCTTTCCTTCTTCTGGTTCCTTTTAGCCATCACCAACTTGGCAATTCTATGGCTACATACAGGTAATTCCTGATTATCTATCACAGAATACCAGAAAGTAAACTCCTACTGTGATAGTGACAGCCATTGTGGGCTTCTGTCATTGGTTATTACTTATGAGCACCATACAACCAAGGTTGTTTTTTTCTTTTTAATATATGTTTTATTGCTATCTTTTGTTTTTACGTAACTTAGATTTCCCTTTGTATCCCTTCCCTTTCCTCTTTTCCTTAGGAAGCCATCCATGCTATTGTTGATGATGATGGTGGTGGTGGTGGTGATGATGAGGATGATTAGCATTTATGTAACACTTTAAGGTGTGCACAGTGATTTACAAATATCTCATTTAATATTCACAAGAACACTTGGAGGTAGGTGCTATTATTTATCCCCATTCTACATACAGGAAACTGAAATAGAGAAAGATTAGGTAACTTGTCCAGGATCACATCACTAATAAATGTCTAAGCCTGAACTTAAATTCAGGTCTTCCCGATTCCAGGTCCAAGAAAAAAAAAAGGCAAAATTCAGAAAATCAGTCTATCAAAAAAAAAATGTGACAATATATGCAATGTTTCTCACCAGCATACTTCCCCTCTCCCCCAATCCTTGCCAAGGAATAGAACATGTTTTCTCAGATCTCTTCTGTGGAGCCAAGTTTGTTATTTGTCAATGTTTATTTTTGATCAGTTTATGGTTATTAATCTTTCCATATACACTCATATACACATATAGGTATTGTATTATTGGTTCTGCTTACTTCACTTTATATCAGTTTATGAAAGTCTTTATGCTTCTCAGTATTAATTACAATTGTTATTTCTTATAGCACATTAACATTCCATTAATTCATATACCAAAATTTGTTTAACAATTTCCTAACTAATGGGTATCTACTTTGAATCCAGGGGGGTTTGTTTGTTTGTTTTTCCTGTCACAAAAAAGCCCTGCCATAAATAATTAGTTGTATATGGAACCTTTCTTTTGGTAGATGACCTCTTTGGGGTGTATTTTGGCCATCTTAATTACACAATTCTAAATTATTTTCTAGAATGGTTTTACTAATTTGAAACTCCACCAGCAATAAACAACATTGTCTTTCTGCAACACTCCTCTCCCCTACCATTAACTATTCCCATTTTGTGTCATCTTTCCCAATTTGCTGAGGAACGTTATATCTTCTTCTAATGGAGCCTTTGTCAGGGACAGTTTTTTTGTAATACAAAATTTGTTGACAATATACTTACACTCTAACTATTGATTAAATATAACATGGATATCATGTGATTATATCAATGCTACCCACATATGCCATTTGTAGACATCAATGTTCAAGTCTCCAATATGTAGACAGTATATCCTACCCACTAATGGGGAAAAGGTCTATAGATACATCTGTAAGTATTTCTTTCACAAATAAAATGCTTTGAACAACTCAATTCAATTCAACAACTAACCAAGAATTTACTAGATGATTATTTCTGTGTAAGGCACTAGGAATAGAAAGACATCTCCTTATTCTCCCTTCATCAAATGGATTTAATCATCTGTTTACTGATTCAGACTAGGACTTTCAGATCCATTAGAATGAGAGTTCCATGAGAGAAGGTACTATTTGTATTTGTGGTCCCAACACTTTGTAAAGGACTGTGCACACAATAAGGTCTTAATAAATACCTTTTGCATATTTCTAGCTATATTCTCTTTCTCATGAGCTCCAATTACCTCTTGGACATTTGAACCAAATGTCTTAAAGAAATCTTAAACTCAACATGTCTATAAAAGGATCCATTATATTTCAATTCCCCCTCCTACCTGGCATGCCTACCACTTTCAAATTTTTCTGTTCTGTTGAGGACCATGCAACTAAGGTAGTTTTTTTCTTTTTAATATATATTTTACTGCTATCTTTTGTTTTTACATAATTTAGATTTCCCTTTGTATGCCTTCCCTTTCCTCTTTTCCTTAGGAAGCCATCCATGCTGTTGTTGAGAGGACCACCAAGGTTCTAAATCTTAGTATCATCATTGACTACTCACCTCACATATCCATTCAGTTTATAAATTACATTATTTCAAAAGATCTCTTCTAGCCATATCCTTCTCTCTGCCCACAATGCCAACCCTTCTGGTTCAGACAGTCATAACCTCTTACTGGGAATATTCATTGGTTTCCCTGTCTTAAGTCTTTCTCTATTCCCATACATCCCCCTCACAACTGTCAAAATTATTTTCCTAAAGTAAAGGTCTGACTATATTTCCCTTATTTAATAAAACTCCAGTGGCTTTCTATTACCTCTAGTATCAAATATAAATTCCTCTGTTTAGTATTTAAAGTAAAAAAAAATTACCTGGAAACTGACTACACAACTAAATGGTACAGTGACTAAGGTGCTGGTTCTGGAATTAGGGAAACCTGAATTCAAGTCTGCCCTCAGGTACTTGATAGCTGTGTGTCCAAGATAAGTAGCTTGACCCTTAATTGCCTCAGTTTCCTCAATTGTAAAAAATGGTACCAATAATAGCACCTACCTGCCAGAGTTGTTCTGAGGATCAAATGGGGTATATTTGTAACCTGCTTAGCACAGTGCCCAGCACATAACAGGTGCTTAATAAATGCTTTCCTCTTTCCTTCCTTCCTTTCCAACCTTTATGCACAGTCAAACTGGCCTTCTTATTGCTCCTTGTAAACAAGACTACATCTTCTGACTTCACATTTTTCCACTGACTGTCTTCCATTCCTCAGATACATTTCCTTCTCACCTCCTGATCCTTTATCTGAATCGCTAATCCTCAAGTCTCAGCTCAACCTTTACCTTCCAAAAGACTTTTCTCATTCCCTTTCAACCCCCACCCTCACAAGTTCCTCCTCCCCAAAATCACCTCTTATCTCTTTTGTATATTTTGTGTCTGCATATATACACGTGTATATGACCATGTTTTCTCTCCAGCTAGACTGTAAACTCCTCAAGGACAGGTATAGTTTCACTCTTTGTATTTTCAGGGCTTAGAATATAATAGACCCTTAACAAATACTAGTTTATTGATTGATTGATTTGGTCTGGAGTCTACAGGATTTGGGCACGTTTTACCATTCATTTGACCCTGGACAAGTCTTTTAATCTTCAAAGTTTCTAGTTCTATTTCTTGTAATATGAGGGAGCTGAGGTATATGGTCATTAAGGCCCCTTCCCACCCCAATTCCATGATCAGAGATTATATTCTAAGGCAGAACACAGAAAAATATATTTGTCAATGTAAAATACAGCATAATCACAGATATTTTTATAGATTGATAAGTTTTAAGCTTTTTAGTTTTGATTTTAAAGTGGCTTTGATCTTGATAAGATTGAATATCTCCTCCAAATCCCCACCCCCAACTTTTAACTGGAAAAAAAAATCTTAAAAATGCTCTGGAAATGCAAAAAGATAACAGGTACTGTGTGTGCACTGAGTCGGTGAGATGCACTAAGTGGTGGTTACCACAGGGATCTGTATTAGAGCCCTTCCAACTTAACATCTTTATTAAAGATCTGGGAGAAGATGCAGATCTGGAAACATATTCATGAAATTTTAAGAAGATTCTAACTTGGGAGGAGTACGGGATCCCAGGGAGACCAGAAATAGAATTGGAAGAAGCCAGAAATATTCACATGAAAAGAAATTCAGCCTTCACAAATTGCAAATGAAGAGATATGGAGGAAATGGTTTGAATTCTTTTCAGGCAAGGAAAAAATTAATATGGTCAGCTAAAAAAGTTTTCTAGTGTTGATAAAAAGTTGTAACTCAACTGTGTGTATAATATTAGAGAGCCGAAAACAAATCCTGGGCCACTTTAGAGTACATTTAGATAGGCATGGGATGACAGGTTAGGAAAGCAGTTGACCTCTTGAAGATGTCCTATGTGGAAAATTAGTTCTTATTTTGGTTCTATTTTCTTTAGAAATAAGGTTTAAGGGGCAGCTAGGTGGCTCAGTGGATAGAGCACCAGCCCTGGATTTGGGAGGACCTGAATTCAAATCTGGCCTCAGACACAATATTACTAGCTATGTAACCCTCATTGCCCTGCCCCTTCACCCCCCCAAAAAAAAGAAAAGGAAAGAAAGAAGGTTTAAAAACAGGAATCCTGGGGAAGAGTGACATATCTGATCATGGACAAAGATGGAGAAAAAAATCTTGACATGTCATTTAGCTAAGTAAATATTCTGTTTTTCATTAAACTGGATAGACCAAAGGATGCTAAGTTATAAGATGGGGCAGTTAGGAGGCACAGTGGATAGAGCACTAGCCCTGAAGTTGGGAGGACCTGACCCCAGACACTTACTAGCTATGTGACCTTGGGTAAATCACTTAACCCCAAATGTCTTAAACATCCTGGGACATTTCAGTCATCCTGTTATATATCTTGCCACTGAACCCAGATGACCCTAGAGGAGAGAATGAGTTTGGTGACTCTTCACATCACTCCCTCACTTAAATCCAATTGACTGCAAGTCATGACATCACCCCCATGTAATGGTCCTCTTTCAAGAACAAAGGGCAAACAACAAGTTATAGAGTACAAACAAATCATAAAATCACATTATGTCTTCTACCAATGGTACAAGACCCGAATCAAGCAAACCAGGCAGCAAGGTGTATTGGAAAGAGCCACGGGATTTGTAGTCAGAAATCCTGGGTTCAAATCCAACTCAAATCCCAGCTCAAACCTATGATTTGAGTTGTCATTTAACTTTCCTGAATTCTGGTTTTTCTCTTGTGGAAAATGAGAAGATTGGACTAGATAATTTTTAAGGACCTTCTACCTTTAAATCCTATAATTCTTTAAAATAAAAAAAAGTTAATGTTTGAACAGTATAAAAATCCCCAAAGAGTCTATAAAAATAAAACCAACTCAGTTGTTTTGGAACTATAAGATATCAGAGTTCGGAGAAAGATATGACACAATGTTTTGAAATTTACTCTGTATTTATGCTTCGTATTTAAAAATCAGGCTCTGATTGACGCATCAAAAACATTGGCAACCTTTAATCCAGAATAAAACACCCAATAATTTAATGTAGTAATACATACAAGACAGAGAATAAAGTTTAACAGCTATTCCATTTTATTAAGCCTTAGGCAAAAATCACATGCAGATCAAAGGCGTTTTCTCTGAAGAGAGAAAAAGGTAAAAAGACGAACAATGCAATGGAGTTGGTAAATAATCAGGAAGACATTCTAAGTTTGACTCCTTTGGAAGAGGCTAGTACAAGATCATTGTAAAAGAAGTAACAAAATATGAAATGATATCTTCATATAATGCACATCCAAAGGATCCTTGTATCCTTTCTATTGGTTTCCCAAATAGCTTTGTTGAACTTTTTAATTTTATATCCCTTGTAATAAAATGAAAGCCAAAATAAATAAGTAAAAAGCAGGATAAGACAGTCATCCTTGACTCCTCAGTCTCTCTGAACCTCGTATCCAATTAACTGACAAGTCTTGTCAATTCTACCTCCTCAATATCTCTAATTCTTGCCCTCTTTTTTTAGTTTTCAAAATTTGTTTTTATAAGATTTCTAGTTTTAAAATTTTCTCCCTCCCTCCCCCACTCCCCAAGACAGCAAGCAATCTGATATAGGTTATATATGTACAATCACATTAAACATATTTGTGCATTTCTGAATTCTTCTTTCATGCTGTGAAAGAAGAATCAGAGCAAAAAGGAAAAACCTCAAAAAACAAAAATAGAAATAGTATGGTTCAATTTGCTTCTAGATTCCATAGTTCTTTTTTTTCCTGGATTTGGAGAGTATTTTCCATCATGAGTCCTTTGGAACTATCTTGGACCATTGTATTGCTGAGAAGAGTCAAGTCTATCACAGTTGATCAACACACAATGTTGTTGATACTGTGTACAATGTTCTCCTGGTTCTGCTCATCTCACTCAGCATCAGTTCATGTAAGTCCTTCCAGGTTTCTCAGTAATCTGTCTGCTCATCGTTTATTACAGCATAATAGTATTCCATTACATTCACATACCACAACTTGTTCAACCACTACCCAATTGATGGGCATCCCCTTAATTTCTTCTTGCCCTCTTTTCCACTCACATTGTTGTTGGTCAGTCATTTCAGTTGTGTCTGACTCTGTGACCCCATTTGGAATTTTCTTGACAAAGATACTGGAATAGTTTGCCATTTCCTCCTCCAACTCATTTTTACAGATGTGGAACTAAGGCAAATAGTGTTGTGACTTGTCCAGGGCCATGTAGTCACTATCCTATTTGGGGTGTTCACTATCTCCCACCTAGAAAACTTCAATACTCCCTAATTTGATCTCTCTGCCTCCATTCTTTTTACTTTCCAACTCATCTTCTAATATCTGCCAAATATATATTCATAAAGCACAGCTCCGATCATGTCACTTTTCTTGAGAAGCATCACTGGTTCCCTGCTTCCTCTAGTATAAAATAAAAACTCTTCTTTTTGAAATATAAAATCTTTCACAATGTAGCTCCAATTCCCAGACTGATTTCACATTAGTTCCCTTCATATACTGTACCTTTCATCCAAATTATCTGAATATTCTGTTTCCTCTTCTATGTGATATTTCATGTGCCTCCACATATCTGCTGTTCCCCCATGCCTAGAGTGGGCTCTTTCTTCACTTTAGCCTCTTGGAATACCTACTCCTTTCAAGTCTCAGATCAAGAGTCACCTCTTACATCTCCAATATTCCCAATTCTTATTTCTATCTCCACTTAAAAATTATTTTGTATTTACTCTGTATCCATTTGGTATTTACATATCTATGGACTTGTTACCCCTCCCCTTCCCCCAAGGATAATGTAAACTTCTTGAGGGGGAAATATTGGTTTTCTTTCTAATTTTGTACCCATAGCATCTAACACAATGACTGGCACATAGTCACTCCTTTTAGAGTGTTATAGTAAATCAAATTGATAAAGAAAACACATGACAAGGTGAAAGCTGCATAAAATAATCTCCCAATCCTCTCTTCCCCTCCTTTAAGATAATTTCTAATAAACTGAGGTCAGCCCAACAATTAATCAGATTAATTAGAGAAACAGCTGGACCATTTTTTGGTTTAATTTTGTTTTGTTTTATGTTGCTGGCTGGTTAATTAATGGAACAATTCAGTCAAAATGGTCAAACCTATTCTGCCTATAGCTATACTCTCGTGATGAAATGGTTAGCACATTAAATTTGGTCTGCAGAATGTAGTTAAAAAGAAAAATAGATGGGAGGGGAAGAATGGTGGAAGATTTGCAGTTGTTTGACATAAACAGCCACTGGCAGAATAGAATTATGATCGCAGATGAGGGAGATAAGGAATGCAACAGCAAAAACTCAACAAACGTTTTAAAAGCATGTACTCTGTTCTCACCACTAGGGATATAAAGATGAAACATGGCATAGTCCCTACTCTTAGGGAGGTCACAGTCTAAAAATGAGGGAATGTACAAAGATAAGTATGACATAAGGCAGAATGAGGACAAAGGAGAGATCCAGTCAAAGTGAAATAAAATCATTTTTAACTGGAAGTGGAAGGGAGGCTAAGGATAGTCTTTTTAGAGAAGGCAGCATCTGAGTTTGGGTCTTGAAGAAAGAACAAGATTTCAGCTGACAGAGATGTGGAAGAAGGCATACAGATGGTCTACACAAATTCAGAGGGGAATGGAGATAGGCACAAGGCTAGATCAGGAATTAACTAGATTTCTACTTGCTGGAATCTAGTATGAATCAAGCCTGGCAAAGTAGATTGGACAGAAGTATAGTTTACATGCTTACCACTATAATATAAAGGAAAATAACAATGCTGAAAGGCTTCAGAACTCTGATCAAGACAATCAATGTGTCACCAATTGTGTTTTCAAAAGACTTGATGGTGAATCATATGACTTGACTACTGAAAAAAAGTAATGGGCAACAGGAACATTATAAGGCAAAGGTTTCCAGATATAGTTATCTGTTACAAGTGAATGTTCTAGGGGTTGGCTAGGGGGTGGCTAAGTGGCTCAATGGATAAAGCACCGGCCATGGACTCAGGAGTACTTGAGTTCAAATCCGGCCTCAGACACTTGACCCTTACTAGCTGTGTGACCCTGGGAAGTCACTTAACCCCTATTGCCCCACAAAAACACAAAAAAACAAGTGAATGTTCTAGGGGCAGCTAGGTGGTGCAGTGAATAGAACACCGGCCTTGCAGTCAAGAGGATCTGAATTCAAATCCAGCTTCAAACACTTGATACTTAAAAGCTGTGTGACCCTGGGCGAGTTACTTAACCCCAATTGCCTCACCCACCCCTCCAAAAAAAGTTCTACTGTTGAAAGGGAGAAGTGTTTGTGAGGTGGTGGTATAAAGAAATGGACATTAATAAAACTTTTTTAGGCAGAGTAGAGCTAGACAGTGAAAGGCTAGTATAGCATTATGGAGTACTGGATTTGAGGTTATACATTTGAAAATTGCTCCAGGTTAGTAGTTTTATGACCATAGGCAAATCACTTAAAATCTCATAACATTAGCTTCTTCATTCACAAAATAAGGATAGTAATACTTCTATTGTCCACCTCACAAGGTTGGGAACAAGAAAAACACCATGTTTATTTTATAGACAATAGGGAAGAACTAAAAAAATTGAAGTAAGATTCAGGTATCATAAAATTGGAAAATTGATTTACTGGCTACATTATGGATTGAGGGAAGAAAGAGAACCTAAGGACAAGGATACTATTTAGCACATTATTATAATAGTTCAGGCAGAGGAGACAAGAGTCTAAACTTGGGTGATAGAGGTACAGTTGTAGAGGTACAATTGACAGGACTTGGAAATTGAATTTATGTAGGGAGTGAGAGAAAGGTAAGAGTCAAATGTAATTCAAAGCTTTAGAGCTTTAGTGACACTAAGAAGAAAGTGGTACCATTAACAGAAATAAGGAAGTTAGATGAAAGAACAATTTTAGGAGAAGATGATTAGTTCAGTTCTATATTGGAAATAATTCATTAGAAAGAAGTAAGAAAATAAAACACCTTGACTATATGGGCAGTGATTTGAATGGCTCTAGAAATGATGAATAAATGCAGATGTCTTCTAAACAGTTTCTTACTCTACCTCTTTTTTTATAGTTTTTAATTACCTATTATTTATTCAATTAGTTCACCTCTGTGCACTGTTTTCTATGTGGCACCTCTGAAACATATAATCTTTAATGGGATTACTGGAGGAAAATAAGTAGAATAAAGAATATATTTATAAAGGATCTTTATCCCAAAGGTGAGGTTTTCGTAATAGCACTTCAGTTGCACTTGCAACTTGACAGCTAATGGTTAAAGTAGGTACTTATATAATTGCGTATGAAGAAGTTACTCTAATAATAATTATGAAAATATGGCCAATGTTAATATAAATATCTTAAATACACTTTGCAGAAAAACCTATCTATTATTTTAAAGGATACACAGAGGTTCAGTCATTGACAACTGTCAATTTCAAGACCAATTTCAAAGTAACTAACTAATGTGCAATTTCTAAATGGCTATCATATGCCAGGCACTGGGGATAGAGTCAAAGATGAAACAGTCTGTCTTCAAGAAGCTTATATTCTATTAAAGGAGACTGTTAGGGTAGAATGGGTCGTATTTTGGCCACCTGTTACAGAAATGATAGCTTTATGTACGTGAAATAGGTCATGATATAGTTAAAGAACTACAGGCATTATCTTGTAGCCCTAGTAGATTCCTCTTTTGATGATCTTGGTATGGCAAGACTGACTTTTTGCAACCTAGATTGATCAGAATTTTAGCTCTTATAAAAGCTTTTAGTATAAGCCCATCCAAAGAATGGTTTGAAGATCAGCCAGGCCAAATTGCAAAAAGTTCATCACCAAGCTGATCATAGGATGCAGACTTTTTCATTCATTGGGATTCTAAAATGCCTGTTTCATAGGCTGAGCTATAGAGGGGTTGTGTCTTCCATATGCAGAGAGAGTGAATTCAGTCTAATCCAATCCAACAAGCACAACATTATGCTAGGCAAGGTGTTAACTTCTGAGAATACAAAAACATTGGAAAGTTTTCTGCCTCAAAGAGCTTACATCCTACTTTTAAAATATAACATGTAAAAAATATATACATGCTACTTTGAGGAAAGAAAAAGCACTAACAAGTAATGGTATCAGGAAAAGTTTGCCATAGGAAGCACTTACCAGCTAAAATGTGACATAAATAAGGATTCTAATAGGTAGAGGTGAGGAGAGAGTACATCCTAAGCATGGGGAGCAGTCTTTGCTAAGGTATGGCGATCAGGGTTGGAGTACTGAGTCTGGGCAATAAAATGTAGACCTATTTGAGTAGAACATAGAGTGCATGAAGTTGTGCAACATGAAATAAACCTGGAAAGGTAAGCCAAAGAGAGCTTATGAAAGGCTTTAAATGCTAAGCTGAGTAGTTCATATTTTATTCTAGAGGCATTAGGGATTTCTTTAAGGTTCTTGAGAAGCAGAGTGACATGGCAACATAAATCATGCTTTAGGAAGATTGTTTTGGCAACTATGTAGAAAACAGATTAGAAAGGGATGAGACTAGAAGATTGTGGTCAAATAATAAAGCTGCTACAATAGCCTAGACAAGATATGATAACATGAACTAGGGTGAGAGATGTGTGAATTCAGAAGAGGGGATGGATATCAGCTATTCTGCAGACAGAATAAACAGAGTTTAGTAACTGATTGGATGTGAGAGGTGAGGGAAGTGGAAGAATTGAACATCACTGTAGGTATGAATCTTGGTAACTGGAATGATACAGAGAGGATTTTGAAGGAACCAACAATGAGTTCCATTTTGAACATGCTGAGTTTGAGTTAGGGGACATTCAGTTGGAGATGTCTAACAGATAATGCTCAATGGGAACTCAGTCTAGGGATTATGGATAAATATTTGGAAGTCATCTGTTTGGTGTGAATGTTGAACCCATCGAACCTGTTAAGTTCACCAAGAGAGAATGTGTAAAGAGAACAAGAGAACAGAGTTCTTGCAGAATCTTGGGAAACATTGTTTAAAGGGGGAACAGGGATGATGATGTAGCAGAGGAGACTGGAAAAGGTGGTCATACAGGTAGGAAAAGAGCCAGGAGAGTGCATCATTGAAGACATCATAACTATTGCTTACTTGTATAGGCAATTAAATGGTGATTAAATCAATTCCCTGGAATCAAACATAGCCCTACTGGAAACCTCCCTTGGAAAGAAGTTTCAAAGAGATTAATTTATGGTTTATGCCTTAAAACAACTTCCTAACAGTTAGAGTTATCCCAAAGTAGATGAATTTGCTTTCTGAAGTAATCTTTAAGCAGATCTTTAAGCAGAAGTTATATAATCATCTTATCAAGGTGACTCTAGAAGGGATTTATGTTCAAGTAAGGATTGGACTAGCTGACATCTCAAGTCTCTTCCCATTCAATGATTCCAAGATTTTGCTAGCTAAGAAGGAGAGGTAAAGAAAGGACCACTGATTCTACATAGCACACAGAGGTATGGTTCTATGGAAGAAAAAGCCCCCTCCTCTTGCGACTTTCTAATGTAGAAAATGCATGGTGGGTGTAGATATGGGGGTTTAAAACATCAGACTCATTGAGGGTCACCGAAGATAATTTTCAAACTGTATTTCAAAATTAAGGATAATAAAAACAGCTCATATTTATATAGAACTTTAAAATAAAAAAAAACACTTTTTATACATTATATTATTTGATTCCCATCACAACCCTCTGAAGTAAATGTTATTATTGTCGGCATTTTACAGATGAGAAAACTGAGTCTGGGCAAGGTTAAGTAACTTGCTTAGGATCACATAGCTAGGAAGTGTTGGAGGCAGGATCTGAATCCATGTTTTCCTTTATTCCAGACCTACTGTTCTTTCTACTATTCCATGCTGTCTTCTTTTCTCTGTTGGAGACAGCTCAGTTTTAATATCCATTGTGTCTGTTGAATAAATGGCAGCCCAAACAAGCATGAGTACTTCACACATACCAAGGCATCATAATTGCATCATCATTATCAAACTAAGTCATTACAACTATATCTTTTCCATTTTGTAGCTTCGCACATTTTGGCTTTGTTTCCTCACAGTGTAAAGGGCATGACCATGTATTTCTACATTTGATTGAAGGCCTCATTTGTACTGCACCTTCTCTTATTAGAGTGGAACCATTTGTTCTGCAATATAAATGAGAGTTTCTATTTATAAACCACTATTATGAGGGTAGAGGCTCATGTACAAGGTCTTATCTCGGGAGATTGCTTTTTAAAGAAAGCTATAAAGATCACTTTGGAAAATTCCAGTTAATCCAAAGGCAAGACAAAACCTAACATGGTTTACATATTCTGAATATGGCACATTCTTTTATTTTTATTTAGCATTTATTACCAAAATCTCAAACTTTATGGAGTCCTTTGTTCAACCTTTCATTTTCTTTTGCGAGGCAATGAGGGTTAAGTGACTTGCTCAAGGTCACACAGCTAGTATGTATCATGTTTGAGGCCGGATTTGAACTCAGGTCCAAATCCAGAGCCAGTACTTTATCCACTGCACCACCTAGCTGACCCCTCAACCTTTCATTTTTACAGAGCCCCTCTGTTGCTCAGAAGGTGATGTAGTAAGGATGGGGTAAGGAGGAGACAAAGCAGATTAAAACAGTCAGGAAATGACCAAATAACTTCATTCTTAGCTCAGGTGAAAACACAAAGTTTTTTATTTTCCCTGCAGCCTGCAAGATCACCCTTTACTCCCTTCCTTTTGAGCCCATTTTCTTTACTCTTAGGAATCCTACAACAGATTACATAACATAGTCTTATAGGAATTCTTAGTTGACTTAATCCAGTCTAATTAATCTTTTTAAGGCTTCACTTTCTTTTGCTTGGGCAAGGCCTTTATGATTACTCAGAACTAGAAAAACATCACAGGTAATTGGCCAAAATATTATTAGTAGTGTACTTCTACAGGAATCTCACTATTCTAGGAACTGATGAAAAAGTTAAGAGGTCAGCTCCCTTGGAAACAAAATGTTTTCTGTTCTAAGATGTCATTGCTGTTTGTGACTTATTAGTTCAATTGCCTTTGGCACTGATCATATTGTAAACAATGGTCTTAAGTGCCCTAATCAATTATTAGCTACTTTGGCAGAGTCTGTATTATTTCATCTTTGAATGCTCGTTGCCTAACATGGTGCACTGTAGATAGCATTTAATAAATCCTTAATGAATTTAATTTGGATATGCAAATAATTATAATACAAGTTAGAATATAATTCTCTGTGTTAGTTTCTTGGCACATTGAGATGAAAATGACCATATCATAGGTCTGTTAACTTTATTCCATTTTATGGACATCATTTATCTCAGCTAGTCATCTTGTAAATGTAAACCAGGGGCATAAAGAGAGAAGGTAAAAGAACAGGGATTTGTTTAAATCCACTATCCCTCCTATGAAAACTTCCTAGAATCATAATGTATTGATGATAGATCAGGCTTATCAATGTAATTTTAAAAAATAGACTATTTTTAATGCAATTCAACATAAATCACTATGAAGAAGGCACTAGAGATATAAAAATGAAAAAAGTGATGTCAAGGTTTTCAACCTGAAAGGTAGAACAGAAAACATATCTAAATAATTATAATACAAATTAGCACATTGTCCTTGGTTTTCCTGATGTTAAAAAGATTGCCCACTTTTCTGCACCAGCTGACAGTAATGAACATGGGAATTTCAAGGGAGAAACTTTTTCTCCGACAATACTTTTGCCCCTAAATCTGTTACAGGCCAAATTACTTGAGGACTAATGCTCTAGGCATCTTCTTTGTCAATGGTGAAAAATATGGTTAGTGACATAACTTCACCATACAGATATTTTTTTTGGGGGGGGGCTGGGCAATGAGGGTTAAGTGACTTGCCCAAGGTCATACAGCTAGTGAGGGTCAAGTGTCTGAGGCAGGATTTGAACTTTGGTCCTCCTGAATCCAGGGCAGGTGCTTTATCCACTGTGCCACCTAGTTGCTCCCCCATACAGATAATTTTCTTAGGAGAGAGGGAGGGAGAGAGAAACAGACTGAGAAAGAAAGAGAAAGAGACAGAGAAAATAAGGGAGAAGAAAAGATGTTGATGATGGGGTCTATCAAGTATACAACTGATCAGAGAAATTCCTTCTTCAGTACTTTGATAATTTAGTGGAACTGTGATCTCAACTCTTTGGGCCCTGACCCTAATGTTATAAAGCATGGCTTTTCCAGACCTTTTCATCTTATACTACCTTTGACCATGTCTTCCCATAAATTTCCCTCTGGAAAACCACTCAATATTCAGGGGGCTCCTTAAGATTAAGTGGGTATGAAATGAGAATGCCTCCTATTCATTGAGTATCCCTGGCTCCTTCTGCATGACATTCCAAATATCTTTTCCAGTCATACAAATTTCTAATCATATCTCTTTCATACTCAGTACAAAATACAAATCCATAATTTCTACAAATTCTGAAATTGATTTCTATAAATTAACAATGTAGGCATTAACAGTAACACTAAAGATAAGATATGCTGAAATTCCTGGTGGACAAAGTTAGAGGAGGATGAATGTGTAGCCCTCTGTTCTGACAAGGAATAGGAAGAGAAAGCTTACAAGAGCAAAGCTGATAAGAAGATCTAGGTCTTTAAGCTCCAGCTTCTTCTAACATTCTAGCTGGGTCACATGCTCATTCGTAGTTATGTTTCATCTTGTTAAGATCTAGGCCTATTCTGTTCTATTCTCTTGAGAACAATATTGTACCTTCTGTGTTCCAAGCTTTTCTGGGTTTGAAGGTCTTCCTCTTTCCTGGGAACACGTCAGTTTTGAATCAAAGGAGCCCTGCCCTGTTAATAAGCAGAAAGTTCTGCCCCAAACCAGTAACATGACTAATGTTGGCACCTACTTTCCTGAAACATATTGTCCTGGCTGAAGCCAAATCAGGGAAAGGGCTAGTTATTAGGTCCCCTCTCCATTCCAACTAAGCTAGCTGATGATTAGGTATGCAATAATAATGAAAGTATTGCCAAACATGGCTAAACAAATGGATTCCTGACACATCCTCCAATTTTCTCCCCTCTACAATCCATCTTTAACACATCCCTTAGAAGAATCTTCCTAAAGCAAAGCTCTGACTAGGCCATTCCACTCAAAACCCTTCTATTTTAGATAAAACAAGGTGCAAATTCTTTAATCTGACATTTCAGGCTCTTTCCAACCTCTCTCTAACCTATGTTCCTAGCCTTATTTCATTCTATTGTCTTTCATGACTTTAAGTTCCAGCCAAACTGAAATACTTTCTTATTTGTTCCCAGTCTTGACCTGTACCCTCCTCCAACTTTCAGGCAAATCCATTCTCCATGCCTGAAATTCATACTCTTATTTCTGCCTCATATTTCTTCCTGAAATACGTCTCTTATTTATAGTTTCATGTACAAACCTCTTTTTTGTGGTCCCCTCTATGTATGGAAATTCATGTTTGTTGATGTTCGTTAAGTTCAAAATTACAAAAATAAACAAAAAAACAGTCTTCCCCCTCTCCCCCAGAACCAAGTTTAGGCATCACTTCATCAATGAGCCTTCCCTTTCCCCTCAATTAAAAGTGATATCTCTAATACAGAATTAAATTTTCGTAGAACACTTTCTCCTTGCTCTTTATAACATTCTACCTTGTAGTATCTTAATTTGTTTCTTTATATATTGGATACCCTCTATTCCATTGCAATCCCCACCCCACCCCCCTTTGCGGGGCAGTGAGGGTTAAGTGACTTGCCCAGGGTCACACAGCTAGTAAGTGTCTGAGGCCAGATTTGAACTCAGGAAGTAGAATCTTCCTGACTCTAGGAGGAGTACTTTATCCCCTGTAGCACCTAGCTGCCCTGTGCTTTGCATATAGTAGGCATTAAATTTTTTGAGTGAATTCAATTTAATGGTAACATTCCACATAGAGTGATATGAGATTAGATAGAAGAAACAGACATGAGGGTGGCGTAGGGGGTGGGTGATAAAAGAAGGATTTATAAGGAGGGAGCATTTGAGTTGGGCCTTGAAGGAAGAAAAGTATTTCATCTGGTAGAGATGTGGTGGGGAATCCATTTCAAACACTGGGGAGTGATGCTTGCAAATGAAGGAGGCAACACAAAAGTAGGACAAGATTGGGGGAGAGCTAATAGTACAGTTTGTCTACAACGCAGAATATGTGAAATTGAGTAGCTTGAAATAAGGCTGCAAATGTAGGTTAGATCTCACTTCCAAAGAACACTGAGTGTCAGGCTAAGGAGTCTGTATTTTATATGAGGAGACATACAGGGACTTTGAGTAGGAAAACAACAAGATCAGACCTGTGCCTTAAAAAGATTGCTTTGGCAGGTTTGAAGATTGGACTGGAACAGGGGCAGGGGAGAGCAGAACTGCAGGTGGGGATATGTTTGTATTATAATGTGCAGTGTTTATTGGACAGACTGCTGAAGGGATTTAAGATCCTCAAATGATTTCATTTTTCTAGGTACATCACTACTGCCAATTTTGAGATATTTTTATCTGTGCAAGAGTTTAGGATTTCGTAGAGTGACACAGGATCCCTGTACCAAAATCAAAATAATTACTTCTTAAATTTGTATACAACATTACTTGCATCTGGGACATTGTTCAATCCATAAATTAGCTACTGAAAATAGATGTTAATGAGAAGCAGTGGGTCATGGTGCAGAGAGAGCTAACTTCAGAGTCTGAAAGACGAGGGTTCAGTCAATCAGTCGACATGCATTTATTAAACAACATGCATTTATTTTTTTTCTTCCCTTTTTTTTTTCGGGCAATGGGGGTCAAGTGACTTGCCCAGGGTCACACAGCTAGTAAGTGTCAAGTGTCTGAGGCCAGATTTGAACTCAGGTACTCCTGAATTCAGGGCCAGTGCTTTAAACACTGCGACATCTAGCCATGCATTTATTAAACCCTTAATATGTGCCAGGCACTGTGCTATACTTCTAGGGAAACGAGTACAAGTAAAAAGAAAGACAACCCCTGCCCTTAAAGAGTTTACATTTTTGTGGAGAAAGATAGCATATGAAAGAGGAGTTAGGGCTGAGAGAAGAGAAGAGATACCCAAATGAAGGCAAGGTAGCTAGGTCTGGAGAATGAGGAATGACTGTTGTGGGGGCTTTCCCAAAAATGGAGGTTGTGGGAAGAACTCACCAATGAGAGGAGGGGCTTAAGTCATTCCTCTGACACATAGTGACTGTGTGACCCTGAAAAAGTCACCTACCCTCTCAGTGTCCTAGGCAACTTTCATCATTACGTCGTACAGAAGGTACTGATTTGCATTATAAGAGGAAGTTTTTCTCTGGGAGCTCCTTATATGATGAAATCATAACTCAAGTTAAATACACACATGTGTATGTATGTGTGTATGTGTGTACATGTGTATGTGTGTATATGTTGTCTCCAAATAGCTAACCAAATTTCTGACTCGTATGATAATGTTATTTTCATAAACATTCATAGCCAATATAAATGATCGAAGGAAAATCATAAGGAGAAAAATGAAAAGAAAGAAGGAAAGCAAAGAAACAAGAAAACAAGAAAGCAGGAAAGAAGGAAGGAACTAAAGATGGAAGGAAAGAAGGGAGGGAGGAAGGGAGGGAGGGAGAAAGAAGAAGGGAAGGAGGCAGGGAGAAAAAGAGGAGAGGAAGTAAGGGAAGGGGGGGAGGGAGGAAGGGATATCAGAAACATGAAAAGGAATAGTCGATAAAAGAACTCAAAGCTCTGTAATAGCAATATTGTTGTTGTTATTTTTCCTTCTGTTCTCAAAGAAAACCATGACATGAGGAAGATGTTATGACTTGAAAATGAATTGGATTTAAGTGAGACAGGACCATGCAAGGTCACTAGCCTCACGCCCTTCTCCAAAGTCATGGTCTAGTGACAAGATATAGATCAGGATGACTGGAGATGGCTGGGATGCAGTGGAAAGTCTTGGCCTTTTTAAACTAAGATCTTCCAGGTCTTAGTTTGTCTGAGGCAACATCCATTCAGTGATAAGGGCTAGGTTTAAAAAAAAAAAAGAGGTAGAGAATGTGCTCTTTTGCCTAGTCCCCCCCCAAAAAAATCAATCTGGGAGGGGAAGACCCTCAGGGTTTCTGACCAAAACAGAAACAATTGCTATTTACAACAATAACAAATAGAAGGAAATACTGACAGCTTTGTCCCTGCCCAAATTGCACGATGGATTTGCTTGAAGCCTTATGTTCTTTCTTTGGCCATAACTTAAACCTGTGGCTCTAGGGCCACTTATAGTTGGCAAACACCATAAGAAAGGCAATAGAACACGTAACCTCAACCCTTAGATCAAGGATGACTAACCATGCTAACTAATGCTGCTTTACTGACTGTGACATTCTATTGAATGAAACAGTCAGTAGTGCAGTGGATAGATTCCTGGACCTGGAATCAGGAAGAACTGAGTTCAGATTCAGCCTCATATACTTACCAGCTATGTGACCTTGGCTAAATCACTTCACTTTGATTGCCTCAGTTTTCTCAACTGTAAATGGGTATAATTATAGCACTTCCCTCCCTGGGTGGTTGTGAGGATCAAATGAGACCATATTGGTAAAAAGTTCTTTGCCCAGTGTCTGGCCATATAAATATTTCCTTCCTTTTCCCTTCTGTTGCTCTTACCTACTTGGAAAGTGTGCTGTATTTCTAGTCAGAGGACCAGAATTCAAATTCTAACCCTGTCTCTTGTTGTTCAATCCTGTCAAAATCTCCTTGACCCCAGGGACCATACTGTCTATGGGGTTTTCTTGGCAAAAATACTAAAAAGCTTTACAATTTGATTAAGGCAGACAGAGGTTGTGATTTGCCCAGGGTCACTCAGCTAGTAAGTGTCTGAGGCTGCATTTGAACACAGGTCTTCCTTACTCTAAGCCCATCCTCACTCTATCTATTGAAGCACCTATCTCTGTAAAGTGGGGGTATTATACTAAATATTCCCTCTGCCCCATCCTAGCTATCACAGTAAAACCCTGGAATTATAGCCCTTGCCTGTTCTTCCCTATTTTACTGACCTCAGAAATCAGCCTTTTCTCTTCAGAGATATGTGGGATCTACCAGATCCTTCCTGCTCTACTAAACTTGGGTTTCTCTTGGCTATCCGCAAGTTGCCACCCATGTCCTGAAGGGAGAGTTACTCCCTAAACTCTTATTAGGAAGACAGTGAGCTCATATGCTACAGTTCAAATTGAATGCTTTTTAGGCTGGGGTGCTTAGCATCCACTGCCTCCTTCTATACCTTCCCTGGTCTGTCACTCTCGTGATACAAAGTGAATTGTACTGACCAAATGCTCCAACCTCAGACCAGGACTTCACGAGGCAGAGAAGGATTAGTTTTCCCAAAGTGCTGCATCCTCAGCATGAGACAACTTCATTGCTCTGTGTGCATATGTTGACTACTAACTAACAGAAGGTGCTTAGAAGAAGTGAAGGGAGGCTACCCTAAGGGGAGTTTTGACCCAGATGAGCAACGCTGAGAACTTTACAATGGATACTCACTGAGAGAAGAAGCTAGCCTACACAAAGGCATCTGCTATTATAGTCTCCCAAGACTTCAGATTTTAGAATTTAGAGCTGAACAAGACTTAGCGATCAACTTGTCCAGCCTCGGCATTTTACAGACGAGGAAACTGAAGATGGGAGAAGTTAAGTGATTGTGCATTCAACCTTGAGGTTCTTGAGAGCAGGGAATGCCTTTTGTCTCTCTTTATATCCCACGAATTTAGCATGGCACCTGGCACATAATAAGTGCTTAATAAATGTTTACTGATTGTTAACTATTATCCAAGGTCACACAGGTTATGTTGAGGAGAGTCAGTATTTAAACCTTGGTCTTCTGCCTCCATAACCATACCATGTTCCAATATTTTGGATGTTACCAGGGATATCACTAGATATTTGCTTAACTCTTTTACGTTCTCTTGTAGAATGTTTCTATTCTCTGTATTTAACAGATACATACCCAACAGTCAACAGTGACTTAGCAAGTGCTTATTATGTGCCAGGCACTATGTTAAGTGCTGTGAATGTAGAGAAAAGCAAAAAAAAATACAGACTTTTCCATCAAGGAACTCCCATTCTTTTTCCTTTTTCTTTTTTTTTTTCTGTGGGGCAATAAGGGTTAAGTGACTTGCCCAGGGTCACAAAGCTTGTGTCAAATGTCTGAGGTCAGATTTGAACTCAGGTCCTCCTGTATCCAAAGCTGGTGCTTTCTCCACTGTACCATCTAGCCCCCAGGAACTCCCATTTTAATGGAAGGGACAACAGGGAAGCAACTGTCTCACTAGCCTTTTTATACAGTACACTGCTCCATGCACTCTAAGGTGTAGCCAAACTGGGCTTTTTTCTATTCCTCACACATGACCTTCTGTGAGAAACAAATTGTGAGGAACCCCATTTAAAAATTTCTGAGACTCAGGGTTGGAGAAGTATCAACGGTCTTTATTTATACATTCGCTCAAAAATTGACCCGAGATCGGGACTCAGGTGCCCTTTTATCTCTTAAGCTGGCTGGCTTCACCCTTCTTCCTCAGTTACAATCTTTGAGCTAAAACACTGGCACCAAATGCTAGCCAATTGGAATGGAGTATAGTCAAAGGGGCAGCCCTCTAAACTCCTCCCTTCTTCCTCAATTACAATCTTTGAGCCAAGACACTGGCGCCAAACACTAGCCAATCAAAATGCAGTATAATCAAAGGGGCAGCCCTCTAAACTCCTCCCTCATGTAACCAGCCTTTGGTCTCTCTCATAATGTGATCCTGATTGCTGGGGAGGGGGAGGAAAGGAACCAATAGTAAGCACCCTTCTCCCAGCTGAAATTCACCTCCCAGACATTAATTGTTCCCTAGACAACTTCAATCAGCTTTTGAGGGGGGCCCATATTTTCCCACACCTTCTATCTCCCATTTCTGTGCCTTTATTCAGGCCATCCTACATATGTAGAATACAATCCCTCCTTACCTCCACCTCATAGACTGAAAACCCTGGGGTCTCCATCTCTAAGTGTCTTTTAACTAGCTACCTCATAACTGTTTTTTAGTTGTTCTGCCTTTTCTAATATACATTATATATCTCCCCCATTCCCAATTAGAATGGAAGAGCTTTAAGAGCAGGGATTATTTTTTCTCTTTTTCTTTGTAACCTCAGAACCAAGCATAAAGTGTGTTACAAATTATAAGTACTTAATATATGCCAGTTGATTAGATTGATTTGTTCTAACTACCCATATATCTAATGAGACTGCTAGTTGGGCCAGTGGATAGAGTGTTGAGTTTGTATTCAGGAAGACATGAGTTTAAATCCTGCTTCAGACACTTACTACTCTATGACCCTGGCCAAGTCACTTAATTTCTCTCTTCCTCAGTTTCCTCATTTATAAAATGAGACCAATTATAACATCTGCTTGTTGTGATATCAAATGAGATTATGTGTGTGTGTGTGCAATCCCATTTGATATACACACACACACATATGTGTGTACATGTATATATACATACATACATATATCTACATCTACATCTGTTGTAGGAGGCAAAAAAGGGTTAACAGAAAAATCTAAGACCCAAGCTCTAATTTAGATCTGAGCTCCAAAAGGGGCTATAATTTACAGACCCCAGCTCGAAAGGGATTAACGGATAACTTAAAAGTTAGGAAACAAGGCAGGGCCTAGGTTCTTGTTACCCACATTAATCAGCACTCATAACAAGAATATTAAGAGGCAGGTCACAGAAAACCTTAACTAGGACGATGATACACAGACAGGGTATAGAAATTCTAACTGATAAATGAAAATATTTTGAAACTAGGCATGTGAATGAAAAAGTGACATGTGCAAAAAAGGCTAAGTTTGTCCCCAGATTCATCTAATGATGTCTAAACTCCCAAAACACACCTCCATGGAAAAATGTACCCATCTGGGGGCTGGCTTAAGCCCCCAGGAACTCCAAATTAGGATAAAACCTCTCCTGTACCTCCCTAAGGTGGAGATTATTATAATGAGACTGATGATCAATTTATCCATACTATAAATATAACTATCTTTTCTTTCCCTATTGGAGAGACACCTCTATAGTGCTCTCCCTGTGATCACTCACAGTATTGCAATAAAACTTGAGAAACTGAGTCTTGTAATTCTTTTGGGATGACTCATGATCAATTTGACCTGAAATCCATCCCCCATCACATCTACATCTACATCTACATCTATATCTGTACCTATTCCTATACCTATACCTATACCTATACCTATACTTACATCTACTTCTACCTCTACCTCTACCTCTACCTCTACCTCTACCTCTACCTCTACCTCTACCTCTACCTCTACCTCTACCTCTACCTCTACCTCTACCTCTATCTCTATCTCTATCTCTATCTCTATCTCTATCTCTATCTCTATCTCTATCTCTATCTCTATCTCTATCTCTATCACTATCTCTATCTCCATCTCTATCTCTATCTCTATCTCTATCTCTATCTCTATCTCCATCTCTATCTCTATCTCTATCTATCTCTATCTCTAATCTCTATATCTGTATCTATATATGTAAAGGGGCAGCTAGGTGGCACAGAGAATAGACTCATCATCCTGAGTTCAAATCTGACTTTAGACACTATCTGTCTGACCCTGGGAAAATCATTTAACCCTGTTTGCCTCAATCCCTTGTCTATAAAAGGAGAAGGAAATGGCAAGCCACTCCATTATCTTTGGTGGATGGTCATGAAGAGCTGGCATGACTGAACAACAGCAACATATATGTAAAATGCACAGTACTTTACAAACCTTAAAAAGCTACATAAATGCTAGCTGTTTCTTATTAATGAGACAATGTTTCTCAATGAAGATATTAGAACTGTCCATCCTAAAGACAAAGAACAAAAAGGTAACATGTTCCTTGAGAGAGAGAGAGTGCTGGATTTGAAATTAGAGGACAAAGCTTCATATCCCAGCATTACTACTTACTTACCTGTGCAACCTTGGGCAAGCATCTCAACCTCTCAGCTTGGTTTCTTCATTTGTAAAGAAAGGGAGTTGGACTCTGATCTCTGAGGTCCCTTGTATTTCTATCTATGATTATCGCTCAATGACTTCTAAGGTATCTTTCAGCTCTAAAATTCTGCTTCTGTGATTCTAACTTTTGAACTGTATAAGCCTCCTAGTCAAATTCATTTAGTGCTTTGGAACTGGACTGTGGCATCTTAATCAGGGAGCTTTTAGCAAGAAAAGGCATTTTTGAAAGATAATGTCACCTATTGAAAAGAACATAATATTCTTTTTAAACCTTTGTAGATAGTCAAAGCCTGGATTACGTCAGTGCTCATTATGAAATGCCTTAATCCCTCCCATGCCTAAAGGGTCCTATTTTTTTTTCTCACATGACTTAACTTTAGGGTGACCTGCTATCCAGAAACCCAAAGAACAGATTCCTTGACCCAGGAGGAAAAGGATTTTCCATTTTGTCACCTTCCAACTCCTTCCTTATCTATTTCAAGGACCAATCACTAAATCACTAATGTGCCTACCAACACCTACTTTTTAAAAAAAATAAATATTTTATTATTAACATGAAACATCAATGCAACTAAACTTACTTAGTAACTATTTGGATTTAAATTATTTTTTAAAAAAAATTTAATGTCCTAACATTTTAAAGACCCTCCCTCTAAGTCTCCATTAGAACCCTTTAATTCTCATTTACATTAATTACCTCATATGGCTATACTTATGCCAAATCTACTTCTTTTTTTTCTTTTCTTTTTTAAAAGTATAGATGTATCTTGTATTTATATTACTTTCATTTCTAAATAAATTCCTCTTGCTCTCCCATGCTGTCCCTTGTAAAAAAAGAATAAAAAAGAGGGAAAAAGGCAATTCAGCAAAAGTAACCAACTCATTAGCTAAGTATGACAATATATTTAATGTTCTATACCCATAGTTACCACACAGCTGCAAAGGGAAGGGGGATCAGTTTTCCATCTCTTTTCAAAGGCCAAATTTGGGGTTGATCAGGTTATTATAATTTTACAGCGTTTGGTTTTAATTGTTTTGTAGTTATTGCTTTTGTTGCTTTTTCCATTTAAATGGTTGCAGCCATTTTGTTTCCTTGGTTCTGTTTACTTTACTCCATATCAGTTCATATAAGTCTGCTTTGTATCTAGTTCTTTTATCTCAACTTTCTTTGTGCAACTAAAGTTTGTGACATTTTCATAAGAACCTTTTAAGCCCTGATGTGCAGGCTCACTGTGTAATGCCTATGGGATATTGGGGGAATTCTAAAGTGGATTATTGTATGTATCATCAAAGTATGTTTTTATAGAAAAGAAGGAATATATGATTTCTAGGCTACTACAAGGTCAGACCCTACATCTTTACCAGCAAAAGGGCCCTAGTATCTATATAAGACACTGTAGTTAGTATTAGGTCATGACTTTTTTAGCACCAGGATAGGAAAAAAACAGAAGAAACCAGATCAGGGGATCTATTTAATCGAGATAGGTACAGTTATCCTAGGGTGGAACAAGCAAAATCCATGGGTTCAGAGTTGAGGTGATTAGTGAAGGCAGAGAAAATGGATGTAGTAGGTCCCAGAAGATGAAAAAGAATTCAGAGTCTAATCGGTCAACAAGAAGAGGAAAGAATGAGTTATGTAAAGAAGGATATCACTGAGGAATAAAATGTGACCTGTTATCCACAGATGGTGAATTGTATAGTAAAAACCATTTACCCTCCAAGCCATAAAATATAAGCTCACTCCTGGAGGGCACGGATTTTTTTATTTTTGTCTTTAAGTTCCTTGAGCCCAACACAGTTCCTAGCATATAAGAGGCACATAGGAAATATTATTTGAAAAAAAAAAAGGAAAATGTTCTTTGAATTTTATTGAACCAAACCCAGTTTTTATGATCTGTCCTGGTTTCTGTAGCTTTGAGCAACTAGGTGTATCTATATAATTTTCTGTCATTCCTCACTTTGCTCCCTGAGCATCTTCTTGTTATCCTTATTTCTGCTTGAACCAGAGACCATATAGACTGTAGGACTTGAGTTCATCTCCTGAAGTCCCATCTTGGAACTGCTGATGTCCTGAGAAGTGAGTGTTCTTCATCTACATCTCAGTTGGCTCCAGCCAACTGGTTTACTTAACTCTTTCAACATCTTCATTCATTCATTCATTCATCCATTCATCCATCCATTTATTTATTTGTTCTTTCTTTTCTTTGTTTATTTGAGTGGTGGGTAATGAGGGTTAAGTGACTTGCCCAGGGCCACAAAGCTAGTAAGTGTCAAGTGTCTGAGACTAGATTTGAACTCAGATCCTCCTGAAGCCAGGGCCAGTGCTTTATCCACTGTGCCACCTAGGTGCCCCTCCACCATTTTTTTATAAGCTGTCTCACCACCATTTATCTTCTGTGTACCTCTTTCCTTCCCCACACTCTTTCCCTTTCTAGAAGAATCACAAAATCCATGCTAGTCATTTCTAATAGAAAAGGGTATATTGATCTTCTCCCTTATGGATCTACTCACTTTGCAAAGTAAATGCAAAATAACCCTTGCAAGCCTCCACAGGTGTTTGTTTGTTCATATCAGAATATGGGCTCCTTCAGGGCAAGGGTTACCTTAAACTTTTGTACTTATATATCTACTTAGCATAGTTATTAGCATATGAATGATACTCAACAAATGTTTCTTCATTCATTTGTAATTTATTTGACTCTGGCCTCTCTCTCTCTGGGCCAGGTTTGTTATATTCCCCATTCCCCTCAGGGTTTTCAGATACTTGAGGGATTGGGGATAGCAGCCTTTCTGCTATCTATTTGAGCTCCTACTGGCTGTGTTCCCTTGAAGTTTAGGGGTAGGGTGACTTTCTTGTTCCATTCAACTATTTAATCTAGGATAGTTTTAACAAAATAATATGGCACAGTAGATAGAACACTGGGCCTAGAGTCAGGGAGACCTGAGTTCAAGTGTGGCCTCAGATACTAACTAGCTCTGTCTCCCTGGGCAAGTCACTTAATCCTGTTTGTCACAGTTTCCTCATCTGTAAAATGAGATGGAGAAGGAAATGCCAAACTACTCTAGTATCTTTGCCACGAAAATCCCAAATGGAGTCATGAAGAGTCAATCATTACTGAACAACAACAATACCAAAATTTATTTTAAAGATATGGCCAGAACAGAGTCCAATAGCTGAGGAAACAATTTTCCCCTATACTATTTCAGTTTCTAGGAGGACATTAGGCTCACAATTTAGCTCCATTCCAATATATCACTGACCCCACCAAATTCAAGTCCAAAACTATGATTACTGCTGGTTTTTGCTGAGTTGAGAGATAGAGTAGAAGGAATCCCTAATGCCTTGCTATTTCCCACATGATTCGATTAGCTGTGACTACATGAGTGTCCTTGCTTCCTTATACTCTAATGCCACAAAAGCTACTGTGGGTGCTGTCAAGCTATTTTACAAAAACTGATGTTTCCATCTATTTAGTCAAAAGAAAAAAGTTCCTCCCAACCACCTGATCAGCCAACACAGAATATCCATGATGACCCATTCCTCATAATTCCCCCAGAAGCAGCTCCCAGTTTCACCATGTGGAAAGATGCCATCTCAGGTGGTCCAAGTGTGCACTACATCCTTATTAGTCATTCATTCATTCACATATTTGACAAAAGAGTCCAGAAGTCTATGAATGAATACCGCTCAAGACAAGAATGATCAGAGACAGAGAGAATTATCCTAGGGTTAGAATACTACCCTCTCTCCTCAGACTGAAAAGTGTTTTTCAACATCATTTGGTAGACTGGATTATTAGTTTAGATGCACTGACATACCTGCATTCCTTATATCAAAATTTGAAATTTGTCATTATTTATTTTTGTTTGTTTTTGGGTGTTTTGCAAGGCAATGAGGGTTAAGTGACTTTCCCAGGGTCACACAGCTAGTGTCAAGTGTCTGAGGCTGGATTTTAACTCAGATCCTCCTGAATCCAAGGCCAGTGCTTTATCTACTGCACAACCTAGCTGCCCCCATTATTATTTCTTAAATTTGTATTTCTGTGTTTGCAGCTTTGGAGTTCAGCTATCTTTCATGTTACCAAACTCATTCTGTTCTGTTCCAAGTTACTTTTCTTTTAACCTTAAATAATAGGCAAAATGGCAAAGTGATGTGTTGCCCTCTGTGCCCCCCCACCCCTCTCAAAAGGACATCACCATCATCATTGTCATCATCAATCTATCAATTATATGATGCTTTAAGGTTTGCAAAGCATTTTGAAAATATTTCATTGTATCCTCATAACCACCATGGACCTTGAGGCTATTATTATCCCGATTTAACAGATGAGGAAACTGAGGTAGACAGCAGACAAGTGACTTGGCCAGGGTTACACAGCTAGTAAGTGTCTGAATTCTAACTTGAACACAAGTCTTTCTTTCTCCAGATCTAGTGCTCTATCCACTGGGCTAATGTTCATCTGAGCAGACCATATTATTTGTTTTATGTCTACAATGCATTTTCCCAAGAGGTTATGTACTCATTGTATGTGGAAACTAGAAGGGACCTGACAGAAAAAAAGCATATAAAAAAATCCCACTCAAGGTGATGATGTTGTCGTATTCAAATTCTTTTCCACTATTATAGGGGAGCTGACATGCATACATGGGGAATCAGGCATTCTAAAGCTGAATGAAAGTGACAATGAAGAAAAAGATTCAGTGTTATGTTACAGCCTCTGAAAGCAGAGCAAATGTCAGAGAGTCTCCTTTTAAAGATTGCTTATTCTTGTCCAATAACTCCAACTGTCAGAGCATAGAGGTATATCAAAAAGAGTTTCAGGAATTCAATAAGATTGTTTCTTAGCAACTCTGTCAACAAATTTAAATTGCTACATTTGTGGTTATTCCACAGGCATTTACATGCAAAATTTGTGAACTTGTACTGTAACTTCTGTTTGAGAGAGGCACCAAGCAATTCAAGGATTCCAGTTCTAGAAAAAGGATGGAAAACATTTTGGGGGATGTCTTTTCATGCCTCTTTTATTTTATTTTAATGTTTTAATTACTAATTTCAATAATTAGTCATTAAAAACTTTTCTTATTTCTATATCCCTTAGATTACATAATTTTAGATCTTAAATGGCCAAAGCATTGACCGCCATTGTACAATCATGAACTTTAGGGATAGACTGTCAACCTTGAAGTCAGAAGGCACTGACCACTTTTACATACTGGCGTCCTATGGCATTACTCGCAGACTCTTTACCAACTTGGTTTCATTACTCTAAATGTTCTTAGTTCATATGTCCTTGTTAAACTAGAGTGTCCAGAAGCAGATACAATATTCAAGACATGGCTTCAACAGCAGAAAGTCCAATAGAACTATTAACTTATGGATTTGAACACTATGTGTTTATTAATTCAGCTGAAGACTACATTAGCCTTTTTTTTAAGCAGCTATATCAGATTTCTGTTTTATAAAGATCTCTGATCTTTTTTCTATTGAATTAATTTCAAGTGGGAGTCTCCCACAAACTGATCATAGAGTTGACTGTTTAACCTTATTGCAGAAATTAACATCCCACTGGTAAATTTAAACTTATTTTAGTCTATTAATGCAACCTTGCAAGATCTTTTTTAATGCTAAGCTCAGCATCAAGTTTATTAGCACTCTTCCCCAACTTTTTATTTGTATAGTTGATAAGCCTGTCTTTTGGATTTTTATCCAAGTTGAGAAAAGTATTTAATAAGACAAGGATAAAATGGCATTGATCCATTATCAACAAAATAATTGATTTTTTTCTTTCTATAAGGACAATTTAGGATGTGTCCATTCATTATTCATTCATTTATTCATAAGCATTGGTTGATCATATAACATTTGTACCACATTTTTGGAATATGTTCGACTTGAATACAGAAAATGAATAATTTTTAAGTTGCTCTGTTATTTTTCATATTGATACTAATATCTTACCATAAGCAGAGAAAAGCTTGTTCCTTTTAAAAACAGTAATATTGATTTCCCAATACAGTTATCATTCTAATGTTAAAACTAATTTTTTATTTTTTGGTGAAGCAATTGGGTTAGGTGACTTGTCCAGGGTCCCACAGCTAGTAAGTGTTAAGTGTCTGAGGCCACATTTGAACTCAGGTCCTCCTGACTCCAGGGCCAGCTCTCTATCCACTGCAACACCTAGCTGCCCCGAATTGTTTATTTTTAAGTAAACCTTCATGCAGTTAACAAAAATGACTTTTAAAAAGAAAAATAAAACAGTTTGGTTATAAAAAAATAATACTTTTAACCTGATTGAAAATACTTTTAAATTAATTTCAAATTACAGAATTTTAAAATTAGAAGGGAGCTTAGAAGCCATTCAGTTTAATCCACACCTGACAAAACAATCTCCACTACAGTGTGACTGACTAGTGCCTAACCTAACTCTGCTTGAAAACCTTCAGCGAAGGAGAGTCTGCTAGCTCCACAGGCAACCTGTGACTCTTCAGGATAGCTCTAACCATGCTTTATCATTTTTGTCCCTTACTTCTGGTGAGAAGGATGGATAGGAATACTCTCACAAGTCCTTTGTGTTGGGAACAGATGCTGGAATGGTGGTAGATTCAATAATTAAAACAGGAGTTTATAAAGAGAGTTCAAGGGAGGTTAGTTAAGAATCCCAAAGGGGTAAAATATAGAATAGATCTCCAATGAATAAATGTCAAATAGTAATCAGAGTTGCAATGCAATGTGGAGTAATAAGGCAAGGACCAGACCGCCAAGAAACAGGAAGTAAGAAGTTACTATGTAAGTTTCACCAACAGAGTTCTGTTACTGAGTTTGGGTTTTTGCTGTTAAAGATGATTCCACCATGATGAGGATCGAATGATTTGGCCTTGAAGAGCATCCTCTGAGTCTCAGTTGGGGAGTCTGAGTCATAGGTTGCTAGAGGTGGGGACCCTGAGGTAATAATAATATTTACAAAGCGCTTCAAGTTTTGCAAAGGGCTTTACATATGTTATTTCATTTGGTATTCACAACAATACTGGGAAGTAGGAGCTTTTATTAGCCTCATTTTGCAGATGGGAAAAATTGAGGCTGAAAAAGGTTAAGTGACTTGAGCAGGGCTATACTGCTAGGAAGTCTGAGTCCAGATTTTAACTCAGGCCTTCCTAACTCCAAGTTCAGTGCTCCCTAAGAACCAATTCTTCTATGAAAGATGAAACTTAACTGTTGTATCCTTGGGAAACGTTAAAGCATGGATTGAGGGGGTGTGGAACATCTACAGTGAGAGGGAGAGAAATCAGTGAATCAAATATCTTCTTACATATGTGAATGGAGGATGGGAGATTATATCTAGGGGACTAGGAGTAGATATTTTATTTCGTTCCTAACATTGGATTAATTATTATCAGGGCAATGAATGATTTTTAGAATATCCAAAATATCTTTAAAATATCTTTATTGACCGGGTAGATCACACATTCTGGTTTGACTTGAGGTTCCATAAATGTACCCATCTCCAAAGGAGTCTCACTTCCTTCTCTTCATCTCATGGCCTATCCTGTGGAATTCTCCTCCTTATCCTTTCTCTGCCAGATTAGGGTCAGGAATTAAGTCTGGCCTTGGCCTAGCACCCAGAACCACTGACCCCTTCCATGTTTACACATTCTGTTAGGCTCTCTGGGTTTGGCTTTGAAAGCTTAACCACCATGCAACAGTTTATTTTCAAGAGACTTGGAATGAATTCTCCAAAGCACAATATGAGACTTTTCTGGGACTGGCATCAAAGGCTCTTTAAAATCTTCGCTAGTAAAGTTCTCCATCTTTTTGACTCAGCAAAAGAACACTGCAATGGCCTCACTAATTTCCCCTTTGAGCCATCAGTTTCCTGTGGAGTGTAACCTTAACAAGATTTTCCATCTGTCCTCCTCCTATTGGAATTCAGGAAAATCAAACAGGAAACTAACATTGAACATTGCTGGCAGTGGGACTTTCAAGAAATGATGGCAGGTACATGGGGAGAACAGTGAGGAAGGGAAAATGAAGCTAATTAGTTTCCATTTATAAAATATTCAGGGTTTGCAAGGCACTATACCTAGCATATAGAAAACACAAGCCCAAGGAGCTTACATTCCAACAGGGAAAAGAAAGATAAAGAAAAACATATATAACTCTTTCAGATACCAATCCTTAAACCCATTTATCATCTTGTTAGTGAATACTGATAGCTCTCATTTAAAATCACTTCATTGAAAATCCTACTATAGTCATCAATACCAATGCAAAATAAAAATAAAAAACAAAACCCAGATCCTGCCCCGAAGGGCTTAAAGTCGATCGATTTACATAGTGACTTCACGTATATGTAACGGTACAAGTATTTCTTCTCTTTATGGAAGAACCTGCCTTACTAGGGGACAGAAGATGGAAAGACAGGAATGTGGGCAGGAATAGTAATTTTTGCACAAGCCACCAGGTGGCACTCTGAGCTTGAGCCAACTGCCCTCCTGGATCTTCATGCAAGCTAAAGGAGAGTGCCCTCACTTCCTTGTTTTCCTGCCTTCCTTTCAATGCCTGCCCAGGTTCTATCTCACCTCATTTAGTCTAGGGTTTAAAATAAACAGAAAAGTACACAATATTTGGTTTCTATACCCAAGATTCTTATTGCCTTCCCATCTTCATATGTGTGTAAGAGAATGCACACTCTCTTTATGGAGTCCTTTTTTTTTTTTTTCTTTGAGGGGGCTATGAAGGTTAAGTGACTTGCCCAGGGTCACACAGCTAGTAAGTGTCAAGTGTCTGAGGCCGGATTTGAACTCAGGTCCTCCTGAATCCAGGGCCAGTGCTTTATCCACTGTGCCACATAGCTGCCCCGTTATGGAATACTTTTGATGAATAAAATGAGAAATAGAAGATAAAATAAAACTCATAACAACCTGGTGCTTCTCACAAGATCCAAACCACCGAATTTCCAACAGTCACAACTAATCCTGTTAATATCTGAATCCTCAACTTCATTTTTCTTAAGTATAGGAATGTACCCAGAGATCACTTTAGGGCAGTTATCAGTCATCTTCTCAATATCAAAGTCCTAAAGATGTAGTAAAACATCTCATCATGAAGTGAATGATAATCCCCAGTCAGTAATCCCTCTGACTGCTTTCTCTTGAGTCAGAGGACCTGGTTTTAAATGTCACCTCTGTCACAAACTATATATGTAACTTTGGGCAAGTCATTTTAACCTCTCTGGGTCTGTGTCCTTATCTATAAAATGAGGATGTTGGGCTAAATGGACTGCAAATTTCCTTTTGCTCTAGCTTGTGATTCTGAAGAAACAGTAGTCACTTTCTGGGCAACTGACAAGTGAACATTCTTGTCTCCTGATGGGCATTGGAGAATTTCTATGATGTCTTCAACCTTACCATGAGCTTCCCTGGCAAATCCAGGTTATCCTTGAACTCTCTTGGTAAAGTCTCTGCCCGTGCTTCATACCTTCCAGGATGGCAGCTTTTCATGTGTCATTGTCTTGGCCTCTCCTAGTGAGCTTGCCATGAAATAATCCACTTTGTATTAAATGCCTTACTGTAGTATAACAGTTTTTCCACATCCTTCATATCAGGGATCTGTACCCTTTTTTGTGTCATGAGACTCTTTTATCAATCTGGTGAAACCTATGGATTACTTCTCAGAATCATGTTTTTAATGTGAAAAGTAAAATTATAGTTATCAAAATATTTTTAAAATCAAATTCTTGAGCTCCAGACTAAGACCTCTTACTTTATATGAATCCTCTGGGACCAATCAAGCCACAAGCATTTGCTACCTTCTAAATAGTCATAATATAGGGAGTTACTAAGGAAAAGGCAAACCAAACCAGCAGTCATTATATATAATTTTAATATAGATTTAATATATAATGATTCATATCATATTGATTCTACTCATTTTTGTACTGATTTAAAGTTCATAAACAGTTTTCTTCATAACCCTGAGAGATATATGAAGAAAGGAAATGAATGAATGAATAAAGAAAGAACAGTGCCTACCACATAGTAGGCACATTATAATACATTCTGGTTGATTTGAATTAGTGCATGTGGACAGCAATGATGAAGCCAGTGAAAGTGTATTTAAATCATCACAGTACAGAAAGGAGTCATCAAAATGATATATTTGAATTTAATTCTATAGACCATCAAAAAGTGCTTATTAAGTACCCATTATTCCCCCTGCACTGTGCTAAGCAGGGGAATACAGAGAAAGAAAGGAAAAAACCAACCAACAAAAAATTTAGTCCCTCCTCTCAAGGAGCTCACAGTCTAATGGAGGAGACAGCATGAAACTGACTATGTACAAACAAAGTTTATACATGATAAATTGGTGATCATCTCAGAGAGAAATCACTAAAATTAAGAGACTGGGAGAAGCTTCTTGAACAAGGCAGGAGCTTAGCTATGACTTGAAAAAAAAAAGCCAAAAAGGAAGAGGAAGAGAAGATAACTACCAACCTCTGTCTTGGAAAACAATGGAAGGAGAAGAATTCTTCAATTCACATTCCTTGGATTCCTCAGCAACTTTAAAAGTACCTGTATCTTCCTTGGCAGAAATATGAATGAAAATCCTATAGTTAAAACACTTCTCCCAATACTACAGATACCCCTTTTCTGTGATTAGTTACTAATTTATATATATATATATATATATATTTTGTTGTTGTTGTTGTTGTTGTTTTTGTTTTTGTTTTTTTTGCAGGGCAATGGGGGTTAAGTAACTTGCCCAGGGTCACACAGCTAGTGTCAAGTGTCTGAGGTCGGATTTGAACCCAGGTACTCCTGAATCCAGGGCCAGTGCTTTATCCACTGCGCCACCTAGCTGCCTTACTAATACTTTTGACATAACATCGCAAGGTATTTCCAATTATCTCATGTCATCATTAAATTCTCCAAAGAGAATGAATTGTTTATAGGATCATAGATCTAGAGCTAAAAGGAATTAAAAGGCATCAGTCCAACCACCTCATTTTATAGATGAGGAAACTGAAGTTCAGGGAGGATAAGGTCTTACAAAAGGTCATACTGCTAGTAATTATCAGGAGAGCTCTGAACACATGTTCCTACTTCCAAGTCTAGCACAGTACATTAATTATGTTATGTTGCTTCTCTGTGTCTATGTGTGTGTGCATGTATGTATATATGTAAACATACACACACATATACATGTACATACATATATAATACATGTTATGCTATAGTAGTCTATAAACTTGCTATTGCTTTAATAGGAACTGTGAAGGCATAACAAAATTAATCCCTAGATCAATCCTTTGGAAATCACTCCTCTGTAACTAAAACCAGAGAGTATTTTCTAAGGTGAACACTTACCAACATCTCTCCAAGAAAAAAGAATATGTAAATAGGTGGCTATTTTGAGTTAGGCCTGGCTATCCCTGTATTTGATCTTCTGAGAACTGGACTGTGCAGAATGAGGAAGAAGGATTTTTTTTCCCCCACAAGGGTTGTGTGATGGACTTCTCAGCTTGAGGAAAATGAATGGTCACAATATCATAGGCTTACATTCTTCTGTCACTTCTCTTTCCAGAAAAGCCGCTGTCTCCACATTTTCTACTCCTTTTCCTCAGCATAATGTTAAACCATGGAACAAGGGACACACTAGTGGCCTCTAATGGTCTGATAATGGACCACAATAAAAGTTATGTGTCCCCTGCTGAAGGTGAAGACACATAATGCTTGGTGATATCCATTATATGACCATTAGAACCTACAATAAAAGAAGAAAATTGTTAAACTAAAGGGGAAAGTTGCTATTTTCACTCATTTCCCATTTTAAAGAAAAAAAGCAATTTTAGAATCGTAATAATCTGTATGTACATGTGTTTATCCCACTCAAATCTTTAAGAGAATATGGATATATAATGAATGGATTGCACATATTTCACCTTTCTAATAAGAAGGTGATAAGGGAATTTCACCATATTCTAAAATGATTCCTTTTTCACTTAATTTCCATTTTATGACTTCTGCAAATACAAAAATGAGAGCCAAAGAGAGATCCATGTAGATATGTGTTCACTCTGCTAAACCTGCCTTCCCTATATAGTCTTGACCCAAACCATCAGACACATTTCATAGCACAACATTCAATAGCTTTATCAAATATTCTGTAGATGATTTTCTCCTAGGAGATGACTTTTGAAAGCACCAAAGCCTATTCAGTTACAGAGGTGGTGAGTTATCATTACAGTGTCTTAATAATATTTCCTTAGCAATCAATAAATACATCTTTAACCATTTCATTTGGCCTACAGGGACTCCTAGTATTCAAGTTTTGTCTCCCGTTGAACATAATGGTATCATATCAATATCCTTTTAAAAAAATTTCCTAATGATGCACTTAATTAAAAAAAAAAAACTGTTCCCTTTATCCTTTATCTTTGGGTGATCCCGGAGCTAGTGCAGGTCTGTCGGGATAATATGAGGCCCTCTCTATCTAATGAGAGGTCAGTAGAATTTGAAGGAACTGATCTCCGATACATAAAGTACAACAGGGATCTACTACAATCCTAAAATTGGACCTCTTGAGTGTTTTATAATTTAAAGACCAAACAGCTTTTGTATCTCTCATGATGAGTCAGATTCCAGTCCTAATCCCAAATTGTCCTTGTGTTTTGAAAGCATCCCACATTTGGCTCTAATTAACTGCTTGGAGAGACAACATATTAAATGCAATCCCTGGGGATGTTTTTTAATCCTTTTTCTTTTAAATGAAGTTCTTTGGTATAATGTAGAGGTAGGGCATATAGATTTGCCTGACATTTATGTAGTGAGCCCATAAAGACAATTTGGAGTTCTCTCCTTGACTTCAATTTCACTTTATTTTTTTTTTCCTTCTGGACATAAAATTTTGGTTCAAAGTTACATAGAATCTTCTCCCTACTTACATTTGCACATTTGGGGGATGGAAAAATTTTAATTTAATGTTATTGTAAGATATTTACTAATTACTCCTCTAACATTCTCTTCTCTTTATTGTAAGTTGTTCAAGTGTTCTAAATCTTTAGCGTTTTAATTTCTGAAACTTTACATTTCAGCTACATTTTTTTTTGCTAGGTTACCCTCATATTCGAACCTTGTTCCTTAAGATGATTAACAAGCATCATCATTATTTTTTATTTTATTTATTTATTTGTTTGTTTGTTTGTTTGCTTATTTATTTATTTAGTGAGGCATTTGGGGTTAAGTGACTTGCCTAAGGTCACACAGCTAGTAAATGTCAAGTGCCTGAAGCCGGATTTGAACTCAGGTCCTCCTGAATCCAGGGCCGGTGCTCTATCCACTGCGCCACCTAGCTGCCCCTAGCACCATCATTATTAAAAAGGAATAAGAAAGACAGCTAGGTGGTGCAGTGGTTAGAGCACCGGCCCTGGATTCAGGAGGACCTGAGTTCAAATCCGGCCTCAGGCACTTGACACTTACTAGCTGTGTGACCCTGGGCAAGTCACTTAACCCTCATTGCCCCACCCCCAAAAAATAAATAAACAAAAGGAAAAGATTGATTTTTTCAGCAAAAAAAAACCTGATAAATGAGTTAAAAATGTACAGACAGGCACCTTCACAAAGCAATAGTAAAGACTGACTACTGCTACCTATATGCAATGGGAGATGGTTCACCTTTATATGGAGCATATGAAATGGCTCAGATCAAGGAACAGAATTGAAATGCCTTCCATGGATGACTTCCACATGAAGCCACCAACAATAGATTATCTAAGAAGTGTCAAACAAATGTTTGATGAGTTACACAGATTTATTTAAAGACATTCAGGGGATTATGGGAGTGGCTCATTGTCATCAGAAATTATGGAAATATTATCTTTAAGGAGGCTGGATTTATTGGTCAATGCAGATTCTACAAATATTTGTTAAAAATTGTACAAGATATCATTGTACATTGTAAAATATTAGCAACTATCAAATATGAGAAAGAGAGAATCAGGTGATTAGAATTATATGCCAGAAGCTTTCCATTCTTTACAAGCGAAAATATTCCTATACTACAAATACTAACCCCCCAAGTGTCCTTGAGAACTATAATAGGATTATAATACAATTGCCAAGACATAACATTTACCCATAAAAAGATATGAACAATATTTCAAATAGATGTTGTCCTATCAAATAGTCATAATTTACAAATTCATTGGAAGAAAAAGTTTTCAAGGTATCAGAAACTAGAGGGAGAAAATAAAACCATGTGGGAAAAGAACAAAGTGCATGTGGTCCCTCTTGTTCTTTCTGTTCCTCGTAAGATGCTTTCAGTGAGTCATCAGAAGATGAGGTTGCATCCTGATATCCTTTATTAATTACAAAAAGCAGTCATTGTACCCACCTGCACAATAATCTGCACAATATTAACTATATTAAAGAAAAATGGCAAAAAAATGACTTTTCCTTGGACTTCCCATTTGACCTGAATTAGAAGAGATATGAATGAAATATCATTGATTAATGATAATAGTAATAGTAAGACTAATAATAATAGCAATAAATAATTCCTCATCAAAGAGGAGGAAGATTGATGTTATAAGAGTCCATGATGAGCAGGTTAACAAGTTTAAAAAGTTATTTGAAACAAATACATATAATTTCCTAGAGCAATGGTAAATACTAAAAATAATTACCTACCACTGGATTTGTCTAGTGTGCCAGGCACTATTCCAAAAGTGGTTTACCTCCAGATGGAGGCTATGAAATGGCAAAAATCCAAGAGTGAAATCAAAAGGCCCTCCATGGGCAACATCCACATGAACTCAACCAACAATATGTCAACAAAGAAGCATCAGACAAATGGTTGAGTCATTCTGATTTGTTTATAGAAAATGGAGGGGTTTATGGTGGCAATTTAAGATCACATTATCATCACTAGAAGTCACAGAAGGGTTATATTTAAGGAGTCTGGAGATATGGATCAATACAGATTATGCAGGAAATGAGAGAAACTGTGTATCATCACAGGTTGCAAATATTAACCTTCTACAAAAATACCTAGCAAGACATGCCCTGGTAGCTAAGAGTTATATGTAAAAGCTCATTATATTTCACAAACCAACAAATGACAACTCTCATATTACAAATACAGACCTCAAAATATCCAAGAGAATTTGATACATAAACTACTAGAATGAGACCATTATCACAGGCCAAATGGTTTTATTTGAAACCCATTGAAAAAGAAGAGAAATCAATGATTATGATTATGATAATAGCAATGATGATAATGATGACAGAATAACAAATAAACAATATTAGAATTAGAGCATTATAATAAAACCATCATTTATAACACTCAACATTGATCCACAAAAGTTCAAGAATAGGGTTTTTAGTAGATGTCCACATACTGAACATTCAGAACATAAAGTGAAAGGTTCTCGAAACAGAGATAACTAGTGGAAGAAATCTAAATCATATGACAACAAAAAAGATACACGCACGCACACACACACACACACACACACAATGCACACTGACCTTTCTGCTACCAGAAGTGTCTCAAAGTTTTTCAGTGGAGTCATAGAAGATAAACTTGGATCCCAACACTTTCTCAATTACAATAATGCATCTTTTTCCCATCTATGCAATAGTCCAGTGAACACTAAACACAAAAGAAAAAGAGGAGGAATGTAACCTGTCCCCAAACCACTTCCAACTGAACTCCAGAAAACATAAAGATGCTTCTGCTGCTGATAATATAATGATGATGATATCACCAGGAATAATTTACATAGTGTTTAAGAATTACAAAGTACTTTACTTATAACAATCTTACAAGGGAGGTAGTGTAAAAACTATCTATTTTACAGATAGAGAAGTATATGTTTACACTTAGTATAAGCAAGTTCATATAGATTTCTGTTCTATTCACACATCATGATGAATAAGAAAGGTTTAGCTGCATTATAGAACAAACTTTCTGTATTCAGGGTCTCAATCCGTGGATTTTAAACCTGGGACACCAGGTTTCATCACTTATTGTCTTATCACAAGGCCTCTTTAAAAAAAATACTCAGATATACCTAATGTAGGCAAAACAGTGTGCCTTTTCCCACCATTGAGTCATTCAACAATCATTTATATTCAGTGCCTATCATTCTTGTTGTTTGTCCTTTGATCTCGATCTCGAAGAGAACCATGACATTGGGTGATGTCATGGCTTGTACAGAATTGAATTTAAGGGAGGCAGGGCTGTGCAAGGTCACCAATCTCCCTCTCTCCTCCAGAGACATCTGGGTGGGTCCAGTGGATATATATATATGATTGGAGGTGGCCCCGGATGTGTAAGGCAATTGGAATTAAGTGAATTGCTCAGGGTCGTGCAAACAGTAAATGTCTGAGGTCAAATTTGAACTCAGGTCCTACTAACTTCAGAGCCAGTGCCTTAATAATAATAATAGTATCAAGCTATGTGATAGGGCCTGGGAATGCAAATACAAAAGGAAGATTGCCCCTTTTCTCCAAGAGAGTACATTCTACAGCATGTTTAAAGATCAGTAAATATATTTAAAACAGATAAAATACAATTTTGGAGGTCCCTCATAACTGGGGGAATCAGGAAAAGAAGGTGAACTTGAGCTAAGACCTGAGGGAATTAGGGATTACAAGAAATGGAAGTAACGAAGAAGGTTATTACAGGCATAGTCTGTGCAAAAACTGTCAAGACATTCAACTTTGTATATATTAAGTAGCAAACAGGGCAGTTTGACTGAAATGTAGAGAGTGTGCAAGGACCCTGTATTACAATAAGTCTGGAAGGGTAGTCTGGAGCTAAATTGTGAAAGATCTTAAATGCTAAAGAGTCAAATAGTTAATAAGTATTTATTGAGTACCTACTATGCGCCAGGCACTGTTCTAAACTCTGGGGATACAAAGGAAGGCAAAGGACAGTTCCTGCCCATGAGGGGCTTACAACTTAATTGGAGTGGGGAGAGTGGCATCAATTGACTGGGAGCTTACAATTGACTGGGAGCTTACTCTGCCTATCTATAAGGGTATCCCAATTTTAAAAATCAATGAGTATTAGGGGTCAGCTAGGTGGCGCAGTGGATAGAGCACCGGCCCTGGATTCAGGAGGACCTGAGTTCAAATCCGGCCTCAGACACTTAACAATTACTAGCTGTGTGACCCTAGGCAAGTCACTTAACCCCAATTGCCTCACCAAAAAAAAAAAAAAATCAATGAGTATTTATTGAGCCTCTCTTATAGTGCACTTAGCTCTGTGAAAGGCATTGGATATTGTGCTAGGAGTTTTTGCTTTGTTGTTTTGTTTCTGCAGGAGCTTCTTTTGGAATTTAGTTATTAGTTAAGAAAAACTTCTATGTCACACTTTCAACTTGGGCTCAAAGAGGTTTGAATCCAGGTGACCTTGGACAGGGCACTTGCCTAACTAATGTAAACTAACCTCAGTTTCCTAAGTAGATAGAGTGTTTGTGTTTTCCTAACCACTTGGGTTTTTGTAAGGAAAACACTTATAATCATACAAATGTGTTGTAATTATGTTTAGACAACCATCATTAGACAGCCAGAAAACATTTCCTGGGTGATACCTTTGTGCAAAGCCATAGAAATCCAAAGAGATATTGATAACATCCCTCCCCTCAAATGGTTTATAGTTTAGTTGGTGAGGCATAACATATACAAAGAATAATATATAAAAACTAGTAATGCAAGGTAGCATGTGCTAAACTTCTGTAAAACTGAGTTTTATAGGCTCTTAATGCTGAAGCCTAAGGAGAAAGAATGTATTATTACATTAGTAAGATAAAAAAAGAACTTGAAACCATAAAGATTAAAAAATACCCATTGGTACTGACTTCTGACTGACTTCAGTTACATATATCTACTTTTCTGCCTTTTCAAAGATGATACTATTGACAGTAATTGTGATCTGTGGGTTGTCTGTTTGGCATTGAGTCTGAAAAAAAAAAAAAGAAAAAGAATTTTCTGGGTTTTTTCTTTTGTATCTTTTGCAGAGCATGGCCACATCCCCATACAAGTGGCTTAATTGAACTTGACCAAAAGATTCTATTATTTCAATTCCCTGTAGCTCATTATGCTGGCCCCCATGTTGGGATGAGGAGTGGGGGAGGGAGGTGTTTAGGTCTTCCACAGCTGTGTCCCTTGTAGATGGACTAAATTAGAACTGCCAAATGTTTTGGTTGTTGCTGCTATAGTCATGCTTCTAAATTCTGCAAATTTCGAGTTAACCCAAAGAAAAAAGCAATAAAGAAAATAATATAGAGCAATGGCACCCTTTCTTCCTCACCCTCCCTCACAGCAACCTCATAATCAAACTAAATCAGATATTTAATGTGAATTGGGTCCCTTAGGAGCTATGATAGTCTGTGTATGTTTTTTGATCAGCGTTCATCTTTGGCATCTAGGTCTCATTTTTGGCAGAATAACAAACTAATTGTCACTAATGCTAAATCTTCAAAACTAAACTTGTTCTTTAAAATGGAGCTAGCTAGTACAAACTGTTGTACACATTGTCAAATATGATCATGTTTTAAATATTTTTCCTTGCTCTTTACTCTTTATCACAAGGGTAGGTTCAATTTGATATGGTGGTAAATATAGGTTTTAGTTTTTATTTTTCCCTCCAGAAATTCTTGTGATATAAAGAAAAAATACTGTAATGAAAGTTTATATTTTAAAAATCACATCCCAGGGGCAGCTAGGTGGCACAGTGGATAAAGCACCAGTCCTGGAGTCAGGAGTACCTGAGTTCAAATCCGGCCTCAGACACTTAACACCTACTAGCTGTGTGACCCTGGGCAAGTCACTTAACCCCAATTGCCTCACTAAAAAAATAAAAAATAAAAAATAAAAATCACATCCCATTCCTATTTTAAGCTATTTAAATTCATAAAATACCATGCATAGCTTCATTTAAAAGTGATAGGTACATACATGTATCTATTTTATGTATTTATATAAAATGAAATATTTGTAAGGCACTGCAATTGCAAAGCACCATATAAATGCTAGTTATGACTATTATATGCATATATATATATGTACTTATGTGTATATATGGAAAAATTATATATAGTACACATTTTAAAGTTTAGATGGGATTGTTAACATTTTCCTCGTGACTTGATTAAGTCTAGACAATCAACAAAATAATAAATCAACCCCTGATTTGTAGTGTTTGTCCATTTCCAAGATATAAATGTTCACAGTGAAAATTTAACCAGCTCTTTCCCATAGAGCTAGTACAAATATATATATGCATTTGTATGTGTGTGTATACGCGTGTATATATATATACACACATTGTGTATATTTATATGTATACATATATATGTATGTTCATGTATAAAATATGAATGCACATAAACACACATGCTATGCAAAGCCCTCTCATTGGTGAGATGTTATATATATATATGTTATAACTATATATATAGTTTTATATATATAGTTATTCAGTTTTGCATAATGGATAGGCAATCTTCCTAAAAGTCATTAGAAAAACTTAGGTTTGTTAAGGGCTAAAATTCTAGCTAGTCTGTCTAAAATATCTAATGAGTGGTCGCCAATAAATTATAAGCTTTAGCAAGAGTTAGACTTTTAAGCATTTATTAAGGAGAATAAGAATTTGGTAAAGAGAGAGAGAAAGGCCTAGATTCCTATCTATTAAAGGGAGAGCACATTTCTAGCTCCGCTCTCCACCAGAGTCCAAAGGAAAGAGCCAGACCGAGCGCCAGTCTCTTCCTTCCTCCTCCCACTAGCCCACGTCACTTCCTGACGCCAAAGAAAAGACTCCTGGTCTTGCCCTCAAAGACCTTCGCTTCATGGGTAGAACTCTTCTACAGTAAGTCTCCAGCAGGTGGCGTCATTCCAATCGTTACTGGTTCAAACCTTCTCTGAAACATACTGACTGTGTGGCCCTGCTAAGTCATTCAGCCTCTCAGTGCTTCAAGCAGTTCTCTAAGAATGTCAAATCAGGTGTTGATCTGCCTTGGTAAAGGGAGTTTCTTTATCATGAGTTCTTAGAACGAATTAAATCACACACAAACACAAGTTTTCACCCATGAGGACTGACCTGTTGTTTAATATTTGCCTCATGGAGGAACAATCAGCAAATTGTGACATGTGTTTCTGTTTACATGTCTTTCCTAAATCTAATGGTTATCAGAGTAAGAACTTAGGCTTTTCGATAAAGTCCATCAAGAAATAAAAGGGTTTCTGAATTTTACAAGGCTCACATGTATCTCAGGAAGTAAGACTGGTCAAGTATTTTCATGAACTAACATCTCTAATTTACAACAGAAATCCCTACAAATATAAATAAATATGCTCAAAAAGAATAAACATTCAATTCACAAACATACTAATTTTCTTTCCCCCCAGACATTTTTCAGTTTTTAAAAACATCACTTATGAGGGCAGCTAGGTGGCACAATGGATAAATCACTGGCCCTGGATTCAGGAGGACCTGTGTTGAAATCCAGCCTCAGACACTTGACATTTACTAGTTGTGTGACCTTGGACAAGTCACTTAAAGCTCATTGCCCCGACCCCCACCCCCCCACCCCACCCCCACCCCCGCAAAAAAAATTACTTACAAAAGAGATTGCTAGTCTTCCCCTTAATAGCTTGCTTCATGAGTTACTATGGCTAAAAAAGCAATTAAATACAACATTTATTCAACAATTCCTAAACCTGATCATATGACCTCCCTACCTAATAAACTCCTGATGCTCCCTATCAATTCCAGGATCAAATAGAAATCCTCTTTTTGAACTCCAAGGTCCTTTGTAATCTGCCCTTCCCACCTCACTTTTCCAGTCTTCTTCCTTGTTGCAACCCTCTCCCCAACCTCTTCTCTCATGTAATCTTCATTACAGTAACACTTGCCTCCTTGTTTTCACTGAACAAAATACTCCATCCCCTTGAGCTGGACATTTTCATGGGAGGTCCCTCATGCATAAAGTACTGTCTCATCTCCACCTTCTAATTTCCTCGGCTTCTTTCTATTCCCACCTAAAACCTCACATTCTAAAGAAAGGGTTTCCAAAGTCCTCTTAATTTTAATGCCTTGACTTTGTATTATTTCCAGTTTATCCTGCACATAGCTTGTTTGTGCTTAGTTATTTGCATGTTGTTGTCTCCCCCCCCTCCCCCCCGACCTCCTCCACCCGCCGATCCATTAGATTGTGAGCTCCTCAAGGAAAAGGACTGGGTTGTGTTGTGTTTTTTTTTTTGGGGGGGGGGGGTTCTTTTTGTTTTACCTTTCTTTTGTATCCCCAGAACTTAGCACAGTGTCTGACACATAGTAGGCACTTGATAAATTGTTATTGACTAACTAAATTCAACAAACATTTATGAATTGAATTTTAATTTTTTTTCACTTAGTATATAGGCTTTTGGTGAAAGGCCATTAGGCTCATCTTAGTTGGATCCTTCAACAAAAGTAAATCTTTAACTATAACCTATTTATCATCTTTTTTTGATCCTATATCCAGGAGTGAATCTATACTTTCTTCTTTTTTCTGGAAACCACAAATTCAGGTAGCCAAATCAATATATAAATTAAACTGGTCAATCAAGGCCACATTGATTTATGAGTTTAAATTTCTTTGGTACATTTCCTAATATTTTTGAACATTCATAAATTAAACATGCAATCAATGTAAATTAAAAGTTAAGGGACCCTAGCCCTCAGGTGTTTACTCTGTATTTTAGTGTTTTCATAAAATATATAGTGCAGAATGCTTAACTATTTTTATTATGATTTAATATTTGTTAAATGCTAACAACAAACAATGTCATTTAAATTTTGTTTTGAATCCCGAGTGCCTAACATGCTGCCTATATACATTAGTGGCTTAATCATATTTTATCTATTGTTATTTAATATTTGTTGGATGTTATTTAAAATATATTGAATACCTGATGAAAGGAGAGTGGGTTTCTGGGTTGATTTTATATTTTCTGAATCATACTGTTCCTTCATTCCTCCTGCATATCATTTGACCATTTTACCATTCATTCAAATCAGTAAGAATGAAAGCTGAACCAAAGAAATATTTTACATTGAGCATTTTCTTAGCATCTCTATTAAAATTTAATAAGAGCAGACAGCTAGGTGGCTCAGTGGATAAAACACCAGCCCTGGATTCAGGAGGACCTGAGTTCAAATCCGAACTCAGATACTTGACACTTACTAGCTCTGTGACCCAGGGAAAGTCACTCAATCCTCACTGCCTCACCAAAAAAAAAAAAAAGTCATTGGAACACTTGGTCCCCTCACCTTTTTCCTCATGAAAAGATATCAACCAACAATTCTTCATCAAAAATGCTAAATCTAATCCAAAATTGACCATGAATATATGACCTAGGTGAGATATAATATTGTCTTTTGGGGTCCTATTTCCTTAAATTAGGATTTAAAATAATAATTGTCCAAGCTAACATTTATATAGTACTTAAAGATTTTGCAAAACACTTTATAAATGTGGTCTCATTGCATCCTCTCAATTACAGTGGGAGGTAGGTGCTATTACCATCATTTTATGAGGAAACTGAGATACAGGTGAAGTCATTTGTCTTGAGTCATACAGTCAGCAATTGTCTGAGGTTTTGTTTGAACTCAGGTCTTCCTGACTCCAGAACTAGAACTTTGTTGTCTGTGCCACTTAATGTTAATTAATTGTGACAAATCTTATGGGGGGGGGGAGGGAGGTGACAAATGGAAGAACTCTGTACATGCAAAAGTTCACTTGGTTCATCATGATTTAATTCAACAAATGCCTACTATGTGCATGGTGCATAGATACCAGGTTATAAGATAACTTGATGCCTGCCTGACTACAGGTACTATAACGGCCAGAATCAGAATTGTAGACATATTACTTTGTATCATTGCATTTTAGGTAAGTTCAATATTACTTAGAAACATACATAAGGTATTCTGGTAAATGTTTAACAACTAGTTTGGAAAAGAACCTGGATTACTACTACTCTCCTATTCTACTACTCTCCTATAAGACACATTCCTGTGTCTTTGCAAAGGCAGTCTCCCTTGTGTAGAGCAGGGCTTCTTAAACTTTTCTCCTGTTGACCCCTCCTTTTTTAAAAAAACTTTTTTTTGGAGGGGGGGGCAATGAGGGTTAAGTGACTTGCCCAGGGTCACACAGCTAGTAAGTGTCAAGTGTCTGAGGTTGGATTTGAACTCAGGTACTCCTGAATCCAGGGCTGGTGCTTTATTCACTGCACCACCTAGCTGCCCCTTCTCTTGACCCCTTTTTGCTGGAGAAATGTTTATGTGACCCCAGGTATATAGATATATAACATAGGTATACATAACCTTTTACTTTGGCCAAATTTTTCACAACCCCCACATTCAGTTAGATGACCATGACCCACAGTTTAAGAAGCTTTGGTCTAGAGTATACTCCCTCCTAAGCCCTTGGACTTCCTAACTCCCTTATGTCTCAGTGACTTCTTTTTATATGAAAACTTTGCCGATCCTCCACTTTGTTCTACCCACTCCTTCATATGACTGTACTTTGCATTTGTTATACTTGGTGCTTGTCTTTCTGTGTATAAATTGTATCCTCCAGATAGTAAGCTCCACAAAGACAGGGAGTATTTGTTTTTTATATTTGTATGTTTTTATATTTGTATTTGTATCTCAGCACCTAATACAGTTAATTGTATATAGCAGGCATTTAATAAACGTTTGTGGGAAAGAATTAAATTGAATTGTACTAAAAAAGAACTTTGTCGAAAGCAATGATGCTGATTAAGGCTAGGGCCATATGGCACAGAAAGAGCAAATTGAAAAATAAAAACTTAATTTTTCTTTGTTTCTGGCCCATTTCCCCTATAAGATATCTCAAGTACCAATTTGTTGTTCAGTCATTTCAGTCGTGTTGGACTCTTTGTGACCCCATTTGGGGTTTTCTTGGCAAAGGTAGTAGAGTGGTTTGCCATTTCCTTCTCCAGCTCATATTACAGATGCAGACCTGAGGTTAATAGGGTTAAGTGACTTGCCCAGAGTCACACAGCTAGTAATAGTCTGAGACCAGATCTGAACTCAGGTCTTCCTGACTCCAAGACTTCCCTTATCCACTGTGCCAAAGGAATACAGAAAAATTAATCTGTTTAATATTTAGACATAATGAAAGAGTACCTATTTGACTATGAATAGCTAAGGTGGAGTTATTCTGTATACTGTGGTAAAAAATGTAAGTTTTTAACTGTTGGTTAGCGAAAACTGAAGGACCACCCTTTCAGGGAGGAGACCATGACACGGCTGTGCATCTGCTACGCATTCCACCTCCGTCTGCTAGGCACTCCACTTCTGGGGTGCTAGCTTAAAAGGCAAGGAGAGAACGGAAGTGAGGGCTCTCTGTCCGTTCTCCTTGTCTGCTGGTTGCGCTGCACACACAGACGCAGACTGAAGTGCGACTGGGCCTGGTTCTCCGTAACAGCACATGCTTGATGCGGTTCTCAACCTCAGAGGTGGCCTTGGGTTTTTGTTGAGTCCTATATGGGTTTTGTTGAGTTCTATACTGAATATAGACTAAGCTTAGATTTAAGACTATTTGTTTGTACTTCTGCTTTCCTATCTCTCTAATCAACATCACCTTGTAATTTCCAAGCAATAAAAGCTCTAACTAAAGCTCAGAGGCTTCTTTAACTTACTGGTCTGGGAAATAAATAAGGGAAAGGTTAAAGGGGGGTTTAATGCTCTTGTATCCAATTTTAAATCTCACAATACAAATAAATAAGAGGATTTAGAAATCAAGATTTACAACATTTTTCAACATCAAAAGTAATTGAGGAATCCTAGAACTGCTCTTCTGTTTAATTACATGGCTAGCAACAGAGAATCATGCCAATCAAACATCTGGATACCCTCTGGATCTGGTGATGACTGGTGGCAGCTATAAAAATAACTCTGAGCCTCCATAAAGAACAGGATCACAGTGAGTTCTACATAAAATCAACTTTCAATAAATTCTTTTTCTCCTTGCTTTTTTTTTCTAACTGTAACATAACATTATTAAGATTTAGGTATATTTTTTTCTCAAGTGCAATATTTGCTATACTCTAGTTTGAAATTACAGTGGAGGGGCGGGGGAAAGGTTGTTTCTTGAAATCAAAACAAACACACTGTTTATAGCAATGTTTTGGAATTGGGAAATGTCTCTCTTTATTTTCACCTTTTACCAAGGCAAGAAAGCACCTACTCAAGAAGGGGAAAGCCAATTCACTATTTCTCAGGCAGTCTACCCCGAAGCCATTTTGTGCGTCAATTTCCAGTATCAATTAGCACCAATTTTCATACATCAGACAGTGTGAAAAATTATCCAATTTCCAGCACATGAAACCCAACCACCAAGACTTTCCTGATGAGGGGAACAGTGGCCTCCTCTTTCCTGTGGCGTGCCATCTCTATTAGGCTTTGTAAACTGCGGCAGTTTGAAATCTTTAACCAGCCATTACTAATAAGCATATGTTAATTGTAGCAGAGATCATAAGCAGGTCAATTAAGAGGCAAAGACTGGAACCGAATGAAACATTCAGCTGGAGGGAAAATTCAGGGCAGGTGTGGGCCGCGTGTTCTACCCTGGCAGGAGCTCTAAGCATCTTGGGTAGGAGCTCATTTAACGGTTTTGATTTGCTGAATTTGCATTTCAAATTTTCATTCCTAATAGACAATATAGTCAGTCTTTGTTAATGAGGACCCTGATTACATGTGCCATTATAATTGGGAATTAGCAGGCCAGCCTTGTTTTGGAGATTAAATCCAAAGCAAATTGGATTAAATACGGTGTGACTTGAAATCTCTTTCTGTCTCTCTTTGCTTTTTTTCTTAAGTCAAAGGTGAGAAAAACTCCATTTGTTCCGGGCATATGGCTCTTTCCTTTATTATCTTTTATTTTAGTACTTTCTTTATACTTTACAATAAAACTTTTGATAATAGGTTGGACCTTTTTTTAAAGTTTACATCTTTTCCCAATAAATTGAAGAAATTATATGAAGGGTATTATTGAAGACTTAGTAGTAGGAATTAACTGAAGAATATTCTAGTGATCGATTCTAAGAAAGCATATTAAACAAAATGGTAGTCTTTTAATTGTGGTCCTCTGTGTGTGGGGTGGTACATTTATATAAGATAGATGTCTGAAGATGAGATCTTGGTGAAATTACATGGTTTGTCTTTGCTGGAGATTAAAGACATCATTAGAAATCAGTGTCACTGCAATCATAATTAGTCTGGGTGAAAGGTTGTTTCATTAGCTTTTTAAAAATGAGATTATTTTAGGGCCAAAAATGGAATAAGAAATTTCACATAGAGACATGTTTCTACATTAATCACAGGAGTTTACTACAGTTCTTTTCGTAATTGCAGTAATATCACTATTCTTGCATTATTATAGTGGGCTTATTATAACTCTTAAGTCATATAGCTTAGGGTGGTATTGTCTTTTCTTTCCATTCTCTTGGGTCATTTAATATTATAATCTAGTTATGCTTCAACATTTTCATTGTTAAATTTACAGATCAATTCTTCACAAACAACCGCTTGTCTCAAGTCCCAAGAAAAACATTTGCTAATGGGAAATAATTCTTTCCAAGCCATTCAGATTTAAGTGTGCTTAGATGTTAGGGGAGAAGGAAAGGGAAGAAAGGAGGTTGAAAGAAGGAGAAAGGGGAAAGACAGAAAACTTCACTAGTTTAAGGAAAATTCAAATATTTTATTAGTAAATGTACTATGTAACCATGCAAACAAAATTTTAACTTAGTACCCTGTAATGGCTTGTGCAATTTTTGATATAAACAGGAAGTACGTAAGCACTTATTAAATGCTTGTGTGCTGGGGACTGACAGAGAGGAAAACACACTATCCTTGATTTCAGTGCATTATCAATCTAATGGAGGAGATAACATCTAAATAATTATGAACATACACAGTATATGCAGAGTAAGGTGGAAGTAGATGGAAGATAATCTTAGAGTGAAGTCAGTCTTGGAAGAAATTGTGGGGGAGGAAGAAAGTTGTGTTTTGGACACCTTGAATTGAAGATGCATATTTGATAATAAATTCCAGATGTCCAATAGGCAGTTGGTATTGCAGAACTGGAGCTCAGGAGAGAGGTTAGAACTGGATAAATAGACCCTAAATCATCTGAATGGAGATAATAGCAGAATCCTTGGGAGCTGATGAGAGCACCAAGTGAGGCAGTATAGAAGGGGAAGAAAGGAGAACCCAGGTTAGAACCTTGGGGGACACCCACAGTTGGTGGGCATTACCTGGAAGATCGAAAAGTGAGAAAGAGTGTTCAAAGGGGTAGAAAGAAGAACCAGGAGCGATTGGTGTCACAAAAGCCCAGAGAGGAAAGTATCCAGGAAGTCAAATAGTATCAAATATTGCAGGAAGGCAGGGATAGGACTGTGAAAAGGCCCTTTGGAGAAGCAGTTCCATTCAAATAATAAGGTCAGGAGTCAATCTTTGGAGAGCTTATAGGTGAGTCAGAGGAGAGAGAGTGCACCTATGATAAATGGCTTTCTCAATGAAGTAAGCCAAGAAAAAAAAGGATAGATAACCAATGACAACTAGCAGGGATGGTCCCAAAAAGTTAGAACATTTTTAAGGATTGGGTGTATTTCTAGGAAGTAGAGAAAGAATCAATACCTAGGAGGCGATTTAAGATTGGAAAGGGGGGAGCAGCTTGGTGGTGCAGTGGATAAAGCATTGGCCGTGGATTCAGGAAGACCTGAGTTCCAATCCAGCCTCAGACACTTGACACTTACTAGCTATGTGACCCTGGGGAAGTTAACCTTCATTGCCCCATCCAAAAGAGAAAGAGAGAATAAAAATGGGGGCAATATCCTGAAGAAGACAGAAGAGATAGAATCAACAGTAGGTGCCTTAGCAAGAAGTACCATCTCTTATTAGTCAGGCGTGGTGAAGGTAATGAGGGAAGCTACGTTAATTATGACATGAAGAAGGAAGAAGAAGGAACTTGCTCTGAATGGCCTCAGGTTTTTCAGTGAAGTACAAAGCAAAGACCTAAACTGAAATGGGGTTCAATAGAAGGCTTGAGGAAGGGTGAAAAGGTTTGGAATAGTTGCTGTGGTGAGGGTGATAAGTGATCAATTATGGAAATGTAAAATGAAGTTCTTTAGATTAAGATGGATGATAGGATCCCTTTCAAATGAAGATTCCCACCCCACCCCACTCCAGTTCTACTGTACTTTGAGAGAGAAGTAAACCTTAACAAAAAGGAAGTGAACCCCTTTGTAAAGGAGAGCTGAAACCAGAATGGGACTGTCCCTATGTGCTTTCACACATAAAAAACTCTCTGATACTGACAGGCAGGTAGCCTTTCTAGAAAGGCAAATTTCTGCATGGCCCTGTGAGATGTAGCACTGCTTTTTGTAGTAACTGATTAACACATTACCAGAACTATTGTCAATGCCAGCATTTAATTCCATTACACTTAGATTTTAGTGAAATGGGTGAGCAGCTAGGACACCTCAAACCACTGCCTCACAAATTGAATGTTTTTCTTTGCTTTTCCATAACAGAATTGCTGTGATTTTTCTTCTGATTAACCCAGGTACTATGTTTACCATCCATAGATTTTCCATTTTCAAAGAGCTAGAAGGCAACAATATACAAGACCCTAAAACTATAATGAATAAAATTTCATCTTTCTTTTATGATTCAGAAGGTACTCCCAGATCCTTGACTCATATTTATTGCCATCACTTATCACTGAACTATTAATTTATGTAAGGACCAATCAGAAAAGAATTAAATCCTGTTACAAGATAGATGACAGATTTTAGATATTTTATGTAAGTATATATCTGCTTCTGTAGTTTCTTAGTATTTTTGCTCACATTATTTAATTTAATTTTTAAAAATTTGCTGTATATTGTTAGTATAGCAGTGATTCAAATTCCTTCTTCTTTATGATATATGGGTGGCTTCTTTTGCCCATCTAGATATTCGTGGGAAATAGTCTCAGGTAATCTGAATACTTTTACACCGCTACCCTAAAGGAAGATGAGGCATGGATATATGATCAAAAAGGGAGTAGGGATGTTTCCCTAAACCCTGGAACCCAGTGGGAGGTAGACTTTTTGACTGAGGGACAGGAGGCAAGCAGCAGGGACCGTGTGTGCATGTGCGCATGTGTTTTGCATGGTGGAAAAGACCCTAAGAAGCCTACTGTGGGAATCTTAGGACTGTGGAGATTATATAAAAGGGAAGAATTAAGAATAACAGAGCTGTAGGGCTTTTGTGTATTGTCTAAAAAAAGAAATCCTTGGAAACGTGTCCCCTATTAGTTTTGAGAGCTAGTCTCTTGGGAAAAGGTAAAAGCTATATATGCTAAAGGAAAATAGTGTGACGTTTAGAAAGTTTGAGAGACATAATTTCTAGGCAATTAATTACTTTGTTAATAATGCCAACATGTTATTAAACAAAGAGGTCAGTGGCACTCTTGAATGCCAAAGACTCCTCATGGCAGTGGGCTCACAATTTATATGCCTTTGGAAGAGTGGATGTTCCTGAAGGTGGCATTCAACTCTGATTGGTTAACGTTTAGTGATAAAATGAATATTACAATGAGAGGTGGGCTCACTCCAATGAGTGTCTGAGAGACAGTGATATCATATCACTCTTGGACAAAGAAACTATCTCTACACCCAGACCACCCCCCAACGTTGGGCAATCTCTTCCACCCAAACTTGCTTTAGTGGAACACAGTGGCCAGGAATTCACCTTACATTAGATGGTCCAGGTAGGATAAATTTTGGGCAGAAGTCAGTATTGTCCTTCAAAAGCTGGGCTTTGAACAAGGAAATAGGACAGAGGAAAATCCTGGATCTCCCCCATAATTGGCTGTTAATAATAATTTCTCTCAGCAGAATTGTAAAAAGCAAGGAACAGAGTGAGACCTGAGTATGAGAAAGTAGAGGGAGACAAGTCCCATCTCCAGAATGAAAATAAAATTTCTTAACTGAAGAGGGCAGTAACTAGAGTGGACTGAATTTTAGCTGAGCTGCAGAAAGGACATGTGAAGGGAAGCAGCAGTAGTGAGACTTTCTACCATCCATTGAGAGCTATAGCAGAGAAGTGAATGGAGACAACAGATGGGAACATTATCAGGAGACAATGACCAGTAATTCCTAATGAGAGTGGGGGATGGTATGTGGCAAGAGCTTTTGGAAACAGGTAATATGACACTGAGGATCCCTAGAGGGGAGTACCAGTACTAGGGAACAACCTCCATCCACTGAACCCCCTAGTTAGGACAGTTTTATAAATCATAAGACTATAGATTTCTTTGGGAAGGATTAATCACTATGGCCTAATGACACTTTGTCTGAGTTTAGACATCAGTCCTATCTCTTTCCATTAATATGTAATTATAACTGTTCATGTTTTAAGCCTTCTGAGCATTAGTGCTTGTAAGGGGAGCTAGTGATTAGCCTCACCTTGCTTTGTCGAGGCGAGAAATATCAGATACTTATGTTTGCAAATCAACTGCATGAGGTCAACAAACCAGAGAAGTGATTTCATCACCTTAAAGTAGTGGTGTCAAACTCAAGTTGAAATGGAAGCCTTTAGTCCTTAAATAAAATCCCTGTAGGCCACCTATTGACTTAGGTTTAAACTATAATGTTATCTATGGTTTATTATATTTTTACTTATTTTGTTAAATATTTCCCAGTTACCTTACAATCTGATTTGAATCATGTGTTTGACGCTTCTGCCATAAAGTTTATATGAGCCCTTTGTATCAGTAGGGAGACTGTGTCACAAGAGCTACTGCAATAAGAAAGCAGGAACTGTATTTGTATAACTTGCTTGAAAGAGCACCAGCAACACTACACCAATGCACAAAATGAGCTAAAATCTGTCCTTGATATTGATGAAGATGAAAGATGTTTTTCTTACCTGACCTTCATGCAGCCACTTAACAAAACTAGTACTGTTTTAGAAAAAAAAATTCTTTATAATTTTATGATTGTTTCTAATTTATGCTCAGAACATCAGTAATTAAACACACATACTATTAATTTGTAAGGAAATGGATGACAATAGAGAACATGTGAGTTTGTATTAGACTAATGATTCACATTTACATAGCATTTTAAGGTTTCCAAAATTCCTTCCTCAGTTTTACATGGAATAGCATTACAAATGAGGAAACTGAGGTTCAGAAAGATTAAGAATCTTGCTCAAGGTCACATAGTGGAAAACAGCAGAGTTCAGATCAACACCAAATTCTTCCTGACTCCAAACCCAGTGCTTCCCCCCCCCCAACTAAATAATGTCAAGATATCCAAAGTTTGAGTCCCAGATTTTCCACTCCCTGTTAGACAAATCACTTCAATCGTCCATCTGTAAAATGGAACAGGCTTGGGAAGGGTATTGTCTTGTATGAAATCCCATTTAAGGTCCATTCCAAGTATGAAGTTCTATGTTTATATTGTATCATATAGCACACCCCTCTCAGATTTTTAAAAGATAGCACTTAAGAGATTTCATTAGTTAGTAGTCATTAGATAAGTCATAAGATATTGAGAGACATCATGTTCATTTTGAACATTAAAGCATCATAGATTCTCTAAAAAATAATTAAAGAAAGCCACGTACATAGTAAGTGTTCATTAAATGTTTGTTGAATTGAATAAATTTGAATAATGTTCTACTTTTTTTCAGTAAATATGGTTTCATTACTTTTTTTCATTCCCACAGTAATTTCAATTAAATTCTAACCAAGTTTTACAAATATAGCTCTTCCTAAACATACTTAGAAAGAGGACTAGGTTTGTAGTCAAAGTCAAATTCCAGCTCTGAAACTTACTATATTATTTTGGTCATGAGCTAAAGTTTCCTCATGAATGAAATAAGATTGGACAAAATGAACTCTGATGTCCTTTCCAGCTCCAAATTGATGAAACTTCAAACCACTATGAGTCAAATGGCTCTAAATTCTGATTTAGGGTCCAAATAAAAGAAATTTAAAATAATTGACCTATTTTCAAAGTATATATATATGTGTGTGTGTGTGTATATGCACATACATATATACACATATGTGTATGTATATATATATAGATGTATACATATGCATATATGTTTATCTATGTGGGTGTAAACAGATATAAGTTAGCTGGGAACATTTAGGCTGTCACAAACTATATACAACAATGAACCATTTTATTACTGTCACACAACTGACTAAAAGATATGGTGGACACAAGATCCCAATGTACTTATTTTCATTGACTATAAAAAAAGCATCTGATTCATTAGAGCAAGGTAGCACCATAAGGGCTTCTATCCAAAAAAAGATATTTCCAATTAAAGTATATTAAAACTATTACCTTGAAAGATATTAATACAGAGATAATTTGTTCATTAATTCTCTGACCATTAATATTAAGTAAGGCACAACAGGCAAACATATGCCCACCAAAAGTGTTTACCATTGTAAAGTACAAGTTAAAAAGGAATATCTTTGGGACAGCTAGGTGGCACAGTGGATTGAGCACTGGCTCTGAATTCAGGAGGACCTGAGTTCAAATCCGACCTCAGACACTTGATACTTATTAGCTGTATGACTTTGGGCAAGTCACTTAACCCTCATTGCTCCACAAAAAAACAAAAACAAAAAGGAACACCTTTTAGATAATGAAGTCTTCTGGTTACTCCTGATGACATTTTGCTAATTGTATCGACCTTCCAGAACACTGCAGAGCCTCCTAAATGAGAGTCATAAGAGAGTCAAAATAATTTGACTCAACTATTTCACACAGGAAAAGCCAAGTAGATAAAAATACCTATTGTCCAGGTGATGATGTTCAGTTGAATGGGAAACCTTTTTAGCTCATCAGTCAAAATATATGCGTATATGTGTGTGTATTTGTACATATATATATATATATATATATACATCTCACACACGCACACACACACAGCAGACACTGAAAATGGACAATGAATTGGGCCCATAACTGAACAGTAGGAGAAAAGCAGATTGGATGACCTTTGGGACACTGTGAAAATATTTTAATGACCCCAAGCTTCTCAATGAAGCAAAGGCCCATTTTTTAAAAGTGCATATTTAATATGACAATGACAATTGTTCTGTTCATTTATTTGTGTTTCCTTCTAAATGTCTTTTTGTGTTTTATCCAGTGCATTTTAAAATTTTATTGATAATTTTTGGCAACTTTATCACTATTCCCTCCCCCATGGAAGTCATTCCTTTTAACAAATGTTGTTCAGTCATTTTTCAGTAATGTCTGACACTTTGTGACCCTATTTGGGGTTTTCTTGGCAAAGATACTGGAGTGGCTTGTTATTTTCTTCTCTAGTTCATTTTACAGTGAGGAAACCAAGACAAACAGGGTTAAGTGACTTGCCCAGGTTCACACAGCTAGTAAGTGTGTGAGGCTGGATTTGAAGTCAGGAAGATGAGTCTTCCTGACTCCAGGCTGGGTACTATATCAACTGTGCCACCTAGCTGCCTGTTAACAAGTAAGTAGAGGCAAGTAAAAGTTTTGCTTTCTTTCTGATTTCGTGTTTTACCCAATTCACTGTATTTAAATAATTTAAAATACAGGCTTTACTTCTCCTTCCAAAATCTGACTTATATATAATACTTAATCAGGGTGGGTTTTGGTGTGAACTTTGTTGCATCCCAAGCCATGCTGCCTGCATTATTCAGCCTCCTCACCCCAAGATACAAATTCCTACCCCATGCTGACTAGCAAGCTATCACCTAATCTTACCATTACAACCCTAAGTACTTCTCCAAATCATGCCATCTAATACATTCCCTCCACTTTCAAACTATTGTTCCCCATTGGTATTGTCTTCTACCATTAGAACATAAACTCAGAGTAAAAATTATCCTTTTTCTTGTATTTGTCACCCCAGCACTTAGCTTGGCACACAGTAAGCATTTATCAAATGTGTTTTCATTCATTCTATTTATTTTTCTTTTCAGAAAGAGCTCGTTTTAGAGGTGTGGTCTATAATTTAGGGGCAGTCTATATTTAGTCCAATATGGTACATTCTGTCAAGTCCTTTTTCCATTTGACAAACTTGACCTAATTAGATTTTCATTGCACATGACTTCTATACCACTGAGTAGAGAAAAGATCTCATTCTTTATTTTTTGTCATAACTAATAAAGTACAAACTATAAAGAATGGGATCTATTCTCTCCTCCATGCCTAAGATACTTCAGAGTAGCAAGTTCTATGCTTGGGGGAGACATACAATTTTTCAGGCCCTTGGCTCACCATTTATTACCAGAGAAACAGAAGGAATGGGAACACTAAAAATGAATGTTATTCAGCATTTCCTTTTGAAAGATGACATTTCTTTTTTAAGAAACATTTGACATCTTATTCTCTAGAGGCTATGCCTGCTATTCCTATTGGGATTCTGGTGTTCCAAGACTTTTCAGAATACCTAAAATGCTACTACTAATAGTAATAATACTAATGCCTTACATTTGTGTTTCACTTTTGACTCTTCAAAGCACTTTTACATCTGAGCCTTCAAGGAACTGTGAGTTCAAGAGTATAATTATTCCCTCCATGTTTTCAAGTGTTGCCTCATTTTGAAATCTCCAAGGATCTTAGATGTAAAGACTCTATAGAAAAAAGGACTGTGGATATAAATATAACAAACAGTGAGAAGTGACCTACAATCCCAATGACCACCTCACTAGCAGCATGGCCATGACAAGATAAGACTATCCTAGTATTCCAAGCTAAGACTGTAACAAATAACCTGTGGTTCATTTTCCATAATTGCAACTTCTCTTGAGGTCTATAGTTAAAAGCACTGGTTTCCCTTTTACATGGCCTCATCAGGAAGAAGAAGGATTCAGAGATAGAAGCTAATAGAGGTAGACTAATAGAGTTGTAATTGGGAATTGTAGTACCTGGGGTAAATACCATCAGGGAAGGGTCAGAAACTACAAAACATTCTAATACCACTGCTTTGAATCCACATGATTCAAGTGCCTAGGAATAAAGAAGTCTATCTTAGTCAAAGGCAGTGGGACAGAGAACAAATGAAACCCTTTGTAGTTAGCTAGGTAGACCTAGCTAAGGGAAGGTGGGGAAGGATACATATATTCTCCATTACAGACCTTCGTGTTTTAAGATCTTTTACTTAGCCCAATATGACCACCAGAAGGGCAACTAGGTGGTACAGTGGATAGAGTGCTGGGCCTAGAGTCAGGAAGTCAGGAACTGAGTGAAAATCTGACCTCAGACACTTACTAGATGTGTGAACCTAGGCAAATCACTTAACCCTGTTTGCCTCAGTTTCCATATCTATAAAAAGAGCTGGAAAAGGAAATGGTAAGTCACTCCAGTGACAAGAAAACCCTAAAAGGGTCATGAAGAATAGGACTTGACTGAAAACAAAAACAACAACAATGAAATGATCACCAATGAAATAAAACATGAATTCCTCTTCCATATCTAAATCATGGAACAAAACTTCTGTGAAGGATGAGGTCCAGGCATTGGGGCAGGAAATGTAGGTCTTTGCCTTTCAACCATTTGGTCATTAATTTATATTTCTTTTCTTGGGAATCTTTTGTTGGCTCATTTGGCTTTTAGAGGCAGTGTGGGTATTCAAGGTCCTACCTTTGCCAGCCTCTTCCTATTAAAGAATCATCAGTATACAAATCTTGGCAAAAGCAAGAGTTGACTGTATCCTAAATTATCTGTCTACTTACTTCCTCATTCCACTTTGGTTTCAGGAGAGAAGTCTTTGACAGAAAATACTTCATTGACTTATCAGTGTGTCTGTTGCCATTCTCTAGATGCTGTTTGGAGTGACATGTTGGCAGTTTTTCAGTTATCTGTCCCGACTATGTCAAAGCTGAAACCACAGTTAATTTTCTGTGGACTTCAGTTCACTTCAGTAAGCATAGAATGGACTATTTTTTGGCCTTCAGCAAATTTAGTATCATAATTTATCTATATAGCCACATAAGCCAAAAAAGAAAGGGTTAACCTCTCATTTTCTTTTAACTCAGTCTAAGCAGGGTTCTTCATTAAGCTTCTCTTTTAATAAATATTTAATAAGACAGAAAGGTTTGAGTTGAATTCTTTAGCCTCTTTGGATCCCAGCCTTGTTTACTAGAGCACTGACCAATTTAGGACTCATTGATGGGATCTAAGAAGTGAGTGACCACCATCACATGTCATGGTGCTTGACAAGGTTTGACCAGAAAGTTTTTGTAGACACCCCAAGGGATTATATCTGGGTCTCAGAGTCAAGAGTCAAAAACAAGAAGTGAGAGCAAGTCAAGACAATTCAGATGTATATTTTATCTTTTAAAAAATTATTGAATTTTTAACTATTTTTGTCAATTAACAAGTATTTATTTACTTTCCTTCCCTCTCCCCCTCACAAAAAAGAAAAAAGAAAAAAAATATTCCATGTGAAAAATATGCTTAGTTAAGTATGATGCAAAATGGATGTCTCATTTGGTATCTTGAGTCTCAAAGGATCATCTTTAGCATATTTCTCTCCATTGGGGCAGATAGGTGGTTCAGTGGAAAGAGCAATGGCCCTGAAGTTGGAAGGACCTGAGTTCAAATCTCATCTCAGACACTTATTATCTGTGTGACCCCAAGCAAGTCACTTAACCACAATTACCCTAAACATCTGGGGCCATCTCTAGTTATCCTGATCTATATCTTGCCACCAGACCTAGATGGCTCTGGAGTAGAGAATGAGGTTGGTGACCTTGCACAGCCCTCCCTCACTTAAATCCAATTCAGTGCAAGTCATGACATCACCCCAATGTCATGGCCCTTTTCAAGAATGAAGGACAAGCAACAATTTCTCTCTATTACTTTTTTAGTGACTTGCTTTTCTTCCCTTTTCCCATTGGAAGTGAGAAACTAGGGCTGAATATCTTCATCTGTGAGCATGCTCATTAATTTGGCAATTCAACCAACATTGATTAAGTGGATACTGCATGCTCCCTACAAGGATGAACAAATATACAGCCCCCTAAAACCTCACAAAAAACCAGTAGTAAGTTCCTAAGTGGGTGCTATTCAGCACAGTCTACAATGGCTGATAATGTAAGAAAAGTTCACGCCCACTCAAGATGGATTTGCTGTATGACTCCTTATTCTTAAGACTGCTAGTCACAACCTAATTGCTTGACAGGGTCATGTTACAGAAGAGAGTTTTTCCTTTATTGTCCTCCCAGGACCTATTGATTGACTAGCCATTGGCTCAGTCAGAATCACATGAGTTTGTGACTTTAAATAGAGATCCCCTGGCACTAGATATCTGATACATGAGCTCTTTGGAGGCCAAAGGCTTTGTATTTAGTGCATTTAGATCTTTATCGTACTTAGTTCAGCATATGGTAGGTGGGATACATCATTTGATCTTTTGCTGCTCTCTAGTTTATCAAGCACATTACGGGAAGCAAAAATAAAAGTGTCCTTTTTTTTCTTTCTTCAAAGTGATCTCCAGGCTCTCTCATAACATTAAAGTTTCTGTAACTTGGTAGATGATGCCAACTAACAATTGCTTTTAAAATATTGGAGGTATAATTTTCTTAGTGATATACTTCATCAAAAAATCAGGTTTTATATCTCTATCTCTATCTCTATCTATCTCTATCTCTATCTCTATCTCTATCTCTATCTCTATCTCTATCTCTATCTAAAATAACAGAAAGTTATTTCATGAAAATCTGCTTATCTCTGCACATTATCCTCTAAGGCATTCACAGATGATAGATTCACATGCTGCATATTAGCCTTCAAAATAACTCCCATACATTTGGTTGTATTGACCTCCCAAAGAATCTGCCCTTCCTCCCTAAGAAATTCAGGGAAAGAAAAGGAACGGAAACTTTCTTCCTAGGCAATTGTGATACCCTTAGATATGAAAATGTTTGGGCATAAGTATATATGTTTAAAATATAAATATATGTATATAAATGCAACACATATACACACAAAACACAAATTTCTATATTTATACATGTGTATTTCTCTGCTTGCACTTAGCATTCACACTTGTAGGCAAACAACTATAGTAACACTTTATTTTGGGATAGCTTAATACATCATTTTTCATGCAGTTCAGGCAGGGCCTTAAAAGTGAAATTTTTCAATGAAAAATTCAATTCAATTCAACATTTATTAAATGCCTACTATGTGCAAGGCAATAGGCATCCCAGAAGAGTGCACCAATAGCTTCCCCTGCACTCCAGACTACTTGCAGAGGAAGCAGATGCATGCAGGGATCACTTACTCTAGACCCCTAATCTAATCACCCATTTCTTTTCTCCCTCTGCCTACTGTGCTTGGAAACTTCCCTGTGCCCCAGTATGGTAATAGCTGACCCAGGAAACCGCCAGAAACCAAACCCTTCCCCTTGAAAGCAGCAGGCTCCATATGGTTGCTTCAAGCATTGGAGGGCACTCCTGCCAACTCTACCGCAAAGGGATTTTAGAACAGAGCAGCACCATGTCCCTTTAAATGCTAGTCAGTGAGCTGAAGAGAAGAAACTGCCTTTCTGATGAGAGGCAGCTCTATATATTGCTTTTCAATGTCTGATCTGCAACCTATAGGAAGTTTTGTACAATGGACAGCTCGATAAAAGGCATTAAAAATAAATGTCATCATCAGATGATTAGCTCTGAGAGCCTGCCATCAAAAAGTGATCAAGCTGTCAGTTAGACTAGAGAAATACATATGCATATTTTAAAATCCAGAGACGAAGAATAACTTTGTGGGAAGAAAACAGCATTATTCCACATGTGTGTGAGGCTAACGGAGGCTATGACATAGCATATGAAGTCAATAGTGTAGTTGTTATTATTTATACATGAGTGAAGATTACAAATGCAAGCACTAGCTCAGATCTCTCACCCCCTGGATCTGTGAAACCTGTCACTCAGTCTCCTGCGGTGTGTCTTCCTGTCTTGGAGCCATTGGACCACCTGCTGCCATGACTCTCATCTATTGCATCGCCCGAAGGCCTCGATGATAACAGCATTGATTCCAATGTACATCTAATTACTTCTCATAATCTATTCATTTCACAATAGTGTAGTGAAACATCTGTCACATCATAAACTCTTTAGTATCCTTATCAAACCACCAAAACACACTCCGCTGCCAATTGGCAGCTACCTTGGTTTTCCGTTTATTAATATGATGCAAACATTTCTAGCCTTTTTGGGTGCTTTAGATGAATTTCCCCAATGGCTAGGGAGCAGAGCTGGGCAAACTGCAGTTTAAATGTCTATACATTGCTTGTTGAGGGACAAATATGAATGTCATGCAGAAATCAGTAAAAAATAGCTTTCTTTCCTTGGAGAATGGCTCCAAATAAAGTCTTTGCATTGATAGCACTGCAATAGATGGTTTCCTTCTCTGGCTCAGTGTGGTTGATTAATTTACTAAAGTAAGCATCTTGGCACTTCTTGCCTTTGAATGAGATATTGCACTCAAAAGCCTTTTACCTTGAGAGGATTTACTTTACCTTTGTGTAAATGATGCTTATCCCTCTTCTTTTTTCTCTCTCTGTCTCTATCACTCTCTGTCTGTTTCTCTCTCCTTCCTTCTCTTCTTTTCCCCTTCCCCATCTGAGAAATCAATAAACAATATATGTGTGTATATATACATATACACAGACATATATGCATATATATATAATAGCCGACATTTATATACTGCTTTAAGATTGTCAAAGCCCTTTGCATAAATTATTTCACTTGAGCCTATCTCCAAGGTAGGTGCATTTTTATCTTAATTTTTAAAAAATTATTATCATTAATACTACCTAGCTTTTATAGAACATTTTAAGGTTTACAAAGTGCTTTATATGTTATCTCATTTGATCCTTACAAGAGCTCTGGGAGGTAGATGCTGTTCTTATTCCTATTTTATAAATGAGGAAACTGAGGCAGACAGGCATTAAGTGACTTGCCAGCAAGTCTTCCTAACTAAATGCTCTACCCAGTGTGCTACCTAACTGCTAATACATCTTGGCAAGGTTCATGGTTAGAAAGTATATGTGGAGATATTTAAGCCCAGAATCCTGGCTCCAAGTTCAAATGCTAGTAAATATAATAGATAATGAAAGGATTGTAAGATTATAGAAGCATCATATAAAGAACATAGTCTGAACCTTGTGATGCTCTCTGAGAACCCTGATATCATACTTATAACTCACATCTCAACATCATTTTACATACAGAACCTCAGTGGATTCTCGTAATTAGTATGACTGATATCATTCACCCCATTTTTCAGATGAGGAAAATGAAGCAGTTAGCGTTCTGCTCCCGATCTCCTAGCTAGTTTGTGTTTGAAATAGGATTTAAATTCTGGTCTCTCCTCATTCCAAATCCACATTTTCTAAAAATATGTAGAGGCAATCACCCATGTTGTACGTGACTGTTCTTGTCAGTGAAGAGGGCCCATTTCTCATCCTATGTAACTTTGGGGTTTTGCCAAATGAATTCAGCACGACCAATTTTATGGCACAATAACAGACAGTCATTTCCCATGGACAACAGAAGTAGCACAATCTTCTTTTCATGCCTCTAGTACAGATCAGAGGAAATAATTTCTGATATGATCCTCTTTTCCATATAATTTTTATTTTCGTTTTTACTACTTAACAAAAATGCACTAGTTAGGTCTAAAGCTTTTGTGACTGGAATCTACCAGAACATAAACTTGTTTCCTGTAAGACATTAGGAAGCCATGAAATGATAATCACTTTTGATCATTATTAACCTAGATTGGATTCACTCCTAATGACCTAGAGATGAAAGACTCTGTATCATATTACAGGTCCCCTAAGACACCTAATCCCTGAGTCCCCACAGGTCAATGCTAAAGGCAAATCAGATGTTTGGCCGCTTCCATTGTCTGTCAGGATTGTGGCTAGCTAATAGCTGTTGACTACAAAAAATAACATACATGTATAGAATAGCATATATATTTATGTGTGTACACATAGAGATATGGATAGATAGATATCTGGTAAAGCACAGCCACACACAGTTTATGTGTCTGACCACTCAGAGCCATAAAATCTAGCCAGCTCTCTGGATCATATTACGATGAACTGGAACAGAAGCTTGTTGTCATGGAATAATAGGCCCGTCGTAATGTTGCCACCCCAAACTTAACAATATTCTTCCTACAATTAAAGAGCCCAGTTTATTTTCAATGGGGGCAGCCCTAAGCTTCCAGTTGGACTATTCCAGTGGATTCCAAGGATGTCCAGTCCTTGAAACTTTGCACTGTAATTTGGAAGTATGCTTCCTGCTGTACTTCCCCATATCTCACACATGCATACATGTCTGTGTATAAGTGTGTATATATACACATATGTATATCTGTGTGTATATGTATATATAAAGAAACAGTAGTCATAAATCACAAAGATAACATGACAATGCTTTTTAAAATTCCTCCTCTTCTGTAAAATGCATTATTTTATAGGCTCATCTAATATTCGATCTTCAAAGTTCATCTAGTCCAACCCCTTTATTTGATAGCTGAGGAACCTGAGCCCTAGTGAGGTTAGGTAGCTTCTCCAAGGTCATTGAATTCATTATGATTGAGCATAGAACACAGTTCTCCTGATTCTCAAGCCTGACTCTTTATCATGCTGCCAAATCCCTTTAAGGTAAAGACTCAGATTTTAACTTTGAATTCAGAGCATCATAGAATTTAGAGCAAAAAATAATCATATAGCCCAACTCTCTGAATTTACAGATGAGAAAATTGAGCCCAGAAAGGTTGTATGAATTTCCCAAGGCCAAACAGAATTTGAACCAGACCTAGGATTTGAACCCAAGTCTTCCAATTAAAAATCCATTGTTATTGGCTAATAGAGCTATGAATTAATACAATACTCTAGAAAACAATTTTAATTGTACAAGAAAAGTCACCAAACTTTTCATGCCCTTTGACTCCACTGTGAAGCCCAGTGATCCCACAACCAGATTTATATGCCAACGTGGGCAAAAGCGGAAAGATATATACTAAAATGTTTCTAGTAGCATTTTTTTTGTGGTTCCCCTCAATTGAGGGTAATGGGTGAATAAATTGTGGTACATGAATGTAATAGCATATTTTTGTGCCCCAGGAAGCATTGGCTATGAAGAATGTGACTATGATAATATATATGAAAACAACATTGAAAGAGAGCCAAATGGGGCACCTAGGTGGCACAGTGGATAGAGCACCGGCCCTGGATTCAAGAGGACCTGAGTTCAAATCTGGATTCAGACACTTTACACACTTACTAGCTGTGTGACCCTGGGCAAGTCACTTAACCCCAATTGCCTCACAAAAAAAAAAGAGAGAGCCAAATTCTGTTTCATCACAATAATCAATCTTGTGCCTGAAAAACAATCTTCTCTAAAAAGAAATGGGGGACTATAGGTAAGGAAAGTCACATAAACTATTAGATATGATCATTTTGTCAGTCAGTTTTCCTTAAACATTTCTGTTTGTTTTAAGGAAAAAAGTTAGTGGACAAGAAAGATAGTTATTAGGAAATGATTGATTTTTTCTAAAGCATCAATTTTTTTTTTTAATCCATGGATCTTTCCACTACTTTATTGCTCCTTTTTATAATTAATATAAGGTCCTAAAATAAATTGTTTCTTTTTGACATGAAAAAAGATGTGGTATGTTTTGAAATGTGTTTCAAATGTGTTTCAACAGAAAAATCTATTTTAGGAATATTAGTCAACTGGTAGCAATTGAGAATCATGGAATCTAAAGTGAGAAAGATATTTAGCCTAACCCCTCATATGACAGATAAGAAAAAGGAGGCCTGGAAGACCTATCAAGGTGAAAAGATTTCCCCAAAGCCACATAATTAGTGAGTGGAGCCAGGAGTTGAGCTCTGGATCTGTCTCTAAGTCCATGGTGTATTGAAAGCTGGCCTTGGGGGCAGCTAGGTGGCGCAGTGGATAGAGCACTGACCCTGGATTCAGGAGGACCTGAGTTCAAATCCAGCCTCAGAAACTTGACACTTACTAGCTATGTGACCCTGGGCAAGTCACTTAACCCCAATTGACTCACCCAAAAAAATCCCCAAACAAAAAAAACAAACAAACAAACAGAAAGCTGGCCTTGAAGTCAAGAAAACATGGGTTTGAGTTCTGCTTCAGACATGTATTAGTTGATATCAGTGGTCAAGTCGCTAAACCTCTCAGCCTGCCAGGTAATGTTGTATGACTATTAATTGCAGATAAAACACTAAACTGTATTATTGGAAGGAGTTTCTCCTACCCAGATTTTCCTATACTAATGAAATCATATCTTTAAACCAAAAAAAGTCTATTCTAATATAAATCTCTCCATCCATCTTCTCCTTATGAAGAAAGTTTTATTGTTCATATTATAAACATATTTATAATCTGTCAGTAGTGACTGAAAAGGACAAAAGAGAGAGGCTAAATCTAAAGGGCAGAGCCTCATGAAATGGTTCAATACAGCAACACAAATAAGTAGGAGAGAAATTAAAAACTCTTCTGGGGAGAAACAATCAGATCTGGGGAGGAATGAGAGTGGGAAATCAGGAAGGGATGAGCTGCAGCAATCATAAAGGTAACAGTTGACAATTACATATTTCCACAACATCAAGGAATGAGTAGAGGCTGGGATATGGGTCAGAGAATATGAAAAAGGAATGAGAGATCATGGGATCATTTGAATGTAGAGCTTCCTCTAGTCCTATGAGATCCCTTTATAAATGAAGAAGTTGACGCCAGAGAGATTATAACTTTCCCAAGATCACATAGATAGTAAGAAACAGTCAGTATTTGAAATGCTGTCCTCTGACTTCAAAGTCAATATTCTTTCTACTATGATGTGATGCCTCCTTTACTCTCTATATTATAACCACTTGGACTTTTTTTCTTCCCTTCAATTTTCTACCCTCAGGCTCTCAAATTTGACAGTCTACAGTGGATAGCTCCAATATATGTCCCATTTATTATATTGTAAACATTGCCTCTTTCTGAATTCAATGCAATAGAGCAAGCATCTATTAATGGCCTACTATGTAGAAGTCACTGTACTATTCGCTGAAGATACAAAATTTGGATAGGACACAGTCCCTACTCATATGGAGCTTACAGTCGATATGATATGCATGAAAATGATTAGAATAAAATAATACACACACAATAAGTATATAAAACAAGGGAGGCAATGAGAAAAAAGGGGATGAAAGGCATAAGGGAAAGACAGATTATTGTACAATACAGATACAGACACTCAATAGCTATTTACACTACTGTTGCTGTTCTTCAATCATGTCTAACTTTTTTTCCATGGGGTTTTCTTGGCAAAGATACTGGAGTATTTTGCCATTTCATTCTCCACTGTGCTCCCATTTCACAGATGAGGTACTGAGGAAAATGGGGATTAAGTGACTTGGCCAGGGTCACACAGCTAGTAAGTGTCTGAGGCCTGATTTGAATTTAGATCTTCCTGACTCTGGGCCCAGTGCTCTTTCCACTTAATGCCCAACAGCAAATGCCTGTGTAGACAAAACGAGATATGATATTTAGTACACTATCAGACCCGACATGAATATACATTAAAAGTTGCCTAAGGAGTGAGTATTTAGGTTATTAATGCATTTTCAGAAGTACCTCTGATGGGGTTGTTGCTAGGGCACAAGTGTGGGTGTTCAGGCAACTTGAACAACACAGTAAAAGTATCTCTATAGCCAGTGTGAGATGGTTGAGTGAGAACTGGTCTTTTAAAATCCATCAAACTCAGCCACACCTCTTAAGTGACCTAAGTGCCACCTAACTGACACCATTAAGCTGTCAGTGAAGTCTCTGTCTTCTTCACTTCAGGATCAGCTAAACAAACTCCTTATGGCTCTTGACAGGGACATTGTTCATCCATCCTGATCAGCTCTGACATTAGGGATGACTAGAATACAGTGTGTGACCTTATTCTATTTGTTTTTGTACTGCTATCTTTATTTTTTGTTATTTTTAAAATTTTTTTTCAGGGCGATGGGGGTTAAGTGACTTGCCCAGGGTCACACAGCTAGTACATGTCAAGTGACTGCCATCTTTATTAAAGGTCAACCCTTGCCTCTATAATAATTAGATACAGTACTTTGATACCATCGTGTCTGCCTTTAGCTTTTATTTCCCCAGGCTCTGTTATTTCAACTCTTTTGGTCTTTTTTTTTTTTTTTGCACAGGGCAATGAGGGTTAAGTGACTTGCCCAGGGTCACACAACTGGTTAAGTGTCAAGCGTCTGAGGCTGGATTTGAACTCAGGTACTCCTGATTCCAAGGCCAGTGCTTTATCCACTGTCCCACCTAGCTTCCCCCTATTTTGGCCTCTTCTTAAACATCTTTTTAAAACTTTTTAGTCTTCCTCTGAAAGTTCTGATGATCATAAGATCATAGAATTAGAGAGGGAAGGAAGATTAAAGGCTATCTTGTCCAACCCCTTCATTTTACAGATGAGGAAACAGATGCTCAGATGTATACTTTCTCCCTTTGTACACACTGCAGTCTGCTTGTTGTTCCTCACAACATAACACTCTATCTCCCATCTCAACACCTTTGCTCTTATTGTTATTTGGCCATTTCTGAATTTTTGTGACCTCATGGACCATACTCTCCATGGGGTTTTCTTGGCAAAGAAAGTGGTTTGCTGTTTTCATCTCTAGTAGCTTAAGGCAAACAGAGATTAAGTGACTTGCCCAGGGTCACACAGCTAGTAAGTGTCTGAACTCAAATTTAAACTCAGATATTTGACTCCAGGCCCAGCACTCTGACCACTGAGCCACCAAGCTGCCTTCTAGGAAAACAGAGGTTAAGTGACTTGCCCAAGGTCATACAGCTAGAACATGTCTGAGACCAGGTGTGAATTCAGGTCTTCCTGACTCCAGGCCCAGCACCCTATTCACTGCCTCTTAGCAGCTATCTCCCTTTTCAACACCTTTGCCCTAGTAGTGCTCTATGTTTGAAATATACTCCTTCCCACCTTTAAGTCTTAGAATCTATCGTTTTCTTCAAGATTTAGCTTAATCGAGGCAGCTAGGTGGCGCAGTGGATGGAGCACCGGCCCTGGAGTCAGGAGTACCTGAGTTCAGATCCGGCCTCAGACATTTAACACTTACTAGCTGTGTGACCCTGGGCAAGTCACTTAACCCCAATTGCCTCACTTAAAAAAAAAAAAAGTTTAGCTTAATCTCCACTTTCCACATGAAGGCATTCTTGTTCTCCCCCAGTTCTAAAGGCCCTCCTTCTGAAAATTCATTTGTTTTGTAACATATTTGAGTTTACTAATGACACTTGTTTTTGTGTCCCCAGAATCTAGCACAATACTTGGCAACACAATAGGTGCTTGGTGACTATTTCTTTATTTGAACAGTACACCAAAGTGATTTGCCAGATGTCAAATAAGATATTCACTGGTTAGTGAAGGTAGGATCATGGGGAAAGCGTGGGATTTGGCATCAGAGGACCTGGGTTGGAATCTTGACTCTCTCATTACCTAGCTGAACAACATAAGGTAAATTTCTTCTTCACTCTGGACCTCAGTTTTCTCATTTGTAAAATAAGAGAATTGAAATCGATGGTCTCTAGTCTTTTACAATTCTAGAGCCTATGATTCCCAAGGAGAATAACTTTGAAATCTGCATCACTCCTTCAGGTGAATAACTGGCCTGGGAACCAGGAATCTTAGGTTAATAGACTCATCAGATCATAGACTGAGAGATGGGGAAATTTAAAGAAGTGAATTCTAGCCGAATTCCTTATTTTTCAGATGAAGAAACTGAGACCCTGTTAAGTTAAGTGACTTGTCTAAGGTCACCCAGGCTGGGAAGAGCTGGGATTTGATCTCACGCCCTCTAGACCTCCATTCACCAATCTTCCCACTGCACCACACTGCTTCCCATCCTATTTATCCTAGATGCTGTTTTAACCACTCACTACAAAGGTAGTCATGGACAACTCATTTAACTTCCCTGTGTTTCAGTGTATTCAGTAGTAAGCTGTCCTCTTTTGTAAGGGGAATGGTGAGATTTGTAAAGGTTAAATAAAATTATATGTATATAAGTATTTTGAAAAGAAAGAGTATACTTTATAAATTCCAGGTAAATGATGATGACAATGAAGATGAGGATGCTGAGAATAATGAGGATAATTAGGAGGGTGAAGAATGATGACAATAAAGAAGAAAAAGAGTATACTAAATAGCGTCCACCAGGCCTTAAACACTAAATGCACCCTCCTAAAGTTCCTGACTTAAAACCTAGGCAAAGGCAATAGAATGATAGCATAAAAAATGTATTTGTTAAGAGCAAATAATAATAATAATGCCATTTTCCTTGTACCTTACTACCTCTCCCACTGTATATATTACACAGCTGATATGTTCAGTTCAATATTATTTTCTAACTACTGCCTTAACATGCTTTATTGGTGTCTGTAGAGTTGAGATTCTTTCCTGTAAAATTACTGATTCTTTCCTATAAAGTTACTATCAACTGGATGTTCATTTCCTCAAGGTCTCAAGGAATTTAACTATGAAAAAGGATATATTACAGGCAAATCATATACTCGTAGATTTAGAACTGGAAGGGGCCTTAGAAGCCATTGAGCTAACCTCATTTTTGCAGATAAAGAACTTTGACCTCAGAGTTTTTCTGTCAGATATCTGACACCTGTTTCCACTAAATTCCTTTTACCTTTGGTTTAAGGAAAGTGGTTAATTTCTCCTGTAGACTGTTAAGCTCTGGCAGGCCCCAGGGCTACTCAGTTCATTCCCAGAGCATACATACTTGTGGGTGGTAGTAGAGATCTTAAGACCATTCCACAGAGGGCAGGGTAGACCTGGGGCCATTTTTGCCATCTTCAATACAGGTTACCTCCCAGTCTTTGGAACCCCAGAAGACTAGATGGATTGTGGGCCTCCCCTCAGAATCTTTGGCTAGCCCCAGGTTAGTCTTTGAAATTTTAACTCAGTCTAGAACTCCAACCCATGGATCAGTCAGCAAGCATTTATTAAAGACCTTTGTGCCAGACATTATGATAGAACCAAGTTATATGAAAACAAATATGAGTCCCTCCATAAAAGGTGCTAACATCCTATTGGGAGAGACTACTTGTATCTACACACATATATACATGTATATACACATGTATGTGTACATAAATAAATACCTCTCTACAATGCAAAATACAAGCAAGATAATGGAAGGAGGTGTACCAGAAGCTGTGAATAACAGATAAGACTTCCTGTGAAAGGTGGCACTTGAGCTGAGTTTACAAAGAGACAAGGTGGAGGTGAAGGACTGTATTCTAGGTGTGGGGAAGGCCAAGGAACAAGAGATTATTAAGTGCATCCTCTGTGCTAGGAAATGTGCCATTTTAATCCAGGTTGATAGATCACTGGGGTATCAGGAACTAGCTGTGTGACTCTGAGCAAGTCACTTAACACTGTTTGCCTCAGTTTTCTCATCTTTTAAAAGAGCTGGAGAAGGAAATGGCAAACCACTCTAATATCTGCCAAGAAAACCCCAAATGGGATCACAAAGATTCAGACACAACTGAAGCGGCTCAACAGGAACAACACAAATATTATCTCATTTGATCTATACAACAACTCCATGAGGTAGATGCTATTGTTATCTCCATTTGAGAGTGGAGGAAATTGAGGTGGAAAACAATTAAACAAGTTGGGGGAAACCTAGCGCAAAGACGTAGAAATAGTAGAACATTGTGTGTGATGAACAGCCAGAAGGCCAGTTTGGCTAGATGTGGGTTGTCAACTTCTCTACAACATAGTCTTAGAGAGTTGGTTACAATGTTAAGATAGTAAATTAATTGCCCAGGGTCACACAGCCAGTATATGTCATAAGTAGAACATGAGCCCATGTCTAAGACCTAGTAAGACCTCAAAACCCACCTCATAGTCTTAACTGCTATGAGATCTTAGGCAAGTAACTTCATCTCTCTTAAGTGCGAGCCTCATCTGTAAAGTGAAAGAGTTGTATACTAGATGGCCCCAAAGGTCTTTTCAAATTCCAAATCTATTTTCCTCTGATTTTCACATGTGTACATTTCATCTTCCCCTTTAGAATGACATCTCCTTAAGGAAAGGGACTAAGGGACTAGCTGACTTTTGTCTTTGTAGCTCTAGTACTTCGCACATACCAAGGGCTTAATCAACATTTGGTGACTGATTTTTGACTAATTGAGGAGTAGTGAATAATTGGGCTGGAAATGAAAATTGTAGATAGATTATAAAGAATTTTCAATGCCAAATAGGAGTTTGTTCCTAAATCTCCAAGGGCCTAAAGAATCTTTGAGTTTTGGCTGAGTTTAAAGTTGACTCCTCACATAGTACCTGTCCATCAGAATGGATCTTCTCTGCATAGTCCATCCCAACCAGGTAGGTACCTGGAAGGACTCAAAGACTTCCTGGGACTTGGAGATTCTTCTGATTTTGTCCCACAGTCGAACTAAACATAGCTTTATAGTTAGAAGGAACTTTAGATGCTGGCCAGTCCAACTTCAGATTTTTAAAATGAGGAACTGAATGCCAAGAGAGATAAATGCTTTCCCCATAGTCACAAAGACATTCTTTGTAAGCACCTGAGGTGGGAATTGAACCCAGGTCTTTCTGACTCTAACACTCTATCCATTCCAAATATCTATGGAATATATACAGGTTACCACCACTGAGAGTACCACTGGACCAGGCAAATTATGGCAAAAACCAAGAATCCTAAGTACACCCATTCGTTATTAATAATTGTACATTATTTAGTAATAATTAATAATCATATTATTAATTAATTATTCACTTTCATAATCCCAATCAGTGATTATCTTGGCACAGGTAACTCGAAGTAAGGAAACTCCCATTACCAATGCTTATTTTTGGCAACATGTAGTCTTAGAGAGTTATCCGGGCACTGAGAGGTTACATAATTTGGCCAGAGTCCCACAGTTGAGAAGTGGGCATTGAACCTGCCAGTTTTTCCTGGCTCTAAAGTTGATTCTGTAACCACTACCCCAACCTGCCTCTCAAACTTTATAAACGACCAAGTTACCAACTTGCTAAACTTTCTAAGGGTTTTTGTAAACTGTTAGTTTCTTCTAAACTGTTCCAGAAATTATATAGCTGTCCTAAAATAAAGTTCTATATGGAAATTGCACTGTCCCAGCAGAATCACTTGGGTCTATATAAGTCTTTTTTATTTCTCCAGCTGTTCTAATCCCAAGCTAAGAATCCCTGTGGCTAGCTTTGCTCCAAATGAACAAGTCATGTTGTTGCTAATCTAAGTTGCTAAGCTCCCAGCCCAGTCAATATTGCATCTATAATGTTCAAACCCTCATGTCTAATGAAGCGTGGAGCAGCCCTGCATGGGGAGGGCTTCACCACAATTAACTGCTTAATCCTCCGCCTTCAGCTTCACTGGAGCTAAGCCCTAATCATCAGAACTATTATTTCTCCCTCATCCATTTACCTCTTCATCCTTCAATGATAAGGAGCCTGGCCACTATGAGCTAAAAAAGGGCCCTAGAGGTCTAAACAGCACTTTTAGCTCAGGCCAAGCTTGGGAGTGACCAAACAGGCTTTAAGTCAGGCACTTCCCTATTGTAATAACGGACCTGGGTCACAGAGACCTCACTTTCGCACTGTTGATTTTAGCGAACAATTTGATATAAGGCTTATCCATTTGGAACCAAAAGGGCTTAGTTCCTAAAGTTCTAAAAAGACCTCATTATGTATATTTTCACCTTATAAGGTGATTCCATGGCATAGAACCTTAAAATAATGTGTTATAATGAGATTATGATCTATGTTTGTTACAAAATAACATAGCAAACTTTTGCCTCATGATTTAGTTAGTCCTAATCTAGAATAAAACAGGGTGGCATGTTAGAAATGCACTGGACATCCAGTCAGAGGATATCAGAGGACCTGGGTTCAAATCCCAGCTTTGTTACTACCTGTGTGATCTTGGGTAAGTAATCTAATCTCTCTAGGACTCAGTTTATCCATCTGTAAAATGAGAAGGTTGGACTAGAGGTTCCCTAAGAATTCTTCTGTGCTATTATGAAAAGGCTGGTTCCATCTGCAGTCCTTCCACAGGTCCTGCAGAGATGTGACTTTGCAATAGAAAGCACTAGGAAAACTCTCTTCAGGATCCATTACATGGAACGACTGAGTCCTCTGCAATCTGATGGGATCTCATGGTCATCCCCACCCCCACCCACCTCCCCACCCCACCATGCACAGGAGTCTCCTGTTTCCTTTTAAAGCCAATACTCTGGAATTCAGGTTCAAAGGCAATTATAATGCTAGTCTTTCTTGTCCCTAGAAGAATAGAGTCAAAGATTTGCAGGCCCTGGTTGGTTTGTGTGCCTCTTTGTGGAAATGGAAGAATTAAGTGACCGTCCTGAGATAGTAACATATTTCAGGAGCTGATAGTGACTGTCAAGAGATGAACTCAACTGAATATGTATTCTGAAGCTCACAATGCAGCCAGAGTTCTTATCCTTAGCTTTATGAATTTGATTTTGTTTTTAATATTTTGAGAACTGAATTTCAATACAATCATTTCCTTTGTAATAGCATGTATTTTATTTTATGATTTAAAACATTATTCAAATATAGTCTTGTACACTTACAGGTATCATGACCTTGGGCAACTCACTAAACTTCTGTCTGCCTCAGTTTCCTCATCTCTAAAATGAGGATAATAATAGTACCTACCTCCTAGGATTGTTGTGAGGTTACATTTGTAAAGTGCTTTACAAGTCTTAAAGCACTATTTAAATATTAGCTAGCTATTACTTAGGTATATAGTGAGTGCTGATAATTGGTATCAGAAAATTACATGAAATATAACCTAAATAAAATTGCTTAATCTCTATGGGAGGGAGGAGGATGGGAAGGGAGAACATTTTGCACTCAAAATTTTATTTTATTGCTCTGATTCTTCTCTTATAGCATGACTGATGCAGAAATATGTTGAATGTTGTTATGTATGTATATATGTGTATATATGTATATGTGTGTGTGTGTGTGTGTGTGTGTGTAAAACCTATATCGGATTGCCTGCTGTCTGGGGGAGGGGGGGGAGGGAGAGGAGGGAGGGAGAAAAATTTGAAATTGGAAATCTTATGTAAACAAATGCTGAAAGCTATCTCTACATGTAACTGGAAAATAATAAAATGCTTTTGTTTAAAAAATTAATGTTAAACTTATCTTAAAATAAAAATAAATATATATTGAAATATAATTGGAAAAAATAAAATTCTATTTAAAAAAGAGAAAATTATATGAAGACAAAAACGTATAGTCTATAGCTTCCTTAAAATGAGTCAGGTGATAGAATAGAGGTAGTGTGGCCAGTGGATAAAGTACTAGATAAGGAGTTAGAAGGTTTAGATAGAATTCCTCATCTTGCCCTTGACCAGTGAATGAATTAATTAGGCCAAATCTCTAGAAAAGAACTGGTAATACTGGTATTAAGCTAAACAGAATTGAATGCCCATCCAACAATTTAGATCAAATTAACACACCCTTTGGGGGTGACTTTGATGTTATCTCACACACTGAAATGAGCAGTTGACTGATAACAAAAGAGGAGCAAGCCACACAAGTTGTTAAAAATCGACATAGGAGAGACCTGCTCATGTCTTTCTAAATCTCCATTTTGTGAATAGGCCATGACTAAACAAATCTTTGGCCATCTTATGTACAACTGTCATACAGATATAACAATGATTTGACATATGGTAATAAAGTAATCATTATTCTGTACTCTCTGGCAGAATTACATTCATTAATCAATAATCTTACTTGTTAAGAGTCTTCTTTTTTTTTTTTTTTTAGTGAGGCAGTTGGGGTTAAGTGACTTGCCCAGGGTCACACAGCTAGTAAGTGTTAAGTGTCTGAGGCCATATTTGAACTCAGGTACTCCTGACTCCAGGGTGTGTGCTCTATCCACTGCGCCACCTAGCTGCCCCTAAGAGTCTTCTACAAGACAGATACAATTTTATTCTTTAGGGATATGAAGACATAAACAAACATGCTTACCCTCAAGAAGCCTACATTGTAGAAGGAGAGATAATATGTATAAATATTAAGTAAATGTCATATGTAGCTATTGTCACCAAACTGGTCACCTTAAGGTCAATTCAGTTTTTACTGTCAGGACAACTAGATGAAATTGAACAATTTGTGATTTATTCATATGACCTTTAGCTATTTATGATAATGTAGGAAAGTAAATTGACTCAAAACGTGGCACTGTATGGACAGAGAATCATATAATCTTGGTACCAGAAGGGACTTGGGAAGCAATCTACTCTAACCTGGATGATGTCTTTAATGTTCCATTCTATTAGTGCTGGTTCCCATTTTGGTACCCTATCCATAATTTGTAATTCCTCAGAAAAATTCTGCCAAAAGTCAGAGTCATATATCACACATGCATATAACTGTGTGTACAATGTGTTTTACATTATATAATGTTAGGTTACATTATATTATAAATATCGATACAGGAAATGCATATCTGTGTGTCAGCTATATATTAGACAAAGATTTGTATAGCTATTATCTACTCACTGAATGGAGATTTAGAGACACCATAAGCAGATCTTTTCCAAGTCAAAATTTAATATGTTATATTATGTATAAATTTGTATGTACATATCTAGGTATGTATTTGAAATAGCTAGAGATAAACCGGGTCAAAACCCTTGTTTTACAAATGAACACAGGTGGGGGCAGCTAAGTGGCTCAGTACATAAAGCACCAGCCCTGGATTCAGGAGGACCTGAGTTCAAATCTGGCCTCAGACACTTGACACTTGCTAACTGTGTGACCCTGGGCAAGTCACTTAACCCTCATTGCCCCACAAAAAAAAATGAACACATGAAATGCAACTCCAAAATTTGCCCTTTAAAAGAAATTGATGAGGAACCCTGCAAAGCCTTGACTTTACTGTTATCTGGTTGCTCCCTCCATTTACTATTCTCATCTCTTCTTTGACATCCCTGTACTTCCTGAAAGCCCAACCAGAAGGATCCCATTAAATGACTTACTCCCTTCCTAAGCTCCTAGAAGAGCTAATGAATTGAGAGCGACTACAAAACAGATCAGTGTCTCTTTGCCTCAGCTCATAGCAGGAACAGACAGGAAACATATCTATGTTCTTTGAATTCTACACACCCCATTTTTCCCTGAGACACACCATCCTTTTTGGAACCTAGTTTTGCCAACCTTCAGGTTCAATACATTTGTACCTTGATGCACTGAGACCTACTTCTGACTGAATGGGGCTCTTATTAAATGGACTGAGAGGGTGTCATAGTCAAGATATTTGCACAGTACATTAATTTAGAGAGGAAGAGGTTCTGTGCAACATAACCAGGGTGAACAGCAGTTTCCACTTTAACTGAATAAAATATTTTCATGTTTTATCACACTAGTTTGCAACCACAAAAGCTTTACCTACTTTTTAAGAGTAGCTGTGAACTGTCAGGGTACATTATCGGGAATGAAGCCTGACAGCTCTAAGCCTGAAAGTAAAATACATTTTATTGTTTAAAAGCATTTCTTCACTACTTCTCCCTCTCCCACCCTAACCCCCTTTCCCACCACCCTTTCTGTTTGTACACATGAATATCTGTTTTCTGACTTTCTCAATGAGAAAAGGTCTTGGTCATTACAAAATTACACTAGGTAGGGAAAAATTCTAAAAATGGTTTTGCCTTTTTTTCTGCCCAGGAATGGGGTTAATGAGTACATGGAATGATGTATTTGTGATGTCTGAAATAATTATTCCAATTCCACAAGCAACTATTAAGTGCCTACTATGTGCAAGGCACCATAGATGTTGGGTAAAAAGACTAAAATACTAGCAAGGATATTCAGGTATCCTTGTCACTCCTTCTGTCTTAGCAGAAGTGGATATCATTATTTCCTGGATTAAATGTGTCACACGCATGCACATGTGCATATGCACATGTGTGTGTGCGCACAAACACACACACACACACACACACACTGTGCAACACTATTGTATTCCAAAAACTCCCTTCAAGGGCTCTCTACTGTACAGCAACAAGGAATGCTACATACAAAGTTAATTTCTTCATCAGCTTTTACTCTCTTGCTTCATCTAATCTTGTAATCATGAATGCTAATGATTCTTCTGATGTATAGCTGAAATCCTTTACAAAGAAAACCTTTTTAAATAGAATGCATATTTAACTTAACTTTTTAGGAGGGTATATATTAACAAACTCTTTTTAAAATATTTTCATCATAAACATATTAGTAAATTCTCAAAGTGAAGATTTTTCTGGCAAGTAGATTTTGTTTTGTTTTGTCTTCTTTTCAAGGAGTTCTCTGCTACTTTCTTCTTACTTCAATGTCACTATGATTTAAGGGCTCCCAGATTACATTTAGGGCACATACTGCAGACAAGAGCAGACTGGAAAAAAATTAAAAAATGAAAATCTTTTGTTGTTAATGACATTCTATAATGGAAGCCTAATCTCCTACTGTATATTATCATCTGGCAAACTAGTTACACATTTAATAAGGTTTTGCTGTATAAATTATAAATGAAATAAACAATTCTGTCACCATGGTGTGCAATGAATACACCACATGTTATATGTAAATATATTAGTCATTTGCCTTTTGTTTATGTGTCACTGAAATCCATTTTCTTTATGGCGTATATACTATTCCCTATGGGTTGTAACCAAAGTCATTGCAACTATACACATACCAGCCTTTTAAAGTGGAATTATGTTATTATTGTCCTTTTCCTGCCCAGTTTTAATAACACCTGCTTTTGTGCCAGTTTCATTTACTGCTGCAAATTCTAATTCAACAGAGAGCAACAACCAACCAACCAAAAAAACAAAAACAACAACAACAACAACAAACAACAAAAAAACCACCCAACCACCCCAACGGCAATGTGACTACCAGAAAGGATCTGGGTGATATATTGCCACAATACAGAAAACATATTGAAGCAATTTTTATTCTCATTATTTTTTTTCCCAAAATTAAAATACGGCCCATAAAGCAAGCGTACATATTTTCACCCTCACCAAACCTTCCTTTCTTTAATGAGATAATCTGTTTCTTAAAGAGAGAACAGTTCAGTCTTCCTTTCAAGTGGTGGCATTTTTATTTTACACAGACTTATAAATGCAAGAAGGATGCAAATGGGGACCCTTTCAATGGCAAACCACAGCGTGACAGCTGTGGAAGGGTTAGGGACAAAAGCATCGACTGCTTCAGGAAAATGATGGCTGGGTTATCTACATCCCAATCGATAATCTGGCATGTGGAGGTCAATCACTGCATGGCCACATTCAGTTCCAGCCAGTCAAGGATTATTAGTTTGACACCCAGGGGCAATCTCATTCTGCCGCAGAAAGCTTAGAGGCAGACAGTGTTGGGTGTCTTCAAACCCTAATGGAAGAAGCCACATTAGGCAACTCAAAAGTCTAACCATTTAGAATAAGGGCTGCATCAGACAGATGTTTTTAGAGTGGCTCATTATTTATCTGGAGTGTCATTCAACATTTTCTCTGGGCTGAGCAATTCTTCTCCCTTGAAGTTGTCTCTAAGGTCAATTAAGTCTTTATTCAAAGAGATTCCTAAAGGCTATTAGGTCTATTAGGCCCCCACACCACATTTCCCTTCCTAACCTTGTTAGTTATTATTTTGCTGTATTTTGTTTGGGGGAGAAAGGGGAGCAAAGCAGAATGTTCATATATTGGATCACTTGCAGTTAGTTCTATCCATGGGTCTTTTTCTTCCCCTCTTGGCAATGAGAAAGGTCAGCAGTGTGATCAGCAAAGTCATCTCTGGGCCCCCTAAGAGTGCAAAGAGGGCAAAAGAATTAACATAGGAGATGTTCTTTCTAGTTCATGTATCTGCTTCATATCTGAAGCCCCTAACCCCTCTAATGCACTTAATACACTTGGAGGCCGATTCACAGACAGCAGCTAATGGAAAAGGAGTTGGTGGGAAAAGTGATCAAGCAGAGTGTATGGAACAGGATTCTGTCTAGCAGATATTTCACTGGCAATGTTTTACTGTTTCTCCTAGATGGCATGCCATAGAGTATAATAAATTTCAGTTTGTTTATATTCTGTGTCTGTATTTGCACTTTGGTGATTATGTTTGAATTCATGCAAGATCTTTTTTTTTTAAGAACTTGAGCATAATCTTCTCATTAATCCTGTCCTGTTTGTCTGTTATTAATAGGCCACTGTACAATGTATTCTGCTGCAAAACTCCACCAGGCATGACTAATTCAGATAATTAATTTGCTAGAACATTAACACCATCAAATGAGCCTGCTAAACCGGTAAATTTAAAGTAAATTAAACTTAATTTGCAGGTTATTGCAATTAAGTCTGCCTTGTCTTTCTGAGGGATTTCAACATCCTCAGTATTTAAGAGGCAATCATAATGCATGCAAGTGGGCGGGCTTTTTGGCTAATTAACACGAGAGTCTAATCTGCTTTTCAATTAGGGTAGATGTTTATAATGTGCTGGTGACAGTGTTGCAATTCAGTACAGCATAACAGGAGTGCATGGCATAATTATAGCTGAAAAGGAAAGCTCATGCCGGGCCTGTTTAGGGGTTAATGAGACATTGGCAGCTTCCAGCTGAGGAGATCGAGCTAGTTTAGTGTAGCTTCAAGAGGAAACCACCCATAGGGGTTTCCTTTGAAGTGTCAAAAGGTCCCCTTGTTCTGGGTGGCTTATGTTTCATTTGTCTGAGTGGCATATCAAAAATGGATGAGCTGCCAGCAGCAGTCCTCATGACATTAATTCACCAATTGTGTTTCTAATAGTTTCATCCTTAAATAAATTTAGGTGATGAGAATGGCGAGGGAAACCAAGGTTCTGAAAACAATGAGCAGGGCGCCACAGTTCGAAGGGAATGTATACAGGCGAGGCCAGTGCCCAGGAAGCAAATGTTAATGATGCTGATGACCTACACTGTGGGTTATTAGCAGGGGGAAGACAAAGAAGTATTGTGCCAGTGTCCTCTGCAGAGTAATAGTCACTTGAAACAGTGATAAAGACATGGCATTCATCATTGCTTCACTTACCTTTGCTCGGAAAATGTAATGTGTAGAAAAGAGACCCTCATGCCCAAGGTTCAAGATGCTATGCTTCTGACAGACAAGCACAAAGCTCTGCAGCTGCCTTCCCAAATGAGCCATATATACCCCAGGATACTTGGATTTGAGAGAAGTGAGGACCAAGGAGAAAGATAGAAACTTGGGAGAACATCCTTGGTTCTGACATATAGTTTACTTACATTGCTAAAAGTACTTTTTCCACTGGAGCTGTTCACTACCCTTCTACTCCTTCTTATCCTTTATGGTTCTTATCCATATCTTTCTAGAAATTCTCCATAAAGGATCTATAGAATAGGCTGGAGATCTTCCTCTAGTTCTTTCTAATATCTTGTGGATATTAAGGACCCACACTTTGAATGAAGGAAGGAATGAAAGAAAGAAAGAAAGAAAGAAAGAAAGAAAGAAAGAAAGAAAGAAAGAAAGAAAGAAAGAAAGAAAGAAAGAAAGACCACTTATTCAGCCCTTATGTTGTGTCAAGTATTGTGCCAAGTCTCAAAAGTTAGATAGTCTCTTCCAGAAAGGAGCTGAGTTCTTGCAGGGAGAGATAACACATATAAATGGAGTTATCAAAAGGGAGGCAATGCTTGTCCTGAAGCAGCTCACATTCTAGTAGGAGAAGAAAATACATATGGTGAAAGTCTTGGCCAGGGAAGGAAATTTTGGTCTAGTGAGTCACAGGGATCATGAGTTGATCTATAGGATAGCCAATTGATGCTCCATTTCCAGAAACAATGGCAGTATTGATTTGATTACTCTGCCCAAGAATAACAGGTAGAAAGTGGGGACTGAATCATGGTACATTATTGGTGGCAGGGCAGATGGCAAGGTTGTCTGGGTAAATGGCTACATCATGGTTAGTAATACGCTATAGCCTATTTTTACCCACCATACATAATTCCATTGCCCCTGAGGTCACTTGCCTTTTGTCTCTATGATTCACCACTCCAGAGCATCACAAGGTGACTATTGTGGATTTTTATTTGTGAGTTTTGTTTTAGATGGGCTTCTGTATCAAGGAACAACTTGGGATCTTTCAAAGTGCTACACAATACCTCAAATATAATCTGGCCAAATCTCTTCTTCTATTTCTGAGCCCTGTTCATTACCCAGTCCCAGTACATGCACTGTGTGTGTATATAATCGGTTTAATATAATAGACCAAATAATTAATAACATAAGCATATAATATCTTTGATATAACATATGTTATATGTACCACAACATTATATATTACATAAACATGTAATGCATTTAATATGATATGAACATATATATATATATGTTTATATTCTCATGGACTAACTCAAAAGTTTATCAAACTGCTTGGGATAATCTGGAAGAACAAGAAGAATAGTTAGGTCAAGCCCTTTCAAGTGACCATGGCTCTCTTTAAGAAATCTCAGGGTTTACTGTAACTGACATGACACCATCTGTGAACAGAAGCATCTAACGAACTGACTCACCATCAATAGTCTATCAATCTTCTATCTGGAGTCCTGCAGGGAACTGACATTCTAGTAGGGATAGACAATACATATAGAGGGAGTGGTCAAAAGTGAGGTAGTGCTTGCCCTGAAGCAGCTTACATTCTAACAGAAGAAACACATATGGGGAGAGGTTTAGCCAGAGACATACTCCATGACCAGCTTAGATCACCAGCCGTCACCATGCCTCTTTGTTTTAAGGCCAATATTCAGATGATCTCTGAACAAATTCATCTTCATAGTTGCATTTAGGATGGGATCTTGTACGGTTTCTAGCATATGTATATATATATGTGTGTGTGTGTGTGTGTGTGTGTATGGAGATATATATATATATATGGATATATACACACATATATACACACATACATGCATATGTGTATGTGTGTATACTCGGTCATTTCCTATATTTGCCTCTCTTAGGAATACCTATGAGTTAGCTTTTTATTAAAGTTCAACTTTCCTTTTGTCTTCTCATTTCATTTATGGACAAAATACTGATGAAGAGAAATGTGATTCAGTTTCTCAAGTAGCATATCAGCTCACAGTGGCTATTCAATGAAAATCACACATTCAAGAGTACCAGAAATTAAGTAATCTAAGAAGTAGTTGAATCTTAGCACCCTCTGCCTCCCTTTCTGCCATTTCATCTTCTCAGGACTAAAGGCTATTTTGTATTTTTATTTGTTCCGTAGGTTTTCTATGTCCAATAAATTTGTCATCTTGTGGCCAACTTTTTAATGAAGAAAATTTCCACATTCACCTAGGCTTGTCCTTGGTCTATTGGCACACTCATATTCAATAATTTGTCATGCTATGCTGTGCATATATTTGTGTGTATGTGTATATAGACTGATGTTATATATGCACATATATATAGTTTATATATAACTACATAATAGTTATATATAACTATAAATATGTATAATGTGTATATGTATAAATATATGAAAAAGTATTCATGTGTGTGTATGTATTTTAGATGTAATATACATATTGTGAGCTGTTAGGTGGCACAATGGATAGAGTATGGGCCCTGTAGTCAGGAGGACCTGAGTTCAAATCTGGCCTCAGGTACTTACTAGGTGTGTTAACATGGTCAAGTCACTCAACTCTGTTTATCTCAGTTTCCTCACCTGTGAAATTAGCTGGAGAAGGAAATGGCAAGCCATTTCCCAAGAAAACCCCAAATGAGGTTACAAAGAGTTGGCCATGAAAGAAACAACTCAACAATAGCAACAAAAATATACATAGTCACCATTGAGTTATGAATATATTTCCACTGGAAAAGCCTTAATTTTACTGTGAATTCAAGCAAAGTAATAATAATGGAGATAACATATATTTTGTAACATACAACATTAATGTTTTGAGGAGTCAGGAAACCTGATTTCATGTACAGACTCTTAGTAGTACTAACTGTGAGACCACTGGGAAGTCATAACCTCTCTGAGTCTTATTTCCTTCATATATAAAATGGGAATAAAAGTACTTAAACTACATACCTCACAGAGTTATTGTAGGAAAAGACTTTTGTAAACTATAAATTAATTATAATTAACTATAATTAATAACTACTTTTTGAAATTGAATGGAATTTTCACTAAGGGTTCTCTTACTTTTATCCTATTACCAAAATGGAGTCCCAAGTAGAAATTTACAATATGGCCAGAAATACTGTCACAGAATGGATGCAATGGCATAAATTAAGCAGAAATCTAATCACCTGATGCATTCATCCTGAATAATTTTTGTTTTGTATAAAAGATAGCAAGTCAGTGACCCAGTTAGCATCTCTAGGCTTCTTCTCAGAGGCATCTAGGTAAAGCTCTGGGCCTAGAGTCAGGAAGATCAAAACCTGAGTTAAAATCCATCACAGAAACTTACTAGCTGTGTGACACTGGACGAGTCACTTAAGTTCTGTCTGCCTCAGTTTCCTCAACTGTGAAATAACGCCTACCCCCAGGGTTGTTGTGAAGATCAAATGAACTGGTATTTTTAAAGCACTTAACACAGTACCTGGTATATAGTGTGGATGATTAGGTGCTTAATAAATGCTCGTTTCCTTCCTTCAATGTGAATAACTACCTTTCCAGTATGACATTTTGTTATTGTTGTTGTTGTTTTTGGTGAGGCAATTTGGGTTAAGTGACTTGCCCAGGGTCGCACAGCTAGTAAGTCTAGTATTACATTTTAAACTTTCATCATGTACTTTACTATCCAGATAGACTGCCCTACTTTCAGATCCTCCAAGACATTGCAATAGCCCAATTCTGTGCCTTTTCATTGGCTTTTTCCTATACCTAGAAGGCTCTCCTTTTTCATCTTCACCTCCTAGAATCCCTGACTTCCTTCAAAACTTGGTTCATATTCCATCTTCTAAAAGATAACTTTCGGGGCAGCTAGGTAGCACAGTGGATAGAGCACCAGTCCTGGATTCAGGAGGACCTGAGTTCAAATGTGGCCTCAGACACTTGACACTTACTAGCTGTGTGACCCTGGGAAAGTCACTTATCCCCCATTGCCCCACACACAAAAAAAGATAACTTTCTTGGTGGGGTTGGGAACAGGACAGCTCTCCTACAGAAGGTAGGATTTGAACAGTCTTCAAGGAAGCCATGGAAGCTCAGAGGAAGAAATAATGAAGAAAGGCATTCTCGACATGGGGCACCGGCTGAGCAAATGCCTGAAGTCAGGAAATAGAGTCTCACCCAAGGAACAACAAATAGGTGAAAGACAATCTTCATGACTAGCTGTAGTCAAAATAATCCATTACCAACTTTCTGTTATTGATCCCTTCTGAATTTAGCTAGGCTGACCATTGGATGGCGAGAAGTATATTATCAGGGCTATATTTCAAGCCTTTACAAATTCATAGAATATGGTAGGACTTATATTACATTAGCATAATCTTTGAGAACCCAGGATCACTTCTACACCATGATGAGGTATCATAGGGGGATATTAGTGAAAAAAATATAGGTGTTAGCAATAATAGTACTTGGCTTGACTGGTTATGGTTTGGGAGCACCCAGGTAAAGTAATTATACATTATCTTTTATATCTTGGTACATATTTCATTTATTAGGGGGCAGTATGGTATAGAGAGATGACCTCAAATCCAAGAAGATCTGAGTTCAATTCCCACTTCTGACATACCCAGGAGAGGTCACATAACCTCTTAGCTCTAGGAAATTCTCTAAGATCACAAGGTACAGAACATGTAGTGACTTGTTTGTGAAAGGGAGTTTCTTCACTGGGAGCTAGCTCCCTCTGCCAATAAAAACCCCGGGGTATAGTTCCTCTCCCTAGCCCTGTCCCTAAACTAAGAGATAATGGGCATAACTGAAAGAAATCGATTTAAGAGCAAGTAGAAATCTAGGGGGCTTATTCATGTTTCAGTAACAGCCTTTATTTTCTTTTAGCAAAGCACAGGCACGAGAATTTTTTTTCTTAAATCCAAATCATCATAAATTCAAGCCTACAAGTCCATGACTAATCTAATTGTAGGCAGAAGAGGATCATTTACTAATGCCCTCACTGGAGCTCTGTACTAAATGATTTGCTCAGAAAGCAATTGATGCCCCTAGAAAACTTTGAAAAATGTTCTAGTTAGAAACAACTTTGTCCATGTCATATAATTTCTGTTTTTATCTCCATCATTTTTATTCTTCAGGACATTTGGATGAAAATTTCATCTCTTTTGCTTGAGGGTTCATGTGCTCCAGCTTATTCCTCACCTGAAATCGTGAGCTTATTGTGACAGTATAAGATGCCAAATTGGTTGTCAGGGAAATCACTACATGAAACCTAACCCCCAGTCCTAAGCTAAAAAAAAAAAAAAAGGCACTCTGATTTGCCTGTTCAACATCAGACCCATTTCTTCTCAGTACATTAAATATAGCATCATGATTTCTAGTTAGTTGCCAATCTCATGAAGAGGAACTCTTGAAAAATACATCAATACCTTTAATATTGGGAGATAGTAACTTAAGTAATTATTATACATGCAGCATTTTCATAGGATCAAATGAAAAATTCTGTAAAAATGCAAATACTTGTGTGTGGCCCCCCTATGCATGTGTAGTAACAGGGTCCATTCAGCTTTAAATTATCAGCTTCTTTAATGGGAGAGATCCTTAACACGCATAACACAAAACCCTGAGTAGACAGTCACCATTGATTGCTACACCCACTGCTACCCTTATCTTCTCTTCACCTACTGCTCTTCCAGAGTAACCCAATCTTATTCTGTACTCTCCTTATTAGCTTTGCCACTGCTGCTGAGGCCACTAGAGGGTAAAATGAATTGGTCACTGGATATGGAGTCAGGAGGATGACTTTAAATCTTGTCTCAGATACTTATTAGTTCTGTGACCCTGGGTAAGTCACTTAGCCTCTGTCCACCTTGGTTTCTTCATCTATAAAATGGGAGGTAATGATAACACCTCCCTCCCAGGGTGGTTGTGAGGATAAAAGGATAGTTGTATCAAATATTCATAATACACTTAGTGTAGTACCTGGCACATAGTAGGGGCTTAATAAATGGTTGTTTTCTTCCCTTTAACTTTGGAAGCACTACTGCTGCCCACTGCTTGAAAACACCTTTACTCATCCCATTCCTAGAGTGAAAGCAATGGATTTGGAGCAATTAGTTATTTAGAGAGGAAAGCAAAGAGATCCATATGGTTAGCCAATTTTGCTAACATATCGCCCATTTTAACCTATATGCCAGGAAGGGAAGCATCACACTATGCGCCTGGGGCAAAATTGTTCAAGACCACCCTAAAAGTTACTGCTCTTTAAAACTTTAATTTTCATGTTTTCTAAGAAACTTGTATTTTTTTTTTACCATATTAATTCGAGAAGCAATTCCTGGAATGTGAAACTCCATCTCACAGCTCCATGCTATATCACAGGCTGTTTCCCATGCCTTTAATGTGCCCCCTCCTCACCTCTACCTCCTGGCTAGTTCAAATACCACCTTCTATAAGAGGCCTTTCCCTGATCCACCATCAGCTAGGGCCTTCCTTCTAAAATTGTCTTTCATGCACACAGTATATATTATGTATATACATAGTTGTTTGCATTTTGTCTCCCCCATTAGACTCTGATTTCCTTAAGAGAAATGACTGCTTCCCCTCTTCTTTGTATCCCCAACATGTAGCACAGTGTAACACACAGTAGGTGCTTAATAAATGTTTATCGAATTGCTAATACAGAAATATGTTTTGCATGGCTTCACATGGATAATGGATAACATAATGTTTGCCTCTTCAAATGGGGGAAGGGCTGGAAAAAAGGGAGAGAATTTGGAACTCAAAATTTAGAAAAGAATGCTAAAAATTAAAAAAAGACAATCAAGCAAAATTTTATTTAAAAAAACCTTCTTTATTCTGAAAGATGCTGCCAGATTATGGTAGAATTGATGTGAGCCTTGCGTTCAAATTATAACTAGTGTCTTCACCTTTGATATGTTTGATTTTTCTGTTCTTATGGTAATGTCTAGCCCCACAGGGGATTTTTTTTTTTTTTGGTGGGGCAATGAGAGTTAAGTCCCTTGCCCAGGGTCACACAGCCAGTAAATGTCAAGTGTCTGAGACTGGATTTGAAATCAGGTCCTCCTGAAGCAGGGTCTGGTGCTTTACCCACTCCGCCACCTAGCTGCCCCCAGGGGAATTTCTTTTTCTAAAAAACTTATAAAGTAAATAATCTTTGATTAAAGTAAATGTTTATTGACTAACTTAGTTACTAGGCAAGGAATATTGTATAGAAATTAAAAATCAGTTCTTCTAAAAGCTAGCTCTGTTACCTTGTACAAATAGTCTAAACTCTGAGCTTTAGGATTTTCATTCATAAAATGAGGGTATTAGATTATTTCCATGGTCTCCAAACATTTTTGCTTAATAAATGCTCCATGAGTGACTCAATGCTATAGAATCATCATCATTTATTGTTTTCTCAGTAACCAAGTTGATGATGCCATTAACAGCACGAAGTAGCACGTTCTCTCTAGGAGCCTAAATATCTTGTCTGATAAAGAGACACCACCAGAGTCTTTTACTACTCAGGTCCCTTGGTTTCATAGAATTCATCCCACCTTCCTTCAGTCAGAGTGACCTTGTTTCTGATGGCTACATGTTGGGTTAGTTTGTTTTCTAATAGGCAGCATGGAGGAAGATAGGACTTTGAGTCCTGCCCCAGATGCTTATCAGTTATGTGGACTTGAGCAAGTCACTGAATATTTCCAAGCCTCAGTTTTCTTATCTGCAAAATAGGGATAATAATCAAATTTACCTCACAAGTTTTGTTACTAACAAGTGAGATCATATGTAAAGCATTTTGCAAACATTAAAGTATCAGGTCAATAAACATTCATCAAATGTCTACTATGTGCCAGGCAACTTAGTGATGAGGATACACATATTAAGAAAAAAAGATAGTTTCTACCCTCAAGGAAGGCAAAACACAAAAGGGAACTGAAAAGTTGGGGGTGAGGGAAGGTACACAATGCAGGGACATGGTGGGGAAGTCAGTCAGAGAAGTTCAAAGCTAAGAAATGAAATGTCTGAGCTGAGGTTTCTCCTTAAGAGGAGATTTGGCATTCATGGCCCCATCTTCCAATCCTTAAAGAAGAGGAGTGTCAAGGCTGATGAGATCAGTCTTGGGTATCATTATTATTACTATTTCTGCTTCCCAGCAATCATCACCTCTATTGCATTTCCTGAAATTCCTCTAACATAGGTCTTTATGGCATATCCATACATACAGAATACAATGAAATCCATTTATGATGCACTCAGCTACAATATTTTTCCCTGGGTATTTTCTGTCATTTTAAAAGCTTTAGACCAAAGAAGGCTCACTTTAATATCCTACCATTTATAGCATTTCTCATCCTAGACCTTTTTACAATATTACAAACACACTTCACTATGTTTTATCTAAATTAAATCTTTTTTTTCTACTCATTCTTAGTGTGTTTTCCAAAAAGATTCAGTTACTTGGATGTATACTCTAGCCCCCAGTATAAAAGTAGAAGATTTCTTTATGGACATTATTCTATGAGATCATGCAATGGTGATTCCTGGGAAATATGGCAGAAGGAAACAGAGAACATCTTGGCACTGGCCTAAGCTCACCTGTAGCCTTGGGTCCAATGGGGTGTTATAAAACCCTCTTGGATCCAATTTGGCCAGTTTAATCTTTACCCTTATGCTTACACAGGATAGTCTTGACAACTAGCATTGTCAAATATAATCCCAGGTAATGTTAAAATCATTTGTGACCCTGAGACAAAATTAATCATATTATCTTTAAATCCAGTGGATTAGGGCACTGCCTTCCCTCCACATGACTTTACACCAAGGTACTCTCAGCAGCCTAGGTGCTATAAACATGGTTACTGCTAAGTAGGAGTCAGGTATAGAAGGAGGATGATGAGAAAGAAGGGGGAGTACCATCAGACAATAAGACAGTGCTGGAAGATACCTTAGAGATCATCTAGTCCAAAGCTTTCATTTTATAGATGAGGAAACTATCACCCAGAGAACTGAATTTACTTAAATAAGGTCAGCTAGGCTATAAGTAGCAGTGTCGGGAGTTACACAGTCACTTCAAGGTGGAACAAAAGTGGAGACTAGAGCTGAATTAGTTCTATTACCATCTTATATGAAATACCATCCTATCCCCAACCCATACCAGAGGATCTGCTTCATAGAAGCTGAATGACTTAATATTCTTATGCCTCTTCTTTTCCTTATTCCCTCTGGAGAGCAGTGTTATTACATAATTTTCCATCTGGTGTTGGGTACATGTTTGTATGCCCACACATGCATATAGAGGTAGGTGAATAAATCAATGGATGGAAGGAAGGAAGGAAGGAAGGAAGGAAGGAAGGAAGGAAGGAAGGAAGGAAGGAAGGAAGGAAGGAAGGAAGGAAGGAAGGAAGGGAGGGAGGAAGAAAGGAAGGAAGGATAGATAGATAGATGATAGATAGATGATAGGTAAACAGAGATGTAGAGAACTATATATGTCTCTATAGATTTATAGACCTATATCTATATATCTATTCATCTATACACAAACATACATAATTCCTTCAGGGAGCCTAAGGATGCCTAAATACAGCTCTTTTTCCCTGGACATCTGAGTGGCAGGTGGGTGAGTAAGTGAGTGGTTTTTCTGAAGTATTTGTTTAAAACTCAACCTGAATTCCTTATTGCCCTTGGACCCTTTGTCTTTTGGAAATAATGTGTTGTTTTGACCAGTCCCCAAAAGGTTTCTAGAACTTGATATAGCAAGGCACACAAATGCACAGCTAGGTATTGCCATGTCACAATATATACATGTTATCTTGTTCTAACAGAGTTTCTGTTCATATAAACTGTGAACTTGCAGTTGGTATTTATATACAGCCTATCCCCCGGGGATGACCTATAGGCATACAGCTCTTCCCCTAGCAAGCAGGCCTTCTATGCATGCTGATTGTATAATATGTTTTTTATAGAAACATATCATAATATGTGTTCTAAACTTCAGGCAATCTGTCTATGTAGCCACCCATTTCAAGGAAAAGACAAAGACGTGAGGGTGGGTAAATGGAAAAGGGGGCTTCCAGACAGGTTTCAATTTGGACCACTTGCTATAAATCTTTCCACTTGTTTTTGCATCCTTTTCAAAGGCAGGAAAAGCTGCTAAACTGACTAGTTATGAACATCAGGGCTAGTAATTCATGCTATGCCATGGATGTCACTAAATAAACCGCCCAATAAATCCATTCTCATTACAGAGGGGACCCACCGTATCATTGAAATATTCAGTCTAATTAAGGAACTTCCAAATAACATCCTTAAAATGTTCTAACAGTAACAAGAAGTGAGTTTCAGCTGTGACCTCTTATTTTTTATCTCTGAACGCTTGAAAAAGAAAGCCAACCTGAGGTCTGCAGCAGAATTTCACTAAATTACAGAGGCCATCCATCTTTCAAACCCCCATTATGAAGGAATGCTCTTCTGCTAAAGCCTTCTAGTAATAATATCTTTGACTACTTCTCACATTAGCAAGGCCTCGTGTAATGGTTTAAATAAATATTGCATCAATTATGTAGGCATTCTGTGGCTTTCAGTAATCATGATCCAAAATTAAAATTGGCTGCTAAACGTGGTTTACATGTGTATATCTTTAAGTTTAGAATATAAAGCAACAGTTTATTTTAGCTATATTCTATCCTATCCTATACTGCACTATATAATCATATATTGCATAACTTACCCACATAGATAATGGGTTGTCCAGCATGTTGTTGCTGTTGTGGTTCAGTCATTTTCAGTCATGTCTGACTCTTCATAACCCCATTTGGGATTTTCTTGGCAAAATATAGTGGAGAGGTTTACCATTTAGTTTTTCAGTTCATTTTACAACTGAGGCAAACAGGGTTAAGGGACTTATCCAGGGTCACACAGCTAGTAAGGGTCTAAAGGCAGATTTAAACTCAGGAAGATGAGTCTTTCTGACTTCCAAGCTGGGCACCCTATCCACTGCGCCATCTAGCTGCCCTAAAAAAAAAAAAAAACAAACAAAAACAAAAAAACAAAAAAGACCTTTCCAAAATCAGAGTAGAAATTGGCTATAGCTGAGAAACAGAAGAAAATCATATAATCATAGATCTGTGACTTACTGGGAACTTAAAGGTCATTCATCTAACCCAAACAGATTTGCGAAGCTTACATAGTTTGCCCAAGGTTACATGGTTAGTTATTGGCAGAACCAGGATCCAAATCCATAGCACACTATTGCAAACTCGATGATCTTTGCTCTTGCTTTTAAGTACTACTTTATTATTTGTTGTCATGGGGAAAAAAGAGCTTTTGAATCTATAACTTCATAATTAAGAGAAAAAAATGCTCTGAGCATCTTCTCGACTTCCCCTTTGGTGTTGAATTTACAAGAAGTCATAAAGGAAAAAGTAAACCCTTTAACCTGTTCGAAGAACCCAGTAAAATGTTCATGAAGTGAGATAAAAGTAAAAAACCATCTATGTCGCCTGTTATCACCTAGGTCATTTATCCACCTATCCATGGAAACATACACACACACACATGCACACACAGAAACAAACATACATACCTACATACACACAAACTCCAGTTTTTCCACAAAGCTAAGACAGAGATGAAAAGGGAAAAATGAATCCATCCTCTCAAGGTTTGGTCTACATGGCATCATGGATAGGTGACACTGTAAAAGAAAATTTAAAAGATGACTTTTCACTTTCCAGCTGGATACCTTAGTAAAACAGAAATAGTGAAGGTGAGGCAAGGATCTGAGGTGATTTTTGTCATAATTATCTATATATTTCAGGAAACTGGGCTTCTTTTGGTCTCATACAAATAACTGCTGTGATTCTCTATCTTGCATCTTGTGTTTAAGGAGAGCCTTTATGTTTGCGATAATGATGGCTTATGGTCTGAAAGAGACCTTGTTCTTACAGGTTTCTGAATAAGCTTCAGTAAGTAAGAAGAAAAACAACCAGGATATTTTTCCTATAAACCACTATGAAATTTTGAAGAACACAACTCCAAATCGAACCATATTTTTTGCATAATTATGATGCATTCTGTAGAATTTTGCTTTTGTAAAATGATATACAAATATTATTCATGACTACCCATGAATCAACTTAGTTTTGTTAATTCTCTCTAATATAAGTAATACAGTGAATATGTTTCTATCTGCATTGTAGGGCATTTTACTGGGACCATAACTATATCAACCAATGTGCTGATTAAAAAAAAAAAAAACAACCAAAGAGCCAGATTTGCCGCTGGCCACATTGTACACTCTGTAGAACATAAGCCCAACTTCAAAAGGACAATGTAAGTGATGTGCTTTTGAAGTAGGGCAGAAGGCATGTGTCTACATGCCTTAAGGCACAGGGAGGTTAAGCAATGCCCCTATGGTCACATAGGGGATGTGCTTCCATGGGCAAACTGGGACAGCATAAAGTCTTCCCTCCCCTTCCAAAAGAAATCAGCTCACTGTTATCTCTATTGATATCTCTATGCTGCTAATTACTTAAGCACTAAGTTGAATGGGTTTGGGCTGGAGCACCGGGGATGCTTAATGTTGCTAAATACACCGAACCATTATTTTTCTTTCTATGCTTTTTTGTCCATGAGATTTCATTCCTATTATGGTGGCCCTCAGAGACAATGATCCTTTTAGTATGAGAAGAGGAGTGAATCCAGCAGGGGACTTATTAAACACCTTAGAAAGACTAGATATCCTACCCCTTATAGATTTGAAGATGGTGATAAAGGAAATGATGGCATCTGAATTAGAACTCAAAGCCCATGTGTCTGTTCTGTTAGGTGTCCATGATGCCATTTTATTTCCTATGAATCACTGAAAATTTAGATCCAAATGGTGTTAGGAGGAGGGAAGGGAACAAGCATTTATTAAGTACCTCACCCACACTGTGTACTAGACACTGGTGCTAAGTGTTTTACAAATATTAACTTATGGGGGCAGCTAGGTGGTACAGTGGATAGAGCATCAGCTCTGAATTCAGGAGTACCTGAGTTCAAATCTGGCCTCAGACACTTGACACTTACTATCTCTGTGACCCTGGGCAAGTCACTTAACTCTCATTGCCCCACAAAAAAAAAAAAATCCAAAAAAACACAAAGAAATATTAACTTATTTGATCCTTACAGAAACCCTGGCATTCAGGGGCTCTCTTCATCCCCATTTTACAGTTGAGAAAACTTAAGCAAACAGAAGTTAAATGACTTGTCCAGGGTCACACATCTAATGCATGTCTGAGGCTACATTTGAACGCATATATCTTCCTGACTCAAGTGCAGCACACTATCCACTGAGCCATATCATACAATGGCCATGCTCCTTGACAAAATTGTAGTTAAAAAGAAATAAGAGCATGCTGTTTTTCACACTCAGTTGCGGGGGACACATTTCACCATAAATCTCTGAAGGGCACAAACTACATACTTCTAACCAATAAATTATTCTATATTGGAACCATGTTCCTACCTATTTCTATTGGTAGATATTCACAGACATCAATGACTTTTGTTTTGTTGTTGTTGTTGGTGGTGGTGGTGGTGGTGAGGCAATGGGGGTTAAGTGACTTGCCCAGGATCACACAGCTAGTAAGTGTCAAGGGTCTGAGGCTGGATTTGAACTCAGGTCCTCCTGAATCCAGGGCCAGTGCTCTATCCACTGTGCCACCTAGCTGCCCCCCATCAGTGACTCTCTTGTCCAATGTCAACATTCCTTTAAAAGTTATCCTTCTCTTTGTTTTCTAGAAATAGAGACTTTAGCTCGAAAACAATGAGCAACCCTTTACTAGAAGAGAAAGATTGTGAGGCTGTTTATGAAAAAAGCAGCCCCCTGGTTTGGATCGTTAGGTTGTCATTTTGCCAAGCCCTATGCACAAGAGATATCCCTGGCCAAGGCTGATCAGCAACACTAGCCCCTGCCCAGCTTGCTGAGCCCACAGGGTTCTCTCAGCAATGTTTGCTCGACAATGTTCCAATCTCTTGTCTCTTTCCCACCAAGTAGTGATCTCTCAGTTCAGCTGCCTTGCTTACTGCTGGCTGCATTCAGACTATGGCCACGGTTGTGCAAAACTGGGCTTTCCCAGAGCTGTGCCTCACAGCCAGGGACTAATAGGGCTTCCCTCCAGGGCTGTCGCTCTGCATTCTGCCAGCTGCAGCTGGAACTTAGCACTGTAAGTTGCTGCAATCCCAGGAATGGAAGCTGCATCTTCTTTTGGCAAGAGATGTTCACCGCGGGGTACAGTCTGACTTGGCTGTGGCCCCACAACTTCACCAACACATCCTGTCTCATAGCCCATTCTCTAATCAACTGGCCACAGATGCATGAGAGTTGGACTCTAGAAAAATCATTGTGTTTGGTGCCTTTACATGCCCTGAGGAGGCAGCCTGTTGTGCCTGCTCAATTCTCCCTTGTCTAGTTGACTGGTTTCCCAGATCTGTCAGTTTTCACTGGCCAGATTGGATATCCAACTTGCTCAGAATTATACAACCACCCAGAACACCTCCACTTCATCTAATATTTTTTACCATATTAGTAAGTTACTGTTTTGTTTTGTTTTGTTTTGGAGGATGGGAATGGAGACTTGTGATTTCATCCATGTAGGGAACTCTGAATATGGAAACTCTATCTCCTGAAAAATATCACCATCTTGTATGAGGGATACTGGTAGTCTGCTGTCAGATCTCCTTCTGATTTCATGTGCCTATAATACGAATACCCTGTTAAGGTGCTAGATATTCTCTTTTGGATACCTCAAAAGTAAAGAGGAGCTTATTTTTATTCATAGCTTTGATCCCTACAATAGCTGTAAGAATGGAAGAAATAGCATACCGAATCAGTCCAGTATTTTGTCTTTGGCAATGGCAGCACAGGAATATTGGGGAAGATCATGTTTGGCCCCCATGATATCAACCTCTAGAGGTTAATGAATCCCCAAAGCATGACTTATTTCCTCTAGTAAGTCTTTTTGTTTTGTATTTTGTAGCCTTAAAAGCCCTCATTTGTGCCATATATAATTTAAGGTCACTGCAAACAAAAACTCATGGTGCCCAACAAACTTCTATTTGGCTTGTACCCTTCTAGCCAGAGTAGAATAAGTGGAATAGAAAAGTCAGAATGGCAGAAACCATGAGAACAGTCCACGAGTTTCTTACCATTCCCACTCCTGGCCACTGTAACAAGCAAAAAATTACCCTGGAATAGTTACCGAAGATGGAATAGGAGGCTAAAGACTAGCTAATACTTTGATGATAGTCATGGACCTAATGGTGGGTATGTTCATGGACAGGTGGTATGCATTAGTAAAAAAAAGTAAGGAAATAGAGATCATGTGGCATAGTGGATAGAGAATCTGAAAATTTGGGTTCAAATCCCATCCTCTAACAACAAACCAGCTAACTGTATAACTCAAAAATCACTGAAGCACTCAGTGCTTCAGGCAACTCTCTAAAATTCAGTCAATAAACATTTATTAAGTGTCTACTACATACCAGATACTGTGCTGACCCTCTAAAACAGAAGTTGGTAACTTATGTCACGGAAGCCTTTGGCAATCTGGCAAAATATATGGATTCTTCAGAATAAAGTTATTTTAAAGCATGACATAAAATGTAGAGGTTTATAAGGGAAAACAATTTTATTGAAGTATAGTTATTAAAATGTTAAAAAAAAAAGTTCATGGCTCCCCAGGTTAAGAGCCACCATAGACTAAGACTGTGAGTTTCAGAGTCAGTGCTTATCTGCATTGGCAGAGGGAGGACATGCCTATCCAGGAACTCTGCCATCAACCATGTATGGGAGTTGTCAAATGAGGCTAATGATGCTTGCGATATTCACCTCCCAGTGTTAATTTGAGGGAAGTCTTTTGTAAGGGGCTAAATACAAATATGAACTGATGCTCTTATTTAGCCAGCTCAGGGAAAGGCGTGAAGCCTGTTGGTTTCAAAGCCAAAGTACAAGTGACAGGTCTGCTCTTGCATTCTCACTGACCAACTTGACTACAGTACAATGCCCCAGGGAAGATTTCCCACATCTTCCCAGTGTATGAAATGCTACTGGTCAAGACAGCCATGTCAGGGATGGCTGTCTTAACCAAAAATATGAGGAAATAGATGAACACAGAGACATTCGAGAGACTTGAATCCTATTCCACCAAACACATAAGAGCATTCTGACTTTTTCTTGGGATGATGATCTTTTTTCTTTGTTCTAAAGAGTCATTGTGAGTCACTTATTTAAACATGTAGTTTCCACGATTTATTGGTATAACTTTCCCCCATAATATCTTATATATACAGAATAAACTCTGATTTACCATGTGCTGGTCCCTCTCTTTTCTCACACAAAGCCCCATCATTTTAAATGAATTAGCTATCCCAGTCATCAACAAAGAAAATTAATAATACTCATTCACTGAAATGGCAAATTTTCCATCATCAATCCAGAGACTAGAAGTTCTTTGAAAACTAAGGCCCTTCTAAAGTCTATCACAATGTCCTTGCATAGTTTCCTAAGCATTTCATTAATCAAAAGGCATAGAAGGTACCCAGAAGTCTAAATATTTAACCCTGAGCTTTAGTGACATTTTTAACGACTGACTATGAGATACTATATTGAATAACTTTATGCCTTCATTTCTCTACCTGTGAATACCCTGTGCAGGGTGATAGTACTGGAGAACATTAATTACAAACAATTGGGGCAGCTAGGTGGCACAGTGGATAAAGCACTGGCCCTGGATTCAGGAGGACCTAAGTTCAAATACGGCCTCAGACACTTGACGCTTACTAGCTGGGTAACTCTGGGCAAGTCACTTAACCCCCATTGCCCCTCAAAAAAAAAATTATAAATGAATGCATGTGAATATCTAACTTTAATAATATCAATAAACTATTCAACAATCATTTATTTAAGTAAGCCCCTACTATGTGCCAGACATTGTGTTAGGCTCTGGGGAAACAAATACAATATGTAAAACCATGTCAACTCACAAGAAGATTACATTGTAATGGAGAAGATGACAAGTCCCTATATAGGTGTATATGGTATATTATGCTGAAAGAACAGTAGAGTGAAATCGTATTTGTCATAAAAATTGAATACCAATGTGATATAAGCTTCAGGATTAGATAGTAAGTAGTCGGAATGCTGAAAAGGACTGATTCATCCCATAAGAGTGAATATCATATCATGGGAGCAACTAGATAGCACAGTGGATAAAGCACAAGCCCTGGATTCAGTAGGACCTGAGTTCAAATCCAGCCTCAGACACTTGACACTTTCTAGATGTGTGACCCTAGGCAAGTCACTTAACCCTCATTTCTCTGAAAGAAAAAAAGAGTGAATATCGTGTAGCCATGCCGGAGTTCAGGTCAGGGAACCTCACTTCAAATCCCAGCTTGGCTGTTAAATACCTACATGACCCTGGATAAGTCACTCACATTCTTTGAGCCACTTCACTTCCTTGTCCATAAAATGTGAGAAGTTGGACTAGATATTCCAATGGTCCCATTCATTCCTAAATCTCTGATGCTTCCAAAAGACACCACTCTGCCTCTCCAATAGATTTTTTAGGAATGCTCATAGCTTATGGAGGGGAATACATGCTCTTTCTTAAAACAAGGCAAAGGTAACTTGTTTTGTTTTTTTTTCCTTAGTCAAGATGAACAGTAAAGACTTCCATGCTTGTAATTTTTATTTTAAATGCCAGAGCTTCTATAATGATTATTTGAAGAAGCCAAGTGGCTTCAGAGTGGCTCTAGTTTAAAAGCCACTGCAACCACCCTAGGCCACTCTATATCTTTCTAAATTTAATTAAATAACTAATTAACCAATAGCTGATAGGAAAGCACATTACAGACACCAAGTATTATATAAAATCTTAATAAAAAGAAGCTCCAGTGCTCCCTGCACTTACCGTCTACACATCACTAAAAATTGGTGATTTTCCCCCTCTAACAAAAAATACATAGGATAATAAGGAAGAAAAAGCAGATCATAAAAAAAAACCCTAGCTGGGCTAAACCAGTCTTTACTTCTTTGTATCTTTTCAATGTAAAGTACTCAATCAGTTTACAGTGTAACCTGGCTATTAGACAAGTCAAACTATGTAATTTTCTAATACTCTTTACCTGTGAAGATATGAAAAAATCAAGCAATTAGAATGCTATGCCTTTGTGTGCCCATGTTGTGAGTGGGAACTGTTCAATTTTGGAGTTGTAGTTTCTTTAGAGAGAGCAACTGTCTAGTGTTTGCACCCTCTGTTGAAAATTACAATCTAGAGGGGCCAGAGGTCACCATCTCCTACAGGACAATTTTCTTTTGACACTTCCTAGAAACCATACCTGAGCTGTTGTTTCTTAACATTGAAAAAGAAAGTCAGACAAAAGCCACTGGTTTTTGTTTTTTAAAGCTCTGACAGAAATTAAATGAAAATGGAGTTTAGTTCAAGCATGTTTGTTAGGCGTCACATTGGTGAGTATTAAATACAAAACATGTAGCTTTTATAATGAGCATGTGTGATTGATATTGATTTTTTCAACAGTTATAAAGAATCATGTGCATTTATTGATGCCACGTGAGCCAGTGATGTTTACATATACCCATAGGACTTCAGATATCCTGTCTTTATCTGGCAATCAATCTCTGCTGATTGGCTAGTTCATTTAAAAAAAAAAGTTTTGTAATCCCAGTCTTTGAATTAAGGTTCAATTGAAAGGGATAGAAAGTGAATGGCTAAAGAAACCCCAGTGGATAGAAAAGATGTCACTCAAAATCTCAGCATGAAAAGCAGGTCCCTGACTAGCTCTATAAAGCCAGCAGGAACCAATTCTGGTTCTAGCCAGGTGCCACTCTGTGTCAGCAATTATTTTTTATTAAGTCACAACACTGGAATGAATGGACTGAACTAAACTATCATTCCATCATAGAAAATTATTTCCAAAACTTTAAAATAAAAATATACTCTGAATATTCCCATTCACTTTCCATTCATCAAAGTAATACTGAACTGGGAATAAATCTTCTACTTAAAAAGCAAGGGTTTTTTTTTGTTTGGTTTGTTTTTTTAAGAAACTATATCAATGGCAGAAGCTACTCTCAGTGAAGCAAAAGGGTAAAAGGCTTTGGCTTCCACAGTAACTGGCACATAGTATGTACTTAAAAATGTTTCTTGACATTGTGTGGAATTTATTATTATTATTATTGTTGTTCTTGTTCTTGTTCTTATTGTTGCCATCGTCATCATCATCATTACTATGTTTTATATACTTCTAAGTGTGTAACAGCCATTCAGACAAACCTAGGACCTGATGCCTTTCAAGAGTGTCTAAGTGGATAAAGGCACTGGAAATTAAGGAGTTTTTTCTCAGCCTGGAAAGAGATGGATCTATTGTGGGCTTGGAACTGGAGGATGGAGCTTTTCCACTGCAATGAAAGATTTAAATCATTTTGTGACAGAAGGAAGAAAAAACAGTAGCTTGTACCTCCCTTTTCCATATCAAATCACCAGTCCTTCTAGCTTAAGCAGCGAATTAGGGGACTATTCATCATCTTCAAAAGGCAGCCCTTTAACTCTGACTCCTACTTGGCTTGAAGCATGAATACCTACTGAGCATAATCTAAGGGGTATAGAGGCCTGTGCTACTGGGCCAAGCTGTGTCATAGTAGAGTGTAAGCTCCCTGATGACAGGTACTGTTTTATTTTTGTCTTTTTATCTAGCGCAATGTCTGACACTTAATAGCACCTAGATGCTTTTTGATTGATTAATTAATCATTCTATTATTATCATCATCATCATCATTAGCCTAGCCATAATAGTTCACCTTTATATATAATGGGGAGAAAAACCCATTGGTTCTAGAGTCAGGATCTGGGATAAAATTGTGCCTGAGCCACTCAATACTTGTGTGATCTTGATGAGCAAAGTACATCTTCGAGAGGTCTCAGTTTCCTCATCTGTAAAACTGCTAGTTTGGAATAGATGGCTTCTGAGGCATTGGTAGTTCTAAATCTGTGATCCTATGATTCACCTGTGTAATGTTGTTCAGTCATGCCTAACTCTTCATGACCTCATTTGGCATTTTTGTGACAAAAATACTGGAGTAGTTCCCCATTTCCTTCTCCAATTCATTTTGCATATGAGGAAACAGAGGCAAACAGGATTAAGGGACGTGCCCAGGGTCATATGGCTAGTAAGTGTCTGAAGTCAGATTTGAACTCAGGAAGATGAGTCCTCCAAGCTCAACAAAATATCCACTATGCCACCTAGCTGTCTGTGTAACATTACAATTTGCAAATCACTTTAAATACAATGGAGGAAACCAATTGCACTATGGAACTATCTTTAACAAGAAGTTATTCTATAGGAAACTATGTTAAACTTTTGGCTAGAGTGCAAAAACTGAGGGGATACTACCTCCTACAAAAAGTTTCTTCAATAAACACATCTTTGATGAAGGACATAACTAGATTTCTATTCTCTAGTTGGAGTGGGGAATATAGTTGGAGATTCAAAAAAGCCTGACCCCAACAGTAGGTTTATACAGCTACTGTTTTTCCTTTCTTAATGTTCTCTGTCTTCCCTTTTCACCCCAGAATCTCTTTAGCGTCGTTCATGGCAAACTAATGCTTTTTCATCTTTCCTGTCTCAGCAGTCCTGCTTCCTTCTCCACACTTTTATTTCCATTACAAATCTTTTGTTTGTGTTCTGTATGAGGGTTCCCCTCACCCATTTTGAAAACATACACTGAGCTCCTCTTTTTTCATGCAGTCATATTTCTTAGAGAGCTTTGCCCCCACCCCAGAGCTTCATCTACCTCTTCTGTTACTTCTGACATGCTCAGCTTTTAAATCTTTCCTTATTGTTTGTCTTATTTTTACTTGTAGTTGCTCCCCACAGACCTGGCTCATTCTCTTGTGTTTTCAGCAATGCAGATGTCTTTAATGAAAAGGAACACTTGGGAGTGCCACAGAGAGGAAAAAATGCAGCTATTCTACCATAACCATTGCTACATTACTAAATGATTTCTAGCAAAATAGAAAAGATAAGAAGCAAATTGAGGGAAGTCTAAGCTTTGTGTGGTACTGCAAAAGAATTAAAAGATGAGAAATACACAAGGCATAAAGCCACCAGATATACACAAGCATAAATAAAGCAAGTACACTTGTCAATGCTTCAATTGCTCAAATTCCCCTCAATGATCAGTCTGAAATGTGCAACTTGCACAATTTCTTGTTAATATATGTCAGCACATGATCTCTCACAGAAAAGATGGCAAAGGGTTAACAGTGTCATCAGATTCACTTGTTGATAAGTGCTACATCAAGCCAGTGAGATTCTCTTCAAGTGAACTGAAATTGAAAGAAATTCTGCTATGATGAAAAGTTATAGGAAAATTCTGCAGCTTTCAAAAAACTATCTGAAAGGGAAACAGTGAGCCATCATATCAAATCCCTGAGAATCAACAGACTTCTATCATCCATTGATCTCTGTCTAAACAATAGGCAAGGCAAAAATTGGCTGTGATATACAGCCACATCTTAGAAAGCAACAATCAGGAGCCTGGGAGGCCAACACTGACTAAGTTACAGAACAGGAGTGTACAATTTGTGTATAATAATCTTATAGCTGAGATTTAATCAGATCTATTATGAAAATTATATTCAAATGCTGTAAAAAAGAAACATTGTTTACATGGGTCATACAGGTTACATTGTATCCTTTGGGATGTATGCCCCATTTTTATTCTTGGGATATTGTAATCAATATGTTATGTCTTTATTTTCCCATAATTATGACTGCTTTCTGTCTTATTGTACTTCAAGTTACTTTGATTTGTGGCATAGGATCCAGATGAATTATTTAATATTAAAGAATATGCTAGAGAAATCCAAGAATTTGACAAAATGATGTTGACTTTTAGTGCTAATCAGACTTATTGGTCTACCTAGTTACTAGACATATCAATGGTAATAATAATTTTTAGAAGATTAATTGAACTCATTTCCATCTTTATATTGCCTGTGAATAGTAGGCACTTAATAAATGCTTACTAACTAATTAATTGGTTGATCTTATCAAAAGCTGTAACATATTTTCAAACAGTAAATCCATATCATTCCCAGCTACCAAACACATAAAGTATTAAGACAGATAATTTGGGGGAATAAAAACTTAGAAGTCATGATTCAATAATCTGAAAACAACATAGAAAGCTATTCATAAATAAATACACTGTAAGGAATGTATTTAGCAGTACTTTAAATTATGCAGTATACAATGAAAGGAGAGGAAGTGTGAGGTTGAAATTAGTTTAACTCAACAAGATCCATCATTTTAAGCTTCAAAAATACTTGGCTGGTGACACATCACATATTTTGCCACCCAGATATTGAAGTTATTTTCATTCATTTAAAAATGCTTAGCAAAATAAAATTTTATAATTACCAAAATCAACAGTGATGTTTGCCTTTTAGGTCAGATATTTTCTTCAAGTCATCCTTCTATAATCTGGCCTTAGGAAGTACTTCAAAAATCAATTAGGGTCTTTATCCATAGAACTAGTTTATAAATCCCATCTACAAAAGTCAAAGTACTTTTTAGTCTAAGTGGTACATAAATCAGTGGACTGTTTTATTAAAATTATTATAAAACCTTAAAGTTGACTTAGTGAAATAAAATCTCTATTGACACAGAATACAATGATAAATGAAAAATTTCTGGTTCAAGTGTTTTTCTGTAAAGAGGTCAAATCATCCTTTCAAATCAATGAGTTCCCCAAGTTAGATGCAAAAACTTGATCTCATTGCAAAAGACCATGAGTGTATTCAAAAGACTTCCAAAAATAAACTGACTTTGCTCATGCAGAAACATGAAATTTGTTTTTGTGACTACATGATTTCTTATTGTAAAGTCACTTAAAATCAGTGAAAACATAGACAATATATGTGCATATGTATGTCTTCCAAGTAAAATACATTTGAAATGAAAAGAAAACCTTCCTAAAATATTTTAGAGAAATTATATGTAAATGAATAGATTTTCCTTTAGGCAAAAACCTTTTTAATTCCAAATTCCACCACTGATTCTCCTAGGGAAAAAAAAAAACTAAAGCAATTTCAATGTGATTTCATAGGGGTAAATTTCTGAGTTCACTTCTCCAACCCTATATGGAAGAATGTGTGAATGAAACCAGTATAGGAGCCAGAACTGTCTATATTAACAAGATCTATTAATTCATTAGCTTAATTCATTTACATTTAAGCAACTAATGCAAAAACATACAATGTTATTAATACATTCTGGGCTCAGTTTTAAGAAAAGCCAATATATGAAAATCCATGTTTACAAAACAGATAAATTAGGAGATGATTATTCACATTAGCAAACAATTCTTTGCTTTGCAAAATGATCCACATAGGACTTCTTGTAAGAAATGCTCCCCTAAATCATTTCATCATTTTGTTGTTTGTTCACAACTCCTTACTTAACAGAAAAACAGATTGTGTGTGTGTATCTGTTGGAGTGCAGTGGGCAGGGGAGTGATGGTGAAGATAGGGTTCAAGAGAAATTTAATACTAAAACATTAGGAGCACCTTGAAAATATTATCAGCCCATGGGAAATTTGAATTCTATCCACAGTCAATTTTACATGTAGAATTTTTCAAAAATGCAACTTTGAAGACATATTTGCATGTTGTAATCATTTCATAAAAATTCCTCCGTATCTGAATTCAATATAATTTGTAAGTTTTCTACTATGATTCATATAGTAAACTCCAGGTCACAGCTTTACTTAGCAGAGGAATATTGTGACTCTCAAATGAGAGGTTCTTCAGAAACTATCTGATATTATACAAATAGAAGGTATTTTTTATGACTATATCTCAGAAGGATGCAAGTTAAATTTCTGAGACCTTTTTTTGTTACTCTTCTCAATTCCTAGTCACAAACTTAGAAGTAAAATGAGATTTTTTTGGGAAACCACTCACTTTTTGCCAATGTAATAGGAAAAAGAATGATGTCCAGTTGGAAGAATTAAGAAGTAAAAGAATTAAGCAAATTGGAGGATGATACCATTGTCTTAGCCTAACTTCTCCCAGGGCTTAGTTTAATCCAACAAATTTACTTTTTTTTCTTTTTTTCAGTTTAGAGAATCCACCATAAGATCTATATAGGAAAAGTCAATTTTAAAATGTGCATTCCAGTAAATAACGAGGGAAGCTAAAATGGTTATGATTGATTGAAATAATTGATTGCAGCCTGCCAACTTTGCCTTTCCTAATTATAAAACACAATTACAGTTTTGTGCTCGCCTACCTAAGGTTTACAAAAGCTGAGAAAACTATTTCTGTTCTACCTCTGATTAGATCAGCAATGCCACTTCCCGAGTCTTATCAAATTGGTTTTGATAATAATTACTTGGGAAGTGTTTGATCTCGATGATGAATACATGATTAGTTTTTCATGAAATCAGTCAACCACACCATTCGGCACTACTCATGTGAGACCTTGTTGATTTAGCAGTTGGAAAGCACACAGTCGCCCTCAGTTCAGTTATGGGATGTCAGTCTTTGGGGAAAAGAGGGTGGAAAAAGGGCAAGTTTATGGGTAATGATATCGCAGAGGCAGATATTTAAGATTTGCTAATTCTCGGCTCAATTATACTCATTCCTTAGCTTGTTGTTGGGCTTGCTATGTGGCTACAGAATCAATCTGAGCAGTGGAATACATTTTTCCTTGTTCAAAAAGGGGTTCCATGACACCATTGTCATCTCTCAAATCCTTAGAGGGTTTTGCCCTGATGAATAATATTTTATATGTGGAATGTTTATGTGATTTTCACGGAGTGATAACCTCACGACTGCCTAACTCTGATGCATTGAGATTGCCGCTTTTCCCTACTAAAGTGCTTTTACACACCGGCTCCGATAAATCGACTTAAGAGTTAGAAATGAGAGATTCAACACAACTTGCACACTCAATGGAAAAATGTCTATGAGAGTGTTTTATGTTTGGATTTCCATCTACTATCTATTTTACTTTATAAGCAGCAGCTTTTATAGAAAAGGCCTGGCTTGGTGGATTTCTGCTTTTTCTGAGGGAAGAAGGCACTTATGAAGATGGGATATTTCACTAAATAGCCCAAATGTTTTATTTCTTGTTGCTGAAAATGACACAATTTTCAGGGATCATATAAGAGTACTTAACACAATTTTTGAGTCACGTATACTTATTAATAGTATTATACTATAAAGGAAAAGAGAGCCACTACGAAAAGAAAGTGTAGGACTCTAATTTTCTTTTAATGTTTTCCTTTAAGTCTTTGTCTGATCTTGGGGGAAATTTTGTAAAATGAAATGGAATTGAAAATAGCCTTTAAAATGTTGTGAAAGGCATCCTTGGGTCTTTCACCTTTGTCCCTGTTAATTCAAAAGTACATTATTTTAAATGAAAAACAAGCTATGAAATTCTGTCCAAATGCAGCTTTAGTGTGGTCCATTTTTTTAAAAAAGGCTTTAAATCCTCATGCTGATATCAATAATATTTTAATGGAGATATCTTTAAAATTCTGGGCAGGTCTATACCCATAAAAGTAAGTGGCAACTTAGGAAACTGGAATGAGTAAATCAAACACTAATCCCCAGTTTTACTTTATTTATTCTTATTCATTGGTCAATAGGAATTTAGGGAACCAGATAATAGCCCAGGTCCCTTTTACATTTTAATTATATAGAATTAACTATTATAATCCTTTGGCCCCAAATGCAAAACTGATCTATCATTTGCTTAAGAGATAGAAAATCAGACAGCAAACCAGATTACTATCAGAATTTTTAAAAATTTTTTTAATCATCATCAAGTATTTCAATATATAAAAAAAGAAAAAGAGACCTGTATAAGGAACCACGGACTTGTGTATAGTTTGTTTATATATGTAGAAATATACACATGTATTTATATATATAATCCAAATGTATAAAATGTATATATGTACATAATGTATATATGGATAATAATCTACATGTGTACAGAAAAATCAAATATGTATATTCTTATACATGCATGTAGTAGAGTATATGAAGTAGTAACAATCATGTCCCCTTTTCACGTGCTTTTTATTTTCTTTGCAATTAAAATTCAATTGGTACTCCTCTTTTATATATCTAGCCCTACTCACTAATGTAACACCCTCTTCCTAAGTAGAAGGCACCCCTTGTAACAAATATTCAAAATCTAGCAACACAAGGAGACACGTTGCCCATCTCTGGAAATGAATATCCCATTTTGGCTCTTTAGTCCATTACTTCTCTGTCAAGAGGTACGTTTCATAATTAATCTTTTGATCAGAGTTCTGAGGTCTTTGTTTGTTTTTTTGTTTGTTTGTTTTGGTGAGGCAATTGGGGTTAAGTGACTTGTCCAGGGTCACACAGCTAGTAAGTGTTAAGTGTCTGAGTTTGGATTTGAACTCAGGTCCTCCTGAATCCAAGGCCCGTGCTCTATCCACTGTGCCACCTAGCTGCCCCATGAGGTTTTTTTTTTTAAGTTATTTTCCTTGACATTATTGTTGTCATCATGGAAATGGTTCTTTCAATTCTGTTCATTTTATTCCTGAATAAGTTTGTGCACACCTACATGTCGATCTAAATTGATCATGCTTATCACATCTTATGGTACTCCATATGTCTTCTAGGATGCTGCGTGGTATAGGGAAAAGATTATTAGAAGGAGAGTCTGGAGACTTGAATTTTAATCTGGACTCTGTCAATAATGACTTTTGTCACCTTGGGTGAGCCATTTACCTCTCTTAGCCTCAATTTCTTTATCTGTAAAATGAGCTCCTTCTACCTTTATCATCCTGAGTTCCTTAAAATCAAAATTTAAATAATAAGTAAAATAGCAATGGTTAGTAGCTATACCAGGTGCTTTTTTTTTTTCATTTCCAGTAAGGTATTTCTATGACTAAAGCAAAAATTTGTTGACATATTGAATTTAGAAACTGGAACTCAATTCAATTAAACAAATATTTATTTATTTATTTATTTTTGTGAGGCAATTGGGGTTAAGTGACTTGCCAAGGGTCACACAGCTAGTAAGTGTCAAATGTCCAAGGCCGGATTTGAACTCAGGTATTCCTGACTCCAGGGCCGGTGCTCTATCCACTGCGCCACCTCGCTGCCCCTAATATTTATTAAGCACTTAGCTATATGTTATATATGTTATATCAGGTGCTAGATATATAAAGAGAAGAATGAAACCATATCAGTCTGGAAGGAGCTTGTTTTTCCAGGGCAGGGTGGTTGATGGCAGGGTATGTACTATGTACACAATTGAGGGTAATAAAAGGTAATTTTAAGGAGAAAGAAATAACTATGGGAGGTAAGGAAATAATTCATATAAGTAGTGGTATCTGGGGCAAGCCCTGAAGGAAAAACTTGAAATCTTGAAGGTCGCCTTGAGGAAGGAGTGTATTCTGGGTTTACATGAAAGATATGTGAGTTTACAGGGGTAAAAATTGCAACATTGACTTCAGGTGTGCTTTTGGATGTTTAACAACAAGCTCTCCAGGGTGGGTTGGGAGGGAGGAAGTACCACGACACACTTTTAAATTTGATCTGCATTATTACCACTTTCTTAAGCCTAGAAAAGCAATAAAACAACAAATGAATCCCTGATCTGTAGCTTAGTGATTTCCAAAGTGTAAATGCTTTCACTAAAAATTTAACAATCAGATCTCTAATATCCAATCTGGCTCTAACACAACCTTGAACAACCTAGAAAAGAAGGTTGGTGTGAAAATGTGAAAGGCTTTAAAAGTCAGGATGAGTAGTTTGTACCTTACCTTAAAGTTAATAAAAAGCAACTGAAGGATTGGGGTGGAGGAATTACAAGGTCAGCTCTATGCTTTGGGAAGATTATTTTTTGTTTTTGTTTTTTAGTGAGGCAATTGGGGTTAAGTGACTTGCCCAGGGTCACACAGCTAGTAAGTGTTAAATGTCTGAGGCCGGATCTGAACTCAGGTCCTCCTGACTCCAGGGCCGGTGCTCTATCCACTGCGCCACCTAGCTGCCCCCAGGAAGATTATTTTGATAGTTGTATATAGAATAATTTGAAAATAGGAATGAATGGAAACTGAGATATCAAATTAAGAGGTTATTACAATAGTTGGGGATAGAAGTAATGAAGTTCTGAACTAAAGTGATGGTTGTGTGAATAGAAAGAAGAGAACAAATACAAACAATGTTATAAAAGTAGAATCAATAGGATTTGGCAACTCATGGGAAACAAGTAAAGAGAGTATAAGGGTAAAAGAAGATTTGAAGATTAATCCAATATAACAATATAACAAATCTGCATGACTGGGTCAATCATGGTACCCATAATAGTCATAGAGAAGTTTGGAAGAAGGGGAGGTATAAAAGGGAAGACAATGAGTTGAGTTTGGGAAGAAAAAACTTTACAAATCTGCTTAGATAAACTCATTTTGAGAGTTTTTTTTTTTAAAAGAATACATTTTTAATATTTCAAAGAGGCCAAGTTGGCTTCTAAAAGTTGTTTTAATATAAAAGCTATAGAAAATTATAATAATGCTAGTAGGCCACATTTTTCTAGCATTTAAAAAGTATTTTCTTACAATACCCCGCCCCCACCATTATAAAGGTAATGTACAAATATCATTATCCTCACTTTTGAAATGAGAGGAACCTGAATCCCAAAAAAATTAAGTGACTTGCCTTAAGTCACAAGATTTCCAAGTGATAGAGTTTTGATTCTAGTCCAAGTGTTCCTATTCCGACTCTCATACTCTTTCCACTGCCCATCCTGCCCCTCTGTGTCATTGTATCATTATGAAAGCTCCCAAAATTGGAAAAATGAGCAAAATCTTTCACAGTGTTTAGAGATTATCAACACAATGTTGTAAATCCTTCTTGGACTTCTCATTTAACTGTTATCTCATTATTCCCTTCCAAAGGAAGTACAGATTTAGCCTGACAATAAAAAAAAAAATCTATAGTGTAGTACAATTTCTGTCATTTGTAGCTAATGAATGCTTTTTAGTATTGACTAGCGACCAGCCTAATAACGACACAGACTCCGCTGGTTTAGAGTAATAAATTTGAGGACATGGCAGGCCCATATTAGTATAATAAGCTCCAACATTCATTTCCCATTAAGAAAACATATAGCGCATACAAGCTCACAAAAGATGCCTGCTTTTTTTCCCCTTTCAGTGTAACTGTATGGTTTGAATATAGGACTTCTCAATGTTTAATATATGCACATCTACAATGATACTATAAAGCAATTGTAGGATATTAGGGGTTTGAGATCATTTAGAGGATGAAAACTGAGGGATCATAGAAAAAGATAAGGATCACAGAACCACAGATCGAAAGGGACTTGATAGGCCACCTAGTCCAACTCCTTCATTTTACAAATGAGGAAACTGAGTCCTAGATAAATAAATCACCCAAGGTCACATAGCCAGTGTCAGAGCCAGGATTCAAACTCAAATCTTCTGACTTTGAAGCCAGTAATCTTTTCACTGGTTTTACACTAGTTCAATGTAGGGGTTTCCAATCTTGCCTCAGACACTTGACACTTATTAGCTGTGTGACCTTGGGCAAGTCACTTAACCCTCATTGCCCCACCCACCCTCCAAAAAAACCAGGGCAGCTCTAGATGGTGCACAGTAAATAGAGAGTTGGGCCTACAGTCAGGAGGAACTGACTTAAAATCCAACCATAGGTATTTATTAGTAGTGTGAACCCAGGCAAGTCACTTAACCCTATTTGCCTCAGTTTCCTTTTCTGTAAAACAAGTTGGAGAAGGAAATGACAAACCACTCCTATGTTTGCCAAGAAAACCCCAAATGGGGTCACAGAGAGACAAACACAACTGAAATAGCTGAACAACAACAAAAATGGTTGTCACTTATTTGCAATCTTGGGTTGAGTTGGTACTATCAGAATAGTCCAACTAAAGGCATGTTCTTTCCTCCACATCATTCAATTTGTTCCCATCTTCCTCACATTTCATACTATACAAGTAGTGTTTTTAATCATTATTATCCAAAAGGCAGTTAAAATGTAGACAATTACTGATTTTAATGGTTTTCCATGACACTGGTCCCCCCTAGAAAAACTTTCCATTGTTTACCCACAACCAAGCAAGTAGATTCTGTTCCTTCCTCAAGTCCTCAAAATTGGATCCTTAAGAGTTTTAGAGAATATTTTAATAATCACCTATTTGCAAGCACTTGCTAGATGTGAAAACCCTGTCATATGGTCCCATTTTCTGGCCATGACAATTCTGTCAAATAGATAAAGCAACTTTTATCACATCTACTTCCCACCTCAGACACTCCCTAAATGGGCGAGCCTAGACAAGTCCCTTAACCTCGGTCAGGCTCAGTTTATCTGTTAAGTGGGGAATCATAAAAGCATCTACCACCCAGAGTTTTTATGAGGATCAAATGATATATACAAATCACTCTGCAAACCTTAGAGTACTTATAGAATTAATAGCTACAGGTGAGGAATTGGGAAGTACAAAGAGGTTCAATGCTAATATGCTTCATATCCCACAGCTTATTAGTGGACAAAAAAGAAAATTCCTACTATATGCCAGGCATATTATCTCATTTAATTTTTGATTCTTCTTCTTTTTTTTTTTGTGAGGCAATTGGGGTTAAGTGACTTGCCCAAGGTCACACAGCTAGTTAAGTTTCAAGTGTCTGAGGTCAGATTTGAACTCAGGTCCTCCTGAATCCAGGGCCAGTGCTCTGTCCACTGCGACACCTAGCTGTCCCATCTCATTTAATTCTCACAGCCACCTTGGGAGATCTGTGCTGTAATGATCTCCATTTCACTGATGAGGAAATCAAAACAGAGACTTGCTGAGGATCACACTGCCTCTAAGTGTCTGAGACTGGATTTGAACTCAGGTCTTCCTCCCTCCAGTCCCAGGGCTCTGTCCTCTACTCCACCTAACTGCTGCTATTTTACTAAGTCAAGTGTTTCATCATAAGTGGACTATTATTCCAAATAAACAATGGAGACCTTTGTCTATCCCAGTGGTATAAAACATGCTGCCCATGGGCCAAATGAAGCCACTGACACACTTGAGTGTGACTCAAACCAGATTAAAATGTAATTGAGAGGGGGCGGCTTAGCTGGTACAGTGGATAAAGCACTGGCCCTGGATTCAGGAGTACCTGAGTTCAAATCTGACCTCAGACACTTGACACTTACTAGCTGTGTGACCCTGGGCAAGTCATGTAACCCTCACCCCAGAAAACAAAAAATGTAATTGAGAAATAGTTAACAAAATGGACTAAAATACAATAAAACAGTGATAATATTAGTGTGTGGTTTTCTAAGCCAATATGCTTTCTGCAGGGACCCTTATGCACCATTCAGTGGCCCATGCTTCTATTTGAGTTTAACACCATTGGTCTATACAAGTGTTATAAAACTAAGGAAAATTAGATTAGATGTGTTTTCTGGGAAGTACTTCCCCTTCAGTTGTGTAGTAAAAGCATTTGATTACATATACCTGATTTCGAATACCATGCTACATGCTATTCACTGAAGATGTTTTCATAGCCAGAATGGTTAGGTCATTAGTTAGATAAATTTAAAAAACACTTTAATATTTCAGTATAACAGTCCCAGACTATCCTGAAATATCCTCTATGTGCAAACATGAAACTATTGACCCAGTATTTGTACAGAATATGTTTTAACTTTGCCAGTGGTGATGGCAAATTTGCAGTACCCAATAGTTTAAAAGAATTTGGGGCCTACTGAATTGGTGAGAGATGAAGACAGGTTTCCCATAAGAAGCTGGCATGGGAGCCAAGCCTCCTATAATAAGAAGTTACTTCTTGGCTGAATATCACCTCACATTGAAGCTCACAAATATTGTAGAAAAAAACTATTTCTTTAGTTGGACTCACATTTACAATTGAGTGTTTTGGAATGATGGATGGATTCATTGCTAAGTCTAAGGAGGCAGCAGCTTGGAGCTCAATGACTGGAGGGCTGGGGCAGCAGCCACTTTCACCAAGGGATGCTTTCCCTCAGGCATTGTGGATAATTTCTGCACAAGTAGTTGCCTTGGGTAGTAGGCTAATAGGGCTAACACCAGGGTTCCTGTGACAGTGAGCATGTAAGTAAGTGACTGGAGATAGATTTATTAATAGAAACAATAAGAAGTACAACTCAGCCACAACAGGTCAGGTAGCAGAAGGAGAATGATGTTGGCAGTAATTTGGGGTCTTCTATCGAGTCCAGCTAAAGAAAAAGGTGGCTTTGTATAGGAGTAAAAGTCAGAAATTCTGCAACTAGCAGGCCATGCAGAATAAAGCTGCATTTCTATAGGAATTGAAAATGTTGGTAGCCTTAGGGAATGAACAATCCTCTGAATCAAGGTTAGGCATAGAATATAGAGTTTATATGTATATCCAAATGCATTTAAGAAAAAGTATTTTTAGGCATCCTTATGAACATGGTATTGTGCTGGACATAATTAAACTAAAATGAGATGCAGTTTCCGACCTCTAAGAGATTATATTCTAAAAGAGACCACATCAACAAGACTGTTGTATAAGGGGAGCATTTTCCCCCACTTGAGAAGGAAGAATTCAAAAAAATAAAATAAAATATAACTTCGTGCATGCTGTGGGTGGATGACAGAGAATCAGTAAAGATCAAAGGGAAATCTAAATCAGACAGAATAACAGCCCTTCTAATGCTGACAAGAATAGCCAGTTGACTGAAGAAGATTTTCATCATTTACAGTAAAAACCTTATTAATTTCAAATTCACAGGGTCAGGGAGAAATAGATTTTGAATTAACCAAGTCTCATATTACTCAATATTTTTTATGGAAGAATAGAAAAGCAACCACTTTGAATCTCACATTGTTGGGAATAACCAACACTGGATTAACAGATTTTTTTTTTCATATTTACCAAGGAAGTAACTACCTGTCTATACATAAATAACATAAATTCACATACAATCATTCTATCAACATGTATTTCCTAAGGCCCTACTGCGCATAAAGAACTATGTTAGAATTTATATTATACCTCTGGCGATTGCAGTAGGGTAGCTAAGAGGACTCCCTTGTTATAATTTATACCTATGCGGCAATTTGCAGCGCTTTCCAGCATGCCATTTAATTCCCATGCAAGTATTATTGTCTCCCATATGATGAGGAAAATGAGGCCCAGTGAGGTTGCCTGACTGGCCCAAAGCCACACAGGCTGTCACTTGAACCCAGGTCATCTCACTCCAACTCCAGTGCTTTTTTTTTTTTACTGGACCATGAAAATGTACCATGTTATCATGTGTGATATTTATGGAACTTCCTCTTTCAACATAGTAAAAGAAATAATAAAAGGAAGGGATAATCATCTACATAGTGCCTGGATGCAACACACTGTGCTAAGTACTTTACAAATATTATCTAATTTGATCCTCACAACTCTGGAGGGGGGGGGTAGGTACTATTAGTGTATCTATTTTAGAGTTCAGGAAACTGAGGCAAACAGAGGTTAAGTGACTTGCCAAGGTCACACAGCAAGTAAGTGTCTGAGGCTGGATTTTTATACAGATCTTCCTGACTGTAGGCCCAGCTATATATCCACTGTGGCACCAGATGATGCCTAAATAAGAATATTGATGCCCTTCCTATATGACCATCAATTGCAAATGCTTAGTTTTCCATTAAGAGTCCATTCATGCAACAAACACTAATTGTGAGCAGCTACTGTGTACAAGACCACTGAGTCAAGTACAGATATATTAGTTGGGAAGATAAAACTTTAATATTTTGAGTGATCTATGATCTCACAGATGTGTGTGCTTCCCCTGTGATTGTAAATCACAGTACATCTCCATCTTCTCTTCCTGTTGTACTTGTATCCATGCCTTCCTCATACATCTTCTGTGGGGACTTCACAACCAGTAGGTGTCACAGACAGATCTTGAACCCATGCTTTGCTGACTAAGACTATATCTCTATCCACAATGTTATATTGTCTTTCCAAACATCTTTAAAGCTGTATTTTATGGCATTTTTCCTGTGCAATTCTGCATTGCTAACAAGCAGCAACCTACTCATCTCCTAGGATAACCATTAACTCTAATTATTCAAATTCTGCTTTACAAAGCCATTATGTAGCATTCAGTGATTTTTTAAAAAATACGGACTTTTGTTTCAAGGAAAAGTTTGGAGACATTTAAAGTACAACATCATTTTCCAAATGCTTTTCAAATTGCTCTCCTACTATTTGCCCAGTTCGTTGTGTTTATAAAGCATGTATTCAAATTATATATTCAGTGTGCTTTCTGAGTACCTAATTGTCCATCAAATTCATGACCATAAGCATTTTTCATCCACTTAGTTTTTCCTATTTAGATTTTTAGCCCCAAATCATTTAAATGACTGGGACAGACATGTGGCACAGTGGATAAAGCACTGGGCTTACAATCTGGAAGACTCATCTTCATGAGTTCAAATCTGGCCTCAGACATTTACTAGCTTTGTGACCCTGGACAAGTTACCTCAGTTTCTCATCCATCAAATGATCTGGAGAAAGAAATAGCAAACTGCTCCAGTATCTTTGCTAAGAAAACCCCAAATGGAATCATGAAGAGTTGGACATGACTAAAATGACTGAATGATAACGCTTAAATGATTATGCATCTCATTCTGAAGACTGCAGTGTTAACAAATGATGTAATCAGCACAATACCATCTAAAAACGAGGTGTCTAGATGATCTATCTATAGGGAATCCTAATTCCATTTGGACTTTTCATTGAGCAAGCTCCATATTAGTGCCAAACACCTTTGCAAGCATGCATCTTCATTTTTTGTTTCATTTGACATTTATAATCAGAGAATAATCTAACAATTATATCTTCTGTAGCATCTTCCAAGAAATCTTGTGGAATTTTAATATGTGAACCTCAGTATTCTATGGCATTATAGGAGGACTACAAAAGAACAAAGGTGGGAAAGCATGGAGTATATTGCAGGAATCCAATTTGGCTGGAGTGTAAGGCATTCTGGACAAAACTGAGTCATAACATAAGATAAATCTGGAAAAGTAAGTTGAAGCCAAAGTGTAGAGTATCTTCAATATGAGGCTAAGTCATAAGAATTATATTCTTACAGAAGTGTGGAGTTTTTGAAAGTTTCAAAGGAAACCAGAAATGTAATCAGAACTGTACATTAGAAAGATTAATTCTGGCAACAGTGCATAAAGATGGATTGGAGGCGAAAGAGGCTGAATGTGAGGAGAAGATATGGAAGACTATTTCAGCCATCTAAGTAAGGGAAGAGGTAATGATTTCATGAAGCAGGGTGGTAAGAAAAGAAGAGAGAAAAGGGAACCAATTCAGATAATACTGCAAAGTTAGACCAAATAGAATTTGACAGAATTTGGATACATAGAGCCAGAGAGAGGGAGGATGTGACAATGATTTAGAGGTTTCAAGTTTGGATAACTGGAAGAATTGTGGGCCATGGATAAATGAGTGAAGAGTAAAGGCAGATTTTAGAAAGAAGATGAATCCAATTTGTGAAGTAAATTTGTGTTTATGCAAAAGTTTAAAATGGAATTCTAGTATGTAGTTGAATATCTCTGTTCATAATCTTTATCTTGGAGAATAGATGATGAAGCATACTTCCCTTCTCTTGGTAGAGTGGAGAAGAACAATGGAATGTGGCATACATTGTCAGGTATGGTCATTTTGTCACTTTGTTTTATCTGTTTTCTTTGTTAAAAACAAGAATGAAATGGTTCGGGGAGCATATTGGGAAATAATAGTGATTAAAAAGGCTTTAATGAAATTTATAAATAAGAGGAAAAATAAGTAGCAAAGACAGAGAAAGAGAGTGGGGTTGAGGGAGAGAGAGAGAGAATGAGAGAATCAGGGCTAGGTATTTGGGACTCACTCATATAACATGGATACTTGAAATACCGGAAGTGGATAAATTCACCAATAGAGAAGACAAGAGGACCAAAGACCACCTAAATTTAGGGATGAGAGGGAAGAGGACAGAAGTAACAGTCAAGAAAACTAAAAAGAATAGAGTGAAGAGGTAAGAGATGGGAGAAGATAGCAGCACCCAAAAATGATAATAAAACTAATTAGGAATGTCAAATATTGTAGTGAGTTCAATTAAGATCAAATCTATAAAAGAGTTATTGGACTAGGCAATTAAAATGTACGAGTTGCTTTGAGAGAGAATTCCTAGTAGAGAAATTGGTACAGAAGTCAGATTTCAAGGGACTGAGAAAAAAATACGAGAAAAAATATCAGGAATAAAGAACAGTTAAGAAGGCAGCAGGAGCAGAGTGAGATTAGTATGTTTACCTGACAAGAAGTCTTAAGCTGCTTCTCTGGACATTGATGATATGCAGGAGAAAGGCAGAAGGCCACAGGACGACAAATAAATTCTGATTATTGACTTTTGGGGGGGAGCAGGGCAATGAGGGTGAAGTGAATTGTCCAGGGTCACACAACTAGTGTCAGGTGGCTGGATTTGAAATCAGGTCCTCCTGAATCCAGGGCCGGTGTTTTATCCACTGTGCCACCTAGCTGTGCCATGATTATTGACTTTTAATGCTATCTTCAGTTTTATAGAGAAAAAACTTCCTGGAAGCACCTGATTGCCCTTTGCAATCAACCCCCACAGTCTAATCCCATCTGGTTTGAGAGGCAAAAGAATGGAAACACCGTCTTTGGTTTTCAAGTTTTATATTGAAACTGATTGGAAGACACACAATTTGAGTGAAGAGATAGATGGTATTGTTTGCATTTTTGCCTAGAGAGCCATCTTAAAGAATTTTCTTTGAGTTCTAATTTGCTGTAAGAAGCTGATTGGCCAACTTAACATCTTATTGAGTGAAGAGGTGTCTGGGCTTGCCTATATTGCCCAGAAAACCAACTTAAGAAGCCATGTAGTTCTTGTGAATTGCTTATCAATATAATAGTAGCCAGCAATCTTTACTGGGTGATTTTCACTTAAAAGTTTGTCACAGCTTTATCATTTCAAGAGTAGAAGACAAGCAGATGTGCCCATTGGAGAGTAGTGAGAACCAGAAGAGGAGCAGTTAGCAGAGAAGCAGCTTCGTGCAGTGTAAATACTTATGAATGGACTGAGGACAACAAGGCCTGCAGTCCAGAGTTATAAAGAGCCTTGAAGATATGGGCTATCTTCAGTCACATGTCTCCCTTCTTGGTTTTTGTAAACATGTGTTTATTCTCCCTAATAGATATTGTGGACATTGATGGGAAAGAGTGACTCAGGTTTATGTGTAACCTCTAATATATTAACTATTCTTCCATTTGATTTGTATAGAATAACTATGATGTATTATTGTTGCTTTGGCCTTATCATTGAGTAAAGGTTTTATGTTTGAGAATTAATGGTGTTATCTAAACTCATATAGATGGAAAGTTTCTCAATGGGGGCCCAGGAGTTACTCTTCAGAGTAGGGTGACTCTATTTCCCCCACATCAAGGTTACCCCTACATCTCTAAAAGAAATTATGTTATATGCATGTAATATCATTTCTTCTTTGGGAATCCAGATCTACCAATGTGAGGATATATTGGGATCAGAGATCCAGGTCAGAGAGGTTGAGTAGCCCATGCCCCATGCAAGGGTAGGTGCCCACACCAGGTGTTTTATAGTGAGAGGAAACTCCATAAAGGAGTTGCACAGATATGGAAATTAATTTCTGAAATGATTAAGCAAGATCACACAGTTAATAAATAGCAGAGCTAGGTTTTAACCCCAAAGTGTCATGTTCTAATATCAGTACACATTCTAGTACATCAAGCTGCCTATGAAGGAAATAAAAGAGAAATGTATTACCTTTGCTTAAGTGAGTGACTGCATCAAAGGAAGATAATTTGGAGATGATTTTTTTGGAGCAATGGTAAAGAAGTTAATAAGGTACTTATTGAAAATGAAAGACAGGTAGATGCTTGATAGAGCAAGCTCTCCAAGGAGGTAAGAAAAAAGGGGGTAAAAGACAGATGCAAAAAAGTTAGCCTTGAAAAAAAATGGATGGCTTATCCTCTGAGATGCGAGTGAAGGCAAATGTTGATGGGGTTACAAAACTTTTTAAGAAATGGGAGAAAAAGGGGGCAGCTAGGTGGCGTAGTGGATAAAGCACTGGCCTTGGATTCAGGAGTACCTGAGTTCAAATCTGGCCTCAGATACTTGACTAGCTGTGTGACCCTGGGCAAGTCACTTAACCCCCATTGCCTCACCAAAAAAAAGTGCAAAAAAAAAGAAATGGGAGAAAAAAAGATGAAACAAATTTAGATCAGATTCCCAGGCAAATGGAAAGTAAAGATGTCAGATAAGAGTGAGAGATTAGGATTGAAATTAAGGGTTTAAGGGGAGAAAAGGGTGTTTGGAACAGTGACTATGGATGATGTGATGGACTTGGGTAAAGATAAAGAAAAAGGATTTGCTGGGCAGCAATATGGACCAAGAGGAATAGCATGTATTTATGGGGGAACCAATCAGCATAGTTTCATTAGTTTCTCTAGCAGGATTTAGCAATACATTAGAGGCCAGATTTCTAAGAAAGGTCCCTAGGCTTCAGAAAAATTAAGATTCTTGGCAAGCAATCAGATATTTACACTTCCTTGGTTAGGCTGGGAGAACCAGCATCTGTCACTGTGTGTGCATTTTTGAGTATCTGCCTGGCATGTTCAACATTAGAGAGTGAACTATCAGAAGAACATAAAGACATGTGTTGATTGGTGTTTTTTTGGAAGTTCTGCCACATTTAGGATAATAGCTGGACTCCTAAAAAGGCCTTGGAACTGTGATCATTTACATTTCAGATTAGATTGAGATGGATAAAACTGTAATGCTTCCTGTGAAATAAAGTATCTTATAAATGTGAGTTATTACTATTACCGTTATCATCATCAAGATAAAGAATTTAAACTTAGCCATTGTTCTATACCTAAGAGTAGAACTTATATTAAATTTATTTTAATGGTTCATACCCCTAGCAAGTTAATGGAAATATCGATAATAAAAACACTTATACCTTGATCTAGACAAATATGTAAAATATGACTCGCTAAGCTGACTAGGCCCCTTTTATTTCCAAATGATCTGAGTAAAAGCGATTTGTTTTAATTCTAAAAATAAAATAAAATAATTTACAAAAAGAGCAGAAACAGGACTCTAATAGCAAAGGCAATAGAGGAAATATGTCTAGGCCCGAATGAAAATTGCACCATTGTGGTCTTATTTGTTTGTTTGTTTAACTGGACTTCTGATTTCATTGATACAGGGAACCCCTAGTAAAGGAATGTCCTCTACCAATGTAGATTAGTACCTCCTCTATATTTTTAGCCTGCGAGTGTTTCCTGGGATGCCAAGAGGGAAAGCAGTTTGCTCAGGGTAACACAGCAAATATGTGTCAAGGGCAGGACTTAATTCCAATCAGGTCTTTCTGACTCCAAGGCATGGTCTATGTATCTACTGAGTTCTAGATTTATGCATGTGGGCTTGCTTGATTAGAAAGTATTCCTATCCAGGGAGCCTAGAAAGGATGCCTAGACTGATCTCACAGTATACTATTAGTAATTTGCTATCTCCTGGGAATTGTTTCTTTTCATCTTATCCTCTAGAAGGCTTGTTTTCCTCTCAGTCTCTGAAATGAAGAACTTTCTCAACTGAGATTCTTTGTCACAAGCTATCTGTTGCCATGTGGTAGGATAGTAATTCCTATATCTAGTAGCCTAAACCAGGTACCCAGAAATTGGCTATACCAGACACCTACCAAGGAAGCTCCTTCTGGAGCAATCAGGAACATCTACAGCAGCAGTCAGCAAGTTGGATAAGGCTGAAACATTTCTGAGAGACTCAAGATTATTTGAAGGACCAGGTTAGATCAGTGAGGCATTATTTATAGTTCCTTCTGCAGATGATGGTAGAGGGACAAATGGGGTTTTACCCTATAGCAAAGGGATAAAAGTATACTTTCTATAAAAAGCTTTTCCTGAATAATTCTTCCCTGGGTATACGTTGCAGCCTACTCCCCTCCACCATGATCCTCTACATTGGATGCAACTTCAACTTCTTGGAGGCTATAGCATTCCATTTTTTCACATCAGTTTCAGGGAATGTAATCACAGATTTAGAAATAGAAGAGAAATTGGGGGCCACCTAATCCAACTCCCTCATTTTACAGATGAGTAACTGAGGCCCAGGGAAGTTAAATTATTTCCCCCCGGCCACAGAGCTAGTAAATAGCAGGACCAGGATTTGAAATCTTGTGAGGAACACCTGTAAATACAGCTAGCTTGATCTAAACTCCAAATGGGGTCATGAAGAGTTGTATGTGACTAAAATGACCAAACAATAACAACAAGGAAAATAAGAGATTCTCTTAAATGAACAACTTATACTACAAAATTCTATATTCCTGTCTTTGTTATATATTGATAATAACATAAGAGATTCTCTCTTATTTGGGGCCAAAAAAGAAAACCCAAGGGTGGCTGTATCCCTTGATAACATTATTGTTCAGTTGTGTCTCTTAGTGACCTTATTTGGTGTTTTCTTGGCAAAGATATGGAATGGTTTGTCATTTCCTTCTCTAGCTAATTTTATAGATGAGGAAACTGAGGCAAACAGGGTTTAGTGACTTCTACGGGGTCACATAGATAGTAAGTGTCTGAAGCTGAAGTTGAACTCAGTTTTCCTGACTACAGACCTGGCACTCTATCTACTGTTCCACTTAGTTGCCCTCCCTTGACACTAAGAAGGCACTTTTATGACTAGATGGGATTACATATAATAGTCTCTCTGTATTTGAATTGAAATGTAGAAACCCTATTAACACAATTCACTTAGTTTATTCATCAATCAACCAATATTTGCCATAAATTTCCTTCTAATATGACTGCAGTTGTTGTCTACAGTGACCTTTGAGTGCAAGAATATACAATCTGACACCATTCCCATTTCTACTCCCTCTATTTGCCAGAAAGTAATGTGATCAGTTGCCAAGATCTTGTAATTGTTGCTGTTTTTACTGTTGAGCTTCAAGCCAACTTTTATACTCTCTTCTTTCATCCTCATCCAGTGACCACTTGATTCTTCACTTTTTGCTCTCAAAGTGTTATCATCTGCATACCTGTGATTGTTCATATTTCTCCTGGCAAACTTAATTCAGCTTTTGATTCATCCAGTCTGGCATTTTACATGATGTACTTTGCATGTAAATTAAACAAGTAAGGTGACAATATACAGTCTTACTCCTTTCCCAATATTAAACCAATCAGCTGTTCTGTGTTCAGTTCTAACTCTTGCTTCTTGATCTTCATACAGGTTCCTCAGGAGAAGTAAGATAGCTCTTTGAGGATTTAACACATTTTGATGTGATCCACGTAGTCAAAGACTTTAGTATAGTCCATGAAGCAGAAGTAAATGTTTTGTGGGTTTTTTCTGGAACTCCCTTGCTTTCTCTATAACCCAGTGAATGTTGGCAATTTGGTCTCTAGTTCCTCTGCCTCTTCAAAAACCAGCCTGCTCTTCTGATAATGTTTGCTTCACATATTGCTGAAGCCTCATTTGTAGAATCTTAAGCATAATTTTGCTGGTATGTGAAATGAATGCAATTGTTCAGTAATTTGAACATTCGTTGACATTTCCCTTCTTTAGGATTGGGTCGTAAACTGATTTTTTCCAATCCAGTGGCCATTGTTTAGTTTTCCAATTTTGTTGACATATTCATTGCAGCACTTTAACAGCATCATCTTTTAGAATTTTAAATAGCTCAACTGGAATTTCATCACTTCCACTAGCCTAATTGTTAAGTACTCACATTTTAAGTACCTACTATGTGTTAGACAATGTGCTAAGCAATGGGGATACAAAAAGAGGCAAAAGATAGTCCCTGACCTCAAGGAGTTTACAATCTAAATGGAGAGACAGCATGCAAATAGATATACAAAGCAAACTATATACTGGATAAATAGGAAATCCTTGGGATCTGGTGAGATTACCAAGTGAAGTAGTATAGAGGGAGAAGAGAAGAGAGCCCAAGACAGAGCCCTAAAGGATTAAAAAAAAAAAGAGCCCTATGGTTAAAGGGTGTGATGTGGAGGAGGATCCAGCAAAGAAGACAGAGAAGGAACGTTTATATGGGTAGAAAGAAAACTAGGAGAGAATGTTGTCCTAAAAACCAAGAAAGAAGAGAATATCAAGGAAAAGAGAATGACCAACAGTGTGAAAGGATACAGAGAGGATAAGAAGAATGATGATCAAGAAAAGACTATTAAATTTGGTAACTAGGAAATCATTGGTCATTTGCAGAGAGCAGGTTCAATTAAATGATAAGTTCAGAAGCCAGATTATAAGGCATACTATTCTTTTTTAATAAAAGTATTTTATTATTTTCCAGTTACATGTAGAAATAGTTTTCAACCTTTCTTTATATAAGATTTCCTATTTCAAATTTTTCTCCCTCCCCTCCCCCTCCCTCCCCCCCCTCCCCATGACAGCAGGTAATCTGATATAGGTTTTATATATATATATGTGTGTGTGTGTGTGTGTGTGTGTGTGTGTGTGTGTTTGTATGTATATATATAATAACATTAAACATACTTCTGCATTAGTCATGTTATAAGAGAACAATCAGAGCAAAAAGGAAAAACCTCAAAAAAGAAGAACAACAGCACCAAAAACAAAAGAAATATTATGGTTCAATCAGCATCCATATTCCACAGTTCTTTTTTTTTCTGGATTTGGAAAGCCTTTTCCATCATGAGTCCTTTGGGACTTTCTTGTACCATTGTATTGATGAGAAGAATCTAGTCTATCACAGTTGATCAACACATAATGCTGATGATACTGTGTATAATGTTCTTCTGGTTCTGCTCATCTCACTCATCATCAGTTCAAGGGCATACTATTCTTAAGCATGGTAATTCTGCACATGCGTAAATGGTGAATATTCAGTCCTTTTCCTACTATGTCTAAAAAAGCCTCTGATAACTATTTGGGAAAAATATGTACTTGGTATTAAACTAGAGGAAAGACAGCATGGTGGTATGTAGGCATTAGCATGTTGGCCCTAGAATCAAGAAAACTTAAGTTTATGCTTGTCCTCTGACCATTATTGGCAGGTGTCAGGCCAAATGATTTGATGGCTTGGTGCCACAAGCAGTAAGCTGCAAAGTTGTTTCTGATCTGATCTCAGGAAGCAGATTCCTGGAGTTCCCTATGCTGATGCTCCTGATTCACCATACCAGGATGCCTCTCAAAGGAGTGTCCATTTTCCCCTTCAAGAAACTGAACCCTGGTCTCCTTTATTGATCATTATTCCCTGGATAGATAGATAGATAGATAGATAGATAGATAGATAGATAGATAGATAGATAGATAGATAGATAGATAGATGTAGATAGATATTATAGATAGATAGATAGATAGATAGATAGATAGATAGATAGATAGATAGATAGATAGATAGATAGATAATCTCACTCTTTGCAAAACCCTTGATCCTGTGTTTTATTTCACTTTTATCTTTGGACATTCAGATAATTCCTTAAAAACTATTTTGGTTTTTCACCTTCTGTGAGTTAGGGTTGATGCCTAGGCTTTTGATATCATGTCCTAGTTCCCTGATTACAAAATAGAAGTCCAGGGGCTTTCTGATAATTGGCTAGTTGATTAAAATGGGCCAATCAGTGAAGGGGGATTTACTCAGCTAAATCAACCCATATTGCTGTTGTTGTTGTTGTTTTTCTTCTTTCTCAAAGAGGACCAGTGCAGGGTGTCCTCAGTGTCTAAACTTTTTGAGTATCCTTCTTCCATTGCGGCAAAGTCAATCTCCTTTTGTTAACTGTTGAATGACTTACAACAATGTATCTAATTTGGTTCTAATACCTAAACTAAACTACCAGAAAACTGGCCTTGACCAAATCAGAACACTGGGGGACCCTCATGCCACATGAGTATTTGTCTGTTCTGCATGTTCAATGGGCCCGACCCAGGCAGAAAGAGTGGAAATTTAAGAAGTGAGGAAGGGCTAAGGATATCTTGCATCATGGCTCTGTGATTTCCTCAGTGTGGATATTCCCTCCCTTAGTGCAGACTGCAATCCCTCCTCATCTTACTATCCAGAGGGATTCTTCAAAATTCATCAGTCTGCACAAGACTATCATTAACTGACAACCCAAATGAAATGAATAATTAAAGTAAGAGAGGGAGTATTATTGAACCCAACATGCTTTCCAACACTCATTTTGACTACCATGGAACAAAATATTGAGAGTCCAGACCTCAAAATTAATGAAATTTTATTTAATTCATAATCAAATGAAAGCGCTCTAGGCCCAGAGCCAAGGAATATTCCTGCATGAGATTTTTTTTCTGTGCTACATATTTATCCATTAGGGGTTATTTTTTAAAAAATAAAATCAGATTCAACCTTTTGAAATGAAAAAAAAAATTGTCTTTTAATGGGAAATCTGCATTTCATTGTAAAGTTGGAACACACCGTCCTTGGCTTAGGCATTCTCCAGGGACACCAGCTCTTGTTTTGCTATTCACTGAGCATGTGATAGAGATGGAGATTTTAGCAAGTTGATTTCAGGTATGTGAGAAAGAAAGCATAATATGCACGGTGGGAGGGGGGAGATTTACTGAATGTCACATGACAAACCCACTTAAAGGTAATATAGCATTCAACTCCAGTTTGACAACCAAGGTTCTCTAAGGATGGGAGGAGGAAAGAGGAGTCTAAAAATGAGTACTTTGATATAATTAAGGAAGGGCTCAGGAAATGTCGGTACAAGTTAAGCAATGAAACAAGATGTCATACATCGTATCTTTGAAGCCAACAACCAAAAAAAAGTCAGTGCTCTTAAAATATCAAACGTTTGACTGGTTGAAAGAAGGTCTATAGCAATGACCCCCAAAAGCAAATTCTGGGTCTTTTTAGTCCTACAAGGAGGAGGAAGAAGAAGAGGAGGAGGAGGCTGCGGCAGCTATAAACAGATTGTGAGTAGGGTATCTTTTGGAAAGTCACATCCTCTGTGAATATTGGTTTCCTTATCTGTCAAAAGATGATGAGGCACTCTCTGACTCACAAGTCTGAGAGAACTGTGCAGAACAATATACATGAAAGCACTTTGTAACCATAAAGCCTTATATAAATGTAAGTCATCATTATTGTTGCTATTTGAGGGATACACAAAGGACTCAGTGGTGAGATTTTTTTGAGATATTATATAAATGTAAGTCATCATTATTGTTGCTATTTGAGGAATATACAAAGGAATCAGTGGTAAGGTATTTGGGGGGAGGAAGGGAGAAGAGGCTGTTGGTATCCAAGGAGTAAAGTTTTCAAAGCATTTTCTAAGCACTAGTTCTCTGAGCCTCACAACTTCCCTCTGAGCTAAATATTACAGATATTATGATCTCCAGTTTGTAAATGAGTAAACTGAGGCACAGAGAGATTAAGTGACTTGCCTATGTTCACAAAGCTAATTAATGTCAGGTGTAGGATTTGAACCCAGGAATTCCTGCTTCTAGATCTAACAGCCAATCCACTATACCATGCTATCTATACCATACTTGAAAGTAAGGTGAACCTAGTGGAATATGGAATATGCAAAAAAAACCACTGGGAATAATTATTTTTAACTTATTGCATATTTTAACATTCCACCTGTTCAGAGTTTTGCCAGTTTATTTCCTACTACAATGGAAAGAACATAGGCTCTAGAATTAAAGGATGAAGGTTCAAATTTCATCCCTGATGCTTACTACCAATGTGACCTTGGGCAAATAACTTAACCTCCCTGGGTCTCAGTTTCCACATCTGTAAATTAAACAGGTTGGAATAGAAGGTGGGTGAGGTCCCTTGCAGTTCTAAATCTACAATCTCCCTTATTTGACTTGTGTTTCTTAGTTTCTTCATCTGTAAAAGGATGGATTTGGACTAGATGGTATCCGAGAACCCTTCGAGGTCCAGAGCTAGAATCCTGGAACCGCACACAAATAGGATATGAGTTTGTTATTTAAAGCCTCTGAGGTAATTCCGGCATATAACGATAAGCGACAGAATAAAAACATACACAGTGATGTCACCAATCAGAAATCAAGATAAAAAATGTTGGGTTTTCCTGGAAGATGAGAGAGGCTTTTTTCACAGTGAATTCATACAAAGGAACAAGGCCCTGGGAAATTGATATAACAAGCTTTCTGTTCACCATTCCAGCAAACAGATCTCAATTAACAGGCATTTCCCTCATATCTCATGCAGTACAAATAAGAATCGATGTTTATGGCCATGACCCGAGGCAGAGCAAAATCCTGAAGCACCCCCTGAATCATCAAGAAAGATTAAATTATATTTCACATAATTTCAACATTTAATGTATTTTATCAATTGCTTTGCAAAGGGGAACCCAGGTATTGTATATGTGGTGACTTCCTATGGGCAGAACAACCTATTCTCAGACCATGCCAAAGAAGTAAGGCAGATTCCTAAGACTGAGACTACAAGGAGCATCAAAATCCATTTATTAACAGTTTCTGTGAAAACTTATTTTTTATTTTAAAATATCAATACTCATTTAGAAACCGAATGCAATTAAAAATTTAAAAATCAACAGCCTCCCCCCCCAAATCTGGAGAAATTAGAAGTCAAGGGGCCAGAAAAATCTTTCATCTATCTTAGAACCAATATTGAAAGTCCTTTCAAATTAAAGAAACCAAGAAAATAGAAACAGAGGAAAATGGAAGCACACAAGGCGTAATTATTACAAAAGTCTTAAGGGAAAAAATATATATAGGACATGAGGGCCAGGATTTCTTAAATCCTGTACTGAATGCACCAGGCATTTGGATGCCCAGTTCATTGGACATGGATATGCAAGAAAAGAGGGACAGAAGTCACTTTTGGTCTTTAAATTATAAAGCGCTCCAGAGAGTCAATTTTAAGACCATAGTGAATCTCTTATTCACTTTCCATGCTGGAGCTTAGTCACTTCAAATACCACTGGCCCCACATAAGGCAGCAGGGAGTTACCTGCTCTGGCTCTGGGATCACCCAAAGAGAATGGAGAGCAGATCTTTTTTCAAATTAAGTGCATCATTATGAAAAAGGGATATTGATATCACGATACCATTATGTTCACTGGGAGACACAACTCAAATACCAGGAGTCCCCGAAGGCCAAATGAAATGGCTAAAGATGTATTTATTGATTGCTAAGGAAATATTACTAAGACACAGGAATGATAACGCACCACCTCTGTAACTGAATAGGCCTTGGCACTTTCAAAAGCTTCCTCCTAAGGAGACTCATCTGCAGAATATACTATAAAGCTATTGAATGTTTTGCTGTGGGATGCGTGCGCGAGTGCTTGTGTGTGTGTGTGTCTTAGTCAGGTCGAAGTATTGAAGTCAGGGTGAGAGGAAAGTGGGGAAAATATGCAAGGAGCTGACCTTCTCTAGTGTGTCCATATCTACCTTTGCTCTTCTGACCTTTTGGTTTAGGTGATTTATTTCTTCCCTAACATAAAAGGCTAATTAATGATTGAAATATGATGTGGCTCCATACTCATTCTGTCATATTTAGGTAAGATGAGATGAATTGCATTTATCTGTCCTTATCAATATAAGGATATCTGCATGTGTGTATACATAAAACCATAGACATACATGTAAATCACCAAGCATTCTTTGGGGAATTCCTTAAATTATTTTTCAAAAATACGGGAAACGAGTGAAAATAACATTTTTAAAATTTATTTTAACAATTGTCTCCATCTAATGGTCAGATAATGGATCTCACCAACCATTATGTGCCTTCACCTTCAGCGGGGGACACATAACTTTTATTGTGGTCCATTATCAGACCATTAGAGTCCACTAGAGTGTCCCTTGTTCTATTGCTTAACATTATGCTGGGGGGAAAGTGTAGAAAATGTAGAGGCAGCAGCTTTTCCAGTATCAGAAGTGACAGAAGCATCAGCATATCTTATATTGAGGCCATTTGTTTTCCTTAAGCTGCCAAGTCTATGGTGCAGGTCTTATGGAAAAACTTCAATCCTTCTGTATGAGATCAAATGCAAGGAAATCTAAACACAAATCAGGGATGACATAAGAACACCCACCAGTGCTTTTTAAGAGATATTCTACTATGCTGGACATAATCTGAAGATAGAAAATTTTACTGAAAGTGTCTAGCTTAGAACATTTGCTACAATCTAGTAGAGCAGAGCTTGGCCCCCAATTCTAATTCAACATTTACTGAGTGCATACATGTGCTAGGCTGTGGGGTCAAAAATAGACAAAGACTAAAATGGAATACTCATTGCCCTCAGGGAGCTTACATTTCAGTGGGGGATATGACAAGTTCTCAAATAAGGAAATACAAAATCATTGGAAGACAATGAGGTCATTCGCAACTGAAGAGATAGATGTAGAACTGGAATAATAAAAACAACAGTAATAAATATTTATATAACACTTTATGGTTTGCAGATAGGATCTCATTTGATCCTCACGACAATCTTGAGAGGTAGGGGCTATGATACCCATTTTACAGATGAGGAAACCGAGGCTCAAATAGGTTAGCTGACCAGCCCAGAGACACTCAGCTAATAAGTCTCTGAAGCTAAATTTGAACATAGGCTGTCCTGACTCTAGACCCAGTACTCTGTTATATCACCTCACTAGCTGCCACCTGAACTGTGTTTGAAGGAAGGTAAGGAAGTACATGTCAAATATGGAATAATACCAATGCAAAGGAATATATGGATGGGAAACAGGATATCCCATGCAGAAAAAAGGTTGGAAGGTTACTTTGACTAAAACAAGAACTATATGGAAGAATCATAGTATTGAGTAAGATTGGGAAGGTAAGAGGGATGACAGGCAGAGGGTTTTGTCATGTTATATTTTCAGTGGGACAGATAAGTGGATGGAGTGTGGGGATTGAAGTCAAGAAGACTCATCTCCCTGAGTTAAAATCTGGCTTCAGACACTGTCTAGCTGTGTGACCCTGGGTAAGTCATTTTACCCTGTTTGTCTCAGTTCCTCACCTGTAAAATGAGGTGGAGAAGATGACAAAACATTTCAGTATCTTTTCCAAGAAAACCTCAAATGGGGTCACAAAGAGTCAGACACAACTGAACAATAACAAAACTTTTAGTAAGGTAGTGGCATGGTCAGATTGATGCTTTGGGAACTATTAATTCATTAGCAGTGTGAAGGATTGCTTGGAGAAGGGAAAGACTAGAAGAAGAGACATCCAATGGCAGGCCTTCACAACTGGCCATGATAGAGATAATGCAGGACTAGGTTTGAAACTATCTGAGAGGCTAGAAAGAGACAGTTCCCAGAGAAGTTGTACAGATGGATTCTACTATACTCAGCACTTGATTTGATACAAGAGGCGATGGAGAGAACAAAGCAAGAGTAACTCCAAGATTATGAATTTAGGTGACTTGGAAGATGGTGTCACCCCCATTGCTTTTCAGCTCCCTTTTTATGTGTGATGAAGGCAGAGATTATCTTTCTTTTTTTCCCCATATACTGCTGTTCCCACAATTTAGCTCAATGCTTGGAACATCCACATTTAATAAATTCTTTGTCACCTTGTTTCCTGGCCTTACCCTTAAAAAAACTTACAAACACACTTATATCAAGCTGCAACATAGGTTTGTTGCATGTTTTTGACAATCTATCTCTAGTCTCCCTGGGAGCAAGAACTACACATTATCTGTTTGCTCTGTGTAACATCTAGCACAGATAGGAAATTCTTAACAATGGGATTGACTATTGTTTCCTGCTTCCCTTCTCATATCCTACCTTCCAGCTCATTGCCAGTAAAAACTAGTGGTGGCTCCTTTGCTTGATTTTTAGATTATACTAGTGACAAAACAACTAATATTAAAATTAAGGAAGGTCTTCCTCTATCCCAAGGTTACTTGAGGGCAAAAATACCATTACTGAGGTCACTATACTACTCTTTTTGGCTGTCAAAAAAATGAGGACTTTAATTGATGAATGGCCTGTGTATACTTTGGAATCATAGAACTCCCTCTCACACATAGAGTCATTTGCATACTTAACATTCAATCTAGTATTAAACAAACAGGTGTTCAACAAATCCTTTATGGAAGAATGAATGGATCAATTTGTCACAAATTCTGCAGAATAAATCCACGTGTCAAGTTCAGATGTACTGGTTGCCCTCTCTCTCAGCACAATAATTACATCCATTTTATGACTCCAGAGTCCAGAACATGTTCAGAATCACTATAGAGGTTCCTCAATCACAAAGCATGCCTTTTCATAGATATAGTAACACCTAACAGGATTGGCATGTGTTCTAGTGAAATGTGTTAGAAAATGTGCTATGGTGGAAAAGTGCACCAAACCTGAAGAACTAGTTTTGAATATGACTTTTACTACCTACAGGCCTCTTGTCAAATTGTTTTATCTCCCTAAGCCACAGTTACCTTACCTCTTAAATGGGTAAGGTAATCTAATTAAAGAGAAATGTGAAAACAGTTTGCACTGCCTACCTCATGAAACAGATGTGGAAAACATGTTTTACAAACCATAAATGTGAGATGTTGTTATTTTTAAATTAACATTCTCTGCCAGATATCCCGCAGTAATCAGTGGTCCTTTCTTGCCTTTTAGGTAATGAACAGAATCATTCTATCTGAGAGCTAGTTAAAATAGCTAGGTTGTACGAGGTACTCAAATTTGAAAACTGAAAGATTACAGACTTTTGCCTCGGAGAAATTGTGGGTTCAGCTCCAGATGACAGCAATAAAACAAATGCCACAATAAAGCAAGTCACACTTTTTTTTGGGGGTTTCCCAGATAGTCTAAGTGTGTAATAATATTTTGTCTAAAAAAACAATACACATACAAAAATACTTTATTGCTAAAAATGTTAACCATGATGTGAGTCTTCAACAAGTCATAATCTTTTTGCTGGTGGAAGGACTTACTTTCATGTTGATGGCTACTGATTTGTCAGGGTGGTGGTTGATGAAGGTTGGAGCAGCTATGGTGATTTCTTAAAATGAGACAGCAATGAAGTTTGTTGCATTGATTGACTCTTCCTTTTACTTAAATACTTAAAGGCCACTGTAGGGTTATTAACTGGTTGAATTTCAATATTGTTGTGTCTCAGGGAATAGGGAAGCTGCAGCAGACAGAAAGAAATGAGAATGGCTGGTGGGTGGAGCATTCAGAACTCACACATGGATCATGGTGCCCTAAAACAATTACAATAGTAACATCAAAGACCACTGATCACATATCACTGAAACAGATATAATAATGATGATGATGATGAAAAAGTTTGAAATATTGTGAGAATAACTAAAATGTGACATGGAGACATGATGTGAGCACATGCTGTTGGAAAAATGTCCCTGATAGACTTGCTTGATGTAGGGTTGCTACAAATTTTTCAATTTGTAAAAAAAAAAAAAAAAAAGGGAAAAAAGACAACAAAGTGGAATGCAATAAAATTAAATATTCCCCTACTTGTTATTCGTAACCCACTGTCTGTTGTTGTTCAGTCATATCTGATCCTTCAGGACCTCATGGACCATTAGGCACACCAATACTGTCCATGGGGTTTTCTTGGCAAAGATATGGAAGTGGTTTGCCATTTCCTTCTCCAGCTCATTTTACAGATGAAGAACCAAACAAACAGGGTTAAGTGACTTGCCCAAGGTCACATAGCTGGATATGAACTCAGGTCTTCTTGACTCTAGGCCCAGAGCTCTTATCCAAAGAGCCATCTGACTGCTCAACACACTGTTTCCCCTTTCCTAAGAATTTCTGCCACTTCCCCCAAAACAGGACCCCTTCCTTCATCTTGACTAGATTATTACAACAATATGTATGGTATGATTCATGTTCACAAATCTTGCATGTAAAAACTCATGGAATAACCACAAATGCAGCCACTTAAACCTATTACAAAGAAATAAACCTTTGAAGTCCATGAAAATCATGTTGATATAGCTATGCATTGTGACAATTAAAGTTATTGGCCCAGAATGAAGGGTTTTTTAAAGTAGCGTTTCAGGGGGCAGCTAGGTGGCACAGTGGATAAAGCACTGACCCTGGATTCAGGAAGACCTAAGTTCAAATCTGACCTCAGACACTTGACACTTACTAGCTGTGTGACCCTGGGCAAGTCCCTTAACCCCCATTGCTCCGCAAAAATAAAAATAAAAGTAGCATCTCAGACATTTAAGGATTGTGGAATCTACAAGTATACAATGAATATGTTCATCAATGTCACTTTTATCAGTATTATTATATTTGTATACACATAAATATATAAGTATGAATTCTATTTTCCTATATTTCTATGGGACATCAGTGATTTCATCAATGTGAGTAGTCCCTCCTTCTATCCAAATCGAAACTCCTCCATGCCCACCCATCTATGTGACTTTTGTCCATGTTCTTCACCTAAGACACATTGGTCCTATTTCTCTCAACTTTCCACCTCTTACTCTGGGAAAAGTAATGAAATGGACACTATCATTGCTTCTGGAAAGGTAATATCTATTTACTATTTTGTGATTCCATTAACCATCCCTGTGACTTCCCAGAACAACATGCCCTTTCCTTATCATCATTTTCCATATGTATTGTTTTCCCTTATTAGAATATAAACTTTTTGAGGGCATGGATTATCTATTTTTTATATATGTATCCCCAACACTTAGCACAGTAAGTAAACTATATAGTGTATAGTAAACCCTTAATAAATGCTTCTCATTCATTTACTCATTTTATTTATATCAATTTTATCTGTTCCTATCAATTTATATTTAAATATGTTTATGTTTTTAAAATATTTAAAACTATTTATAGCAATTTTACATCAATTCAATATATTTAAATCCATTTATATCAATTAAATCAAATTTATGTCAAATGATAAATAATATGAGCACTTTCAGTTTTACTGTTGTTGTTTAGTCATCTCAGTTATGTCTGATTCTTTGTGACCCCATTTGGGGTTTTCTTGGCAAAAATACTAGAGTGGTTTGCCATTTCCTTCTCCAGATCATTTTTAAAATGAGGAAACTCGGGAAAGTAAGGTCTTTTGAACCTGAGGCCTAGCATGCTATGTACTGTACTACCAAGCTGCCCCAATATGAACATTGCTAAATACAAAATTTGGGCTCCATTTGTTATTTGCATGGGATATTTTCTGGAACACTTCTAGGCAGGAAAATTGAGTCAGCAATTGCTGTGCATGATTTTGTTGAAATGAGACTAGAAATGGACCTAGTACGCAACTGGCAAAGTTGTTTCCACAGAGTAAAATTGTTTGTTCAAGTGATGCAGCTCACAGTCCTAAGGACTAAAGCTTGGGCAAAGGCAGCTTGGGCTGGTAAAAGAAACCCCTTAGCAGATAAGGCAAATCAGTTGGATTTTGGACAGGTCAAATTAATGTTCCGTGGATGGTACAGCAAATAGGTTCATGGTCAGTAGAACAAATTAGGACCATAGAATCCAGAAAAGGTAGGATGGAATCTGAGTAAAGGTCACAGACTTGCTTTTCTGACTGGCATGGAAGTGGACCAATGTCAAAGACACCAACAACTTGTACCTGAGTCAGACAAGCAAGTTGTGCCTACTGAAGCTTGCCCTTCTAATGGAGAACTTCAGAACTTTCTTAATCACCTCAAGGTGGGGTCAGATAAGAAGGTATTCTAAAAGGGCAGACTTAAGGTCCTCCTCCACATGAATCCTGGACTGCCTCTGTTCAGGCAGTAACTACATATATAATATATACATTCTCTTCTAGTCCTAAAATTCTATAATCCTTTGGCCCAGGAGTACTCTTATATCAAAGGTATTATTATGTCCTTTGGGTATGTGGTGGGACTTTAATCAGGTCTAATTAGCTTGGTGCCTGGCACATAGTAGGCACTTAATAAATGTTTATTGAATTGATAAAAGTGATAACCCCTAAATCCTTTGGTATCAGATATTTTTCTCTCAGAGTCTGGACCAGAGAGCCTATAATGAGGAGTTTGTCCAGTAGTTTGGGTTTTTTTGTTTGGTTTTTGTTTGGGTTTTTTTTGTCTTTTGGTGAGGCAATTGGGGTTAAGTGACTTGCCCTGGATCACACAACTAGTAAGTGTCAAGTGTCTGAGGCCAGATTTGAACTCAGGTCCTCCTGAATCCAGGGCTAGTGCTCTATTCACTTTGCCACCTAGCTGCCCCCAGTAGTTTGTTAATAAATACTACAAGAATTCAAGAAAAGGGAGCAATTATTCAGAGATGAGGTAGATGAGAGAAGAAAGGTCTCATGAAGGAATCAGATCATAAGTTGAACCTCAAAGACCATAGGGCCTCAAAAAATAAATATAAAGAGGAACATCCCTCGTGGTATTTTATAAAAAATAACACCATAGTCCAACTACCTGTTTCTATCCAGGGGCTTCAGTGCTATCTCACCGCTAGTTTTCAGTTCCAAAACTATAATCAGGGCTGGTGCCAAGTGAAATTGACAGTTTGTCTACCTATTATTAACCTCCATTTTCTGGACCCTTTTAAGGCCTCTCCCCACCTGCAATTCAATTACTGCCTTATGTACTTTCCTTCTTCTTCCCAACTCTCTCCTGACTATCAAAACTTGTCTCAGGAAAGGACCAAATACATTCACTTATGTAAGGTATGGGGCAGCTAGGTGGTACAGTGGAGCACTGGACTTGGAATAGGGAAGACACATCTTCATGAATTCAAATCCAGCCTCAGACACTTACTAGCCATGCCCAAGGTCACACAGATAGTGAGCATCAGAGGCAGAATTTGAACCCAAGTCCTTTAACTATATAGTTATAGAGACTATATAAAGACTGCACTTTTCCCATTGTACTACACTGCCTCCTACATAAGTTTTAAGCGCTGAGAAGCTCTTCCCAGGGGCACAGTGGATAAAGTGCCTGGCCTAAAGTCAGGAAGACTCCCTAAGTTCAAATCTGGCCTCAGACACTTACTAGCCATGTGACCCTGGGCAAGTCACTTAACCCTATTTACCTCAATTCCTCATCCATCAAATGAGCTGGAGAAAGAAATGGCAAACCACTCCAGTATCTTTGCCAAGGAAACCCCAAATGGGGTCACAAAGAGTTGGACATGACTGAAACCACTGAATAGCAACAACAAAGGCCTTCCCAGAAGAATTCTTAACATAATAGGGGCAAACACCCTTAAGCCAAGAGATTGAATCCTCAATATGGGATTTGGAGAACAAGCACAAAACGTATTTTGTGAAGACAGGAGGGCCTTGGCAGGATCCCTGAAATTCTACCCTGTAGGATTTCACCAGTGAGTAAGACTGGCCCTTGGCTATAATTATACACTACAAAGCAGTGACTAGCCAGCTCTCCAACTAACAGAAGTGATAGCAAAGGAAGTCAGTAATCTTCACTCATGCCTAAATATCTGCTTCTTCCAAAGGGTTTATAGGTTCAGTGGCATCCACTGATGCGGGAATGAATGGATATGATACTGTTATTGACATCTCTGCTGACATTTCATCCATTATCACTGGGTTAATGTCCAGGAAGACTACAGCTTTTAGAAAATATCATAGGGTGATGGATGGTTTGAAACTGACAGCGTGAATGAGGATAAGGGAGACAAATAGGGGATTTCAATCAATATGTGCACAAAACCAAAGGATCTTTGTTCATGTCTCTCTCTTAAGTGTGAATGGTCCAACGTGAAATATTACCATATGGTAGCTTTGAGCTGGCAGAATTGGACCTCGTTGCCTGAAGCACAGGGTATATATGTGGCCTTCTTTTCCCTCTATGTAGCAGCCATATGCTAGTTGCTTTTCCAGGACTGGAATAAGAAAAACACAATTAAGTAACATTGTTCGACTCTATAATGCCTTCCTTTTATCTCTTCTGTCATCCTCAGCCAGGCATTTGGGGTTGATTAATTCATTTTTTGAAGGATGACATGCATTTCCAGTGGATAATTGGTGAAGTGGGGAACATGTCAGAAGAGAGGAACATTTTAGGCAAAAGTAAGAAGCAACTACTTCAGTCCTGGCCCTGGAATTTTATGCTGCTATAAAGTTGGCTTTCAGTGAGTGGAAAAACAGTCAGGGACTGACAGCTTAGATATGTCTAAAATGGTGAAATTGCCTTCAGCAGCCCCTCCACTTTACCCTGTGTACCCTCGATTCTCTAATATTCAGTAGCCTTAAATGAGCTCAAGCACATGACTTTTCAGAGGCAGTTTATGTTATCAGTGTCCAGAATAGCAATATGATTGTGACATCAAGACCACCAGGGATAATTTACTTAATCATGAGGGCTTTCTGACCAGGTCTCAGTACCCTTAGACACCCTGCCTAATTAAGTGAGAGTTAAAGCAGAGTGAGACTGGTTAGAGTGTATTACAGGGGGGAAGAAAACTTTACTTTCTAATTGCATGAACTGCCAGTAAAAGAAATAAATCATATGTGCATTAGAAACGAAGTGAATATAAAGCCTGGGTAAATTCCAGTGCTAAAACTCAGTAAAAATATTAATATGGATTCTTTGGAGTCCCAATATGATTGCCCTCTGAGCAAAGAATCATAGGTGAAAATAGCAGGATTTTAAACCTGGAAGACACTAGCATTAGGAAGTCCAAAGTAAGACCCAGGAGCTCGGTAATGCTGAGGGTGTGGGGTGTTTGTTTGTTTGTTTGTTTGTTTAATGGAAGGCTTACCTCAGTTCTAACACTGATATTTTCATCTGTATTTAAGCTGCTAATGAATTCTCAAAGAAATCTATAAGTAGAGAAAATTCATTTTAGAAACAATGAATCTAGTTGTTCATTCAGTTAACAAGTATTTCTTAGATGTCCAGAGATCAAATGAAAAAGTACATGCTTAAGATTTATAATACCGAAAAATGGTCTCTGCCCTCAAAGAGATTAAAGCTAAATCCAGCAGTTTGTTAGAAGGGAGATTATAAAATGGCACATGGATAGTATTAAATATTGGTGCTAAAATCCATCATCTGTTGTGAAATAATAATTTAGTTTTGTTATAGTAGAAAGGAAACTGAACTAGGAATAAAAGAATTCAAATTATGACTTATAGGTTCAAATTATGATTGCTATTGATTGTGTAGTCTTGGGAAAGTCACTTTTCTCCATGACAAGTAGGAAAAAACCAACTCTCCCTCTCTATTTCAAAGGGGCTTTGTGAAGGATGAATGACATAATGTTTGAAAGTACCTCAGAAATAGAACATTGCATAAAAGTGTAAGGTATTAATAGAAATAGGTTAAAACCAAATTATTCCCAATAATCATCATTTTAGAGTTAGAAGAGATATTAAAGATTATGTAATCCAACCTCATTACTTTTACAAATGTGGGAACTGAGGTCCAGGAAAGTTAAATGACTTATCTAAGGTCACACAGCTTTTTGTGTATCTCTAAAATGATTGTACTGGGGGAATTTTCACAGTAAACAAAGCTTTAAAGACTGGAAACTTGTTTAAATTGAAGCCTTGTGCTTATGTGCTATTCGTTTAAACAGCTGTTCACAGTTTTGTACATGCTCTGAATAAAATAGTTCCTTTAATTGGAGCCACATAAGAGCTTTATTAGATTGCCATAGGACCAATATTTGTTAAATGGACGTGTTTCATGGCCAGCCAGAGTTTGTTTTCTTTTAGTGTAAAAGACTGGAAGACTTGGTTTCCCAGTGAAAGTGACAAGGCAGTCTTCATGAAACACCACATTATTAGCAATCTTCTTTTCTAGTTTCCTCTGCATGTCGAGTGATCTGGGATGAAAAACTAACAAGCACCTGTCAAACCCAAAACATCAGCCTTTTTGACAGAAGGTCCACTGGACTTTCATTATCAAGAGAGCCTTTATAAGTAAACCTAGGAAATCTCTCTCCAACAGAAAAGAAACAGAGCTCATCAGAATTTCTAGACCCTTGACTTACAGGGCATGCTATCTCCAATGAAGGTCTTTTGATCGTGGTGCTTTTTTATTCAGATTTGACTTCACATTATGGCTAATCAATACTTTGCAACGGTCCAAGTCCCCAGTTAGATGCACATCTCACAATCAGGCAGGGAGGCCTCCTAATTGAAGAAAAGTCAGAGACCCAGGTACCACAGCCCTCAGGCCATAGTCCCGCATCAACTCTCTCTCTCTTTTCATAGCATTCTAGAAATAGTGGAAATAAAATTTAGAGACATGACAGGCACAGAAAAGAAGGATCAATTCCCGTCACTTGCCACCAATGTTTACTGCTTCCTCAGGTCTTCAGAAGGTGTTTTTCTTTCATAGCTTAGGGGAACTTAACCTTTTACAAATGGGAAGATGGTTTCTTCATGAATTTTAAATTATTTTATCTCACATGTCTAGGATTTGTTGATTAGACCAAAAATGAATATTTGCTTTCTCCCTTAAAATACCAAATTTTACCCAGTCGCAGCTATGGAAAATATAAATCAGAACACTATATTTGTGGTTTCAGACTATTGGGCGGGTGGGGAATGATCACTAGCTACTTTGATGTGGCTGGGAAGTTGAAATAAGAACTTTTTTGAAAAATAATTTAACTTGCCTAATGAAGGTGTTGTATTCCACTGACCCAAATATTTAATTGGAAATGAAAAGACCTAGACTTTGTTTCCAGATTTGTTTTACAAGTGTAGATCTTTCAATATAGTTCCATACCCTCATTTTTATATGTGTCAAATGTCACATATGACATAGATAAGAGAATCAGAACTTGAACTCAGGTCTTCTAACTCTAAATACAATAAATTGAACTGCTTAAACCTTGTCTAAGGTTCCTTCAAACTTCAAGAGTCTGTGTCACCTGAATGATTTTCATGGGTCAAATCTACTCTAATCATCCCATTCATGGTGCCCCCAAAATTAGATAGCCATTAATTAGTTAGCGGTTTAAATAACATAATTATTTGTAAAATGTCCCTACTTAATAATAGTTCACATTAATCTGCTGCTTTAATATTTGTAAAGAAGCTCTATATTAGCTCAATCGAACAAACCCAAGATAGAAATGAAAGTGGAGTGATTTCTCTCTCATCAATTAAATAGTAAGTAGGAGGCCTAGAATTTGAACCCAAATTCTATGAGACCAGAAACAGTATTCTTCCCATTACACCACAGGAACATTGATTATATTCCTTACCATTTCATGTCTATAACTTAATGAGTTAAGATATGATGATAAAAAAAGAAAACATGTATTGGATTTGCTTTCAAGAAGACCTGGATTGAAATCCTTCATCTGAGACTTAGCCTCAGTTATCTCATCTTTAAAATAGGTTGTTGTGAGGATCCCAAAATTATCTGTTGAACCTTCCTTACATACCTTAAAGCACTATATAACCTTTAATTACTATTAATATTATTTCTAATTATTTATGTAAAAATAGTTTATTTATGATTAAAAATTATCCAATTATTTATCTAGAAAAATGACCAGACAAATAACTTACTTTTTAACTTTTCTACTGAGTGTTTTGGAATCACATACATGTAACCTCTATCCTTGCTTCTCTTTTTTTTCCCCATGTGAATGTATTAATGCTATTTTATTGACTAGGGTCACTTATGCTAATAAACAAACAAACAAACCATTTTCTGGCAAAGTCTGCATATAAGACATAATCAAAAACCCCATGTGTGGACAATGAACATATCTGTTTACCACCATAAATGGGGCTCTGTGAATCAGTTTCTCCTTCATATTTAATTGGGGAGGTAGCATTGCATAGTGGAAAGAGCACTGGCCTGTAATCAGGAGGTCTAGCTCTGCCACTAACTAGCTTTTGAGACCTTAGACAAGTCCTTTAGCCTTACTAGGTCTTACTTACCTCCTCTATAAAATGAGGAAGCTAGACCAAGAGAGCCCTAAGGTCCTTTCTGGCTCTAGCACCTGGCTTCTTTTTTAAGAAGAACAATAGAGGAGCAGATAATATTTCAAAGGCTTTATATGAGAACTGTATAAAAAAAAGTTCTGTGTGATAGAATATCCATGTTGGAACATTAATGAGATGCTGCATTTATACCATGTCTTTCACATAAAAGAAATCTAAACTCTTTTACCCTTTATGGGGACCTTGTAAACAAATTAAAATCATGTTAATTACTATCATATTAGTATAATTTCATAGTGGTCTTTGAAAATAAAGTGAAATATTTAGTCAATTAACCAACCAATTATTTTGTCTGATGGAGGTCAATCAACTCATTTGACTTTTTTCTTTCCACTGAGTTAGGCAAAATTGTTGTGTGCTTTTTATGTTGTATAAATATAATGCATTGATTTTTTTCTAGGTGATGGGTAGGAAGAAATTAATAAATCAACAAGCATTAATTAAGCACCTACTATGAGCCAGGCACCATGCTGCAACAAGTGAAATCAACCTTTTTAATGCTTACCATGCACACATTTTTATTCACACAAAGCAACTGGTCATTTGCAAAACTGAATAGCTTATGCAGAACGATGAAGCCACAATTTGTTTGAGATTCTGGAAGAAATTGAGTGTCCTGATGTCCTTCCTGGTTTACAAATCAATCTTACAAATCCATTCGTTTTAGTTCTTGAGATTAAAAGCCCTTCTATCATGTATATACCTTCCTGCCTCTTAAGGAACAGTCTACTGAGCATTATTTAATCTTTGATGATATAGAATGTACTTCCCAATCCACAGTTTCTCATTGCCATCTGCATCAAGAACATATGAAGAGTCAATGTGGTAGAGTAGAAAAAAAAATAGACATGGAGGCAAAAGGTCTTGAATTAAAATCTTGGCCTTTCCAATTACTTCTTGTGTGATCTTGGACAAAAAACTCTTTGTTACTCAGTTTCCTTATCTGTAAAATGAAACTTTGAATTGGATGTTTGTCCTTTCCATCTCTAAATCTATGATATTATGAGGCTAAAAATTCATGTTCTTCTTAGAACAGCACTTTCGATGTGAAAAGTAAGCAAAATGGAGTTAAATGTGTACCAACTTTCCAGGATAATGTCCTGAACATTATTCTTATATTTTGTTCTGCTTTTAACTAAATCTCTGATACTAATTTGCTTTGTTTTCATTTGCTACTATCTCTTATAATTTGAGAGTAGACAATTAATCTTATGCGATGGAGAATCCCAGGGAGCAGAGTTTGTTTTGTTAATCAAGGTTTTCCTGTATTATGTCGCTACTCTGTGTACACCACAGAAAAGCAACTTCTATTAGTTGAAAAGAGGCAGAAAAACTAAACTGACTTCAAAGAGGCCTTACTGTATGTTGAACAAAATGCCTTCTGGGGAATGAAGTGCTCACAAGTATAAGATAGCCAACCTTTTGACCTTTTCCAAAGATTCATAGATGATCCCCATGCTTAAATAGAAATTCTTCCTCTTGAAGCCCTCTAAGAGGTCATCTACCTCCTCTGGGTTTAGAGAAGAATTGCACACTCTAACTCAAGTACCCTATCATTGCTCTCCTACAGAATCTTATATTGTGTTCTTTAATTTTAGGAAATGCTGTGCTGCTGTGCAGAGTTCAAGGGCCTCTGGTAGCAAGAATCCATATTAGAATGAACGATGTCTCACAACATGGTAAACCTTCCAATGTGTGATCCTTGTAAATACCTGGTTTTTCTTCCCAGTTCTTGGTTTGGGTATCCTGCCGTGGTACTGTTGGGCTGCTCTTCTACCTGGATCTATCTTTTCAATAAGATCACATTAATTACATTCCATTCTTTCCACTTTGATATCTCATTAAAATCTTATAAATGATCATGCAGTGACCTTGAAGGCCATGCATAATACATGAAAGTAAACCTGCAGTAAAATGTATTCTTTCACTCCTGACTGGTTACATCCCACATTTCCTTCTCCCATCCCCAGTGACCCCAATATGGAGAGAGTCCTGTGAACTGAGCCAAGGTATGCTAGAGTGTGCAAATCTACCGGCTCCAAAAGCTTTCCCACTGATGACTGCTGCAATATGTTAATGGCTTGTGTTTAGATGTGATGGCCCCGTTACTACTTAGGGCACTCTGCTAATTACCATAAGATGGTGACAAACAGGTGCGAATGTCACTTTACATCAGCATCATGTGGGTGGAAAAACATAGCTAGCAGCAGTGTTAGCAAAGCAAGAAAATGTTAACTTTAGTCAGCAGCCTCTGATGCTCAGAAGGACTTTTCTTTAATGCTCATGATTAAAGGAATCACAGGAGGATACTGCTGCTTTTTTTCTGCAAGTACAGTAATTCTGAATATATGGGGATGTCTTCATAAGCTATTTTAAGATATGTTTCAACAAAATGCACTTATGTGGCAGATCAAGTAAAATGCACCAAGTCTGTATTTATGAAGCCTTCCTTATTGAATAAAAGTTTTGCTAAGCCACATTTATTGCAAGGAGAACCCACTGAAATGGACATGATTTCACAGAGAATGAAATCATAGTGTCAGTAGAACTGTGGTTTTGCTGTCAGTTATATTGTATTTTATTAGACTTTTTTATTTGGGGTTGGGTTTACTTTGGGCCATATGAAACCACTTCCCTTTTTAATGAAAACAAGAACAAAATGGAAACAGAGTCATGTCCTCCACAAGGCACCAGTGTCTGAGAGATTTCAGGGCAATACGGGCAAATAATGCATTGCTACTTTTGAATAAGCAATAAATAATCATTAATTTCCTTTCAAAACACCAAACCATTTAATATAATTCCTGTTGAATTAGTTAAGTGATTAATAGGCTCCTAGTCATTTATTGTACAAATTTTCCCTAAAGAGGAATTATTTATCTAATCCAAAAAGGTGTGTGTATGGGATGGGGGTGGGGATGCGGAATTATGCTTTTATTTATTTGGTTTGGTTTCAGGTTGCCCTAGAAAATAGGGCATAGGCTTAAAACACTAATATAACATCCACTTGGCAACTCAATTTTATCTTTTTTAAGAAAGATGATTAAGAAGAAAGGCATTGTGATATATAAATTTTCAAGGGCAAAGCACCGGGGCTCTGCTAGAGCAGAATGGTAACTACAGGCGCAGGAATATCTCCGTGTCTTTCTGCCAAAACAGAATCACATCTGCAGTTACAATGGAAAAGCCAAAAGTGAAAATGTTTCAAAGGCCATTTTTGAGGCAGAGCCCCAAACCATTGCACCGAAAAGGTCATTAAATAAACATATAACCTTCCTAACTAGGCGTGTGCATGGTTCCGTGCAGAGAACAGACTTAGTAAGTCATGCCTTATGTGGGTCATGTTTCCACCTCCTCAGTCACCGTGTGTTTAAAAGGAATTCTGAAAACTCTCTGACTATTTCTATAAAGGGGATCTAACATTACTATTGGTAGGGCAAAGGATGAGGTACAAGAACTCAGAACTCTCTAGTACAAATTAGTCTAAAGCTTACACTAATATCTGTACCTGGACATTTATTTTTATAATGTATGCATGTGTGTATGTATGTGTGCATATATATACATGTATAGCTGGGCATGTATGTATACATATATGTATTTCCTGGATGATGGATTACTTGCAGTAATTCATTGCTCGTAGTATCTGTAGCCTACTTATCCTCACCATATTAATAATAGCTAACATTTATATAGCACTTTAAGAATTATAAAATATCTTTACATATGTAAATGTATGTATATGTGCATGTATATATACACACATGTAAGTGTAATATATGTACATGTATATACAATATTTATTATGAGGATCAAATTTATATATAATATATGCATATAAAATATATATGTATGTATAAAATTTGATCCTCAAAATAACCCTGTGAAGTAGGTGCTCTTATCATTCCATTTTGTGGATAAGTAAACAAAGGATAGGAGAGCTGACTCACACAGTTCATAAGTATCTGACACAAGATTCGAACTCAGGTCTCATTCTCTACAACATCTAGCTGCCTTTCCACAAATTTCTTTGGGGAACCTATGCTTTTCTTTTTTCTTTTTTCTTTTTTTTTTTTGGTGAGGCAATTGGGGTTAAGTGACTTGCCCAGGATCACACAGCTAGTAAGTGTCTAATGTCTGAGGCCGGATTTGAACCCAAGTCCTCCTGACTCCAGGGCCGGTGCTCTATCCACTGCGCCACCTAGCTGCCCCAACCTATGCTTTTGATTATCTTAAGATTGTAGCGTTCCATGATTTATAGCCATATACCACCACTGAGTGAACACTGGTATTTAAAAGATGGAATTTTTGTAACATAGAATAGCTTGGGATTATTGACATCACTGCACAATTTCCCAAGGGCAAGCAGCCTGTTCTCTTCATCCTATTCAAAGTCTAGCCAAGAAATGACTACTGATAGACTTACTCAACAGACTGCTTATCCTGTAGTAGAGGGCATATGATTCAGTTCAAAGACTACCTGACTTTCAATCCTATCCCTATCACTTACAAGTTGTGTGAGGGTTGGTAAATCACATAAGCTAAGCTTTACTTTCCTCCTTTGTAAAATGGAGATGATGATAACACCTATCTCACCAGCTACTGTAAGGAGAATATGAGATAATATGTTACAGTGCTTTGCAAACCTGAAAGTACTATAGAAATGTTAACTACTGTGATGATAATGGTAATTATCTTAAGAAAAGGTGGGGAGCTCAACATCTAGGAAGAATGTGGAATAACAGATGGATAACCTGAATGCTTTTTAGTACCCACACTTCAGCTACCGTACATATTTAAACATTAAAAGACCTAAAGAAAGACCTCTGGTATTTTGGATAGCTCTTCCATGAAGAATTAATAGGAGGACATGAACAAGAATGAGAAGAAAAGAATGAGTTACAATGTTACACCAGTGGAGGGAGTAGCCATATATTTTTAAAAATCAGTTATTTCAGCAACATTCTCAGTTAATCAGCAAGCATTTATTAAGCACCTATTAGGTGTTTTCCCCATATCTTGACACTCCAATGGGCCCCTTATGGTATCTATTTGTTTTTTGTCATTTTCACCATCTGACACCATCTGACAAGCCCTCCCTCATATCGTTAATTTGACATTTATGCCACATATTGCACCCCCAAACTGGCATTGGTGTCAGCAGCCTAGAGAGGAGGAAAATGGAGCCTGGAGAGTACATATGGGACCAAATCTTGGAAAATTATGTACTATGGCCCCATAAATCAAATTAAGTTGAACACATTGGTGTTTTTGCCTAGGGTTAGTGATAGCTAATGTAAAGAATTAATCGCTATTTGAGGTTTTTTATGCCTCGGTGCACACTGGCCTGGGGCTCTGCAAACCACACAGTGCTCCACCCACTGGTTGTAGCCGTTGCCATGGCGTTGGCACCTCACGTCATCACCACTCACCAACGCCTACATGGGCCTGGCAAAATTATAATGATTGGAAGCCTAGTGAGGGCAGTCATGTGACTGTCAGAGCGGCCATCCCATTGGCTGGGGCTGTGTAGGGTTTTTCTGGGATAGGGGGAAGAGAATTGGGCATTCTAGCTGGACCCTGGAAGGCTACAGGAGTTCTACTGCATATTTTCAGCAGATTCCTGGGCGGTGGTATTTTCTCAGGTTGTATAATTTCCCTTTCCCCATTTTATTTCCTTTCCCTTGATCCTACTAATCCTGTTTGTGTTTGTTTGGTTTTTTTGAGTTTGTTCTTGTTAAAATAAATCCTGTTCTGTTTTGAGGGAGGCTGCGGGTCTCTTTCCTTGCCCCAATATTGTGGCGAGCCACTTAGCTAACACTCCCCAATTAAAAATTGGTCCCCACACTAGGTAAACAGGAAGAGAAGCCTAGACTCTTGTCTTTGGAGGCAGTATGGGATAGTGAAAAAAGTATGGGATTTGGAGTCACTGAGACTTGGATTCAAAGCCAGCCTCTGTTACTTATAATTAGCATGACCTTGGGCAAATCACCTAATCTGCTCATCTGTAAAATAAGGAAGTTGAACTAGAGCTCTGAAGTCCCTTCTAACTCTAGATCTATAATTAATTCTATAGCCTGTGCTCAAATCCCATCTTTTAGCTTGCTACCTGTGTGACTGTGGCAAATTACTTACCTTCTCCAAGCCTCAATTCCCACTGTGCTTGGCTAGGTGGTGCAGTGGATAGAGCACTGGCCCTGGAGTCAGGAGTACCTGAGTTCAAATCCGGCCTCAGACACTTAACATTTACTAGCCGTGTGACCCTGGGCAAGTCACTTAACCCCAATTGCCTCACTAAAAAAAAACAAACAAAAAAAAAACTGTCAACAATTTGTTCCATTTTGGATATTTGTTAATATCCTGCTACTTTAATCAAAAAATGCTCTCAAAATAATCACATTTAAATGAACCTCATGCCAAGTTTTCAGCAGATTCATTTTCTCTTTAGTTTTTTTTTTCTACTTTATGAAGTTATTTCTATGCACTGAAATCATTCCCTGCTTCCTCACCACACCATAGGGGTGACCATGGGTTCTGGAAAGGACAAACTCTAATAGGGAGCCAATGTGGTATATAGTAGATAAAATGTTACAACTTATAGGAAGTCAGAAGACCTTGGTTCAAAACTCACTTCAGACATGTAATAATTGTGTAAGCCTGTGCAAAGCATTTAACCTTTCTGAGCCTTAGTTTCCTTGTCTATAAAAAAGGGATAATAATAGTACCTACCTCCCAGGGTTGTTGTGAGGATAGAATGAGATAAATAAAGCACTTTGTACAGCAGTTTTTATTAATAGGTTTTAGGTTTTATATATTACATAATATGTATAAATGTATTGTATATGTATATTTATTATATATATATCATATGTAAGATATATAAGAGAATGTTTTGTCTCCCCCAATTAGAATGGAAGCCCCTTGATCCTAGGGACTATCATGCTTGGTTTTATTTGTATCTCTAGCGTTTAGCAAAGAGTTTGGCAATTGCTAAGTGATTAATAAATGTTTTTTCATTCATTCTTTCTTTCTTTCTTCCTCCCTTCCTTCCTTTCATTACCTAATATATAGATATATAAGTATATTTGACTATATGATTTTGTCAAAATTTCCTTTGCTCTTTACATTGACCATTCCTTTTTTTTTTTTTTTTGGTGAGGCAATGGGGGTTAAGTGACTTGCCCAGGGTCACACAGCTAGTAAGTATCAAGTGTCTGAGGCCGGATTTGAACTCAGGTCCTCCTGAATCCAGGGCCGGTGCTTTATCCACTGCACCACCTAGCCGCCCCGACCATTCTTCTTGTGAATTGTGCAGGGAACTAGTATTGCCAGGAAAATATCCACATATTCAATTTAACATATTGATCCTAATGTTACATGCAATATAGGCATCCTGTTAGTGTGAGTCACTTACAGATTTCATAAGGATGTTATAAGGTAGTTTTAGGAATAGATAAGGTACAGATAGAACAAATGTCAGATAAATTATCAACCCAACCTAAAGAAATGAGTTAGAACTCTGAGCTGTACTGTCATATGGTTTATTTCCAAATCTTAGTGGCATATAGAATTTAATAATAACAATAGCTAGATAAGATAGAATTTTGCGGTTTGGAAAATGCTTTATGTGTGTTATCTTACTTGATTCTCACAACAACTATAGGAGGTGGGGACTATTATTATCATCTAAATTTTACAGAAAAGGAAACTAAGAGAGGTTAAGTGACTTGCCTGCAGTCACACAAATAGTTAAGTGTTAAGCTAGTCAAGAGTCAAGATTTGAACTCGGGTCTTCCTGGCTCAGAGTCCTGAACTCTTAACCAACTATGCCAATGAACAGCCAACTTTTTTCCAGCCTTTGTCTTACTTGTTTCATAGAAATAGCATAGCTGTTGGATGTGGACATTAGTAGCCTAATAGAATATAGTTCCATTGCCCTAACTCTCATCTTGGACAAATCTAAAATGCTTACTTGCCCATATCTGCATTTAATTGGGGGCCTTATGACTAATACAAATACTCAGACCTAAGTGAAGAGATCAATTCTTTGCTTCCTGACTCTCTTTTATGAAAGGAAGGTGATAGATACCAAGGTACTAGAACATCACCAAATTATAGAGTTTAGAACTGGATTATCTAGACATAAGCCCAGATCAGTCTCACATTTCTATAGTGCTTTGAAAAGCACTGTCCTGACTGAAACTCTGAGAGGAAAGTAAATAATACAAATATTATTAATTCTACAAATGAGGTTGAGAAAAGTTATGATTCACTCAATGTCATATAGCTAATCATTGGCAGAGCTAGGGACTCAAACCCAGGTCTTCACGCTACAAAACCTGGAGTTCTTTCCTATACTACATTACCTCTTATTATGCTATGATTCCTTCCAAGTGGGAAACACCTTCAAGATAATCTAAGTCAAACCCACTCATTTTACAGAGTGAAAAAACTGAGGCTCAACAAAAAGAAGGGAAGTGCCCAGCGTTATACAGAAAGTTGGTGGAATAACTCTGATTAAAGCCCAGGACTCCTGGTACCATGTTTAACATTTTATTTCCATACATTTTACAGACAAGGTACTGTTACATATTCAAGGTCTTTATACCTATTTGGGACTCCAGTTCTTGCGTCCTGGATTCTTATGCAGTGCCCATTGCATTACACTCTGATACTCTTTGATCATGAGAAACATGGAAGGAAGGAATCAATGTTATGTCACATCCAGTTGTATATAATTGAATTTGCTGAATGGTAGAGTACACTTTTATTAATAGCAATGAACCAACTACCCAGGAGATTCAATTACAGACTCATATACCCACAGATTGTTATTGCTGAAAGGGACCCTAGAGATCATCTAATCTAAGGGGTTCTTAAACTTTTTTTTGTACATTGGATCACTTGGCATTCTGATGAAGACTATAGCCCTGTTTCCAGAATAATTATTTTAAATACATAAAACAGATACAGAGGATTAAAAGCAATTCAATTATATTGAAACATACTTACCAATTTAAAAAACGATAATATCTTGGACCCCAGGTTAAGAAACTCTTATCTAATCTAACTTCCTCATTTTACATAAAAGGAAACTGAGGCCTAGAAAGTGGTAATTATTCAAGGTCATGCAGCTAGTTAATAGAACTGGGATTAGAATTTAGAATCCCTGATTCTTCCTACTCCAACATTCAGACCAATACAACAATTAAATTCAACATTTAGTAACTGCCTATTATTCACAAGGCAGTAAGTAAACTAGCATTGAGTAGTCAAAGATGAAATGTGATTTAGTCTCTCTTCCAGAAACTTACAAGAAGAGTCCTGAATTTGGAGTCAGAGGAACTGGGTTCACATTTTAGTTTTGCCACTTTATGACTACTTGTGTGACCATATTCAAAGAGCTTACCACTCTGGGCATTCTTTTCTTTTCTTTTCTTTTTGTGGGGCAATGAGGGTTAAGTGACTTGCCCAGGGTCACACAGCTAGTAAGTGTCAAGTGTCCGAAGCCAGATTTGAACTCTGGTCCTCCTGAATCCTGGGCCAGTGTTTTATCCACTGTCACCTAGTTGAACCCTGGGCATTAGTTTTCTAATGCCCTCCGGGCTCACTCCCTCAATTTAGACTTGAACAGGAAGTCTAGGAACCCAGAGGAATCCAGACTGACTACTGAGGTTTCTAGTGCTATTAGAGCTTCCTGAATCCAGGGCCAGTCCTTTATCTACTGCGCCACCTAGCTGCCCATCTAGTGCTGTCATTAACAAGCCACTATCTCATTTCCCTTCATTTTCAATCAACCAGTAGAACTCTATTCACTTCTAGAAAAGAGTATTTACTGAGAAAGAATAGAAAGAAAAATAATTACAAAACATTCCCTTCCTACTTGGAGACACAGTCTCCCCTTAGACACACAAGGTCCCTGGGGAAGATAGGCTCACATTTCAAGTACAATGAAATAGACATGGTTAGAAAATATGGCCAAGGGATAAAGGGATACTCTCCCAATTCTTCGCTTGGAAATAATTTTCTTTCTTTTTGGGATTATCATGAGGTCCCCCTTAGGTGTAGCTCTCCGCTGGGCTTTGAAGTATATATTTAGACTCCATAGGCAGAATTTCTCTCTGTTGACAAGGGATCATGATCCCTAAAGTTGACACTGTCCTCTGGGTATTATCTTCCCACTTCTGTCCACAGGTACTTCCTCTGTCATTGGCTTTCAAAGATCTGGTCACCTTGGCACTCCCATCTCAGAATATAATTTGCCTAAAATAAGGAAAAGAGAAGCAGAAGGAAAGATAAAGGAGATGCTCAGAGATGCATGGAAGCCAGGTAGAAAAAAGGTTAGTTTTCCAATCCCACACAAGCAACTCATAACAGTCCTTCTTTTGCGAAAAGTTCTAGGGAAGAAAGAGATATAAAACACTCAAATCTTTTGCATGCATACTCAATTCTAGCCTGACACCTACTGAGTCACCAAGCCTTTTGGTTTGGAAGCCAAAGAGAAGGCTTTTTAATCATCGTATCGCACTAGTGCTTCCATCATTCCTGGCTAGAGGTAGACCTACTAAGTGTTCATATGCTCAATTGAAACAAGGCAGGAATATCTACACATGTTCTATACAATCCACTAGGAAAGGAAAATCCAATCTTATTGGCCTATCTCCCCATTATACTTCTATGTAGCAAATCATTAGATATTAGTGTCTGCTGTAAAATAGAAATTACTAAATACCTTTCTACTCAAGCTCCTAAAAGCCACTAGCCTGTGACCAATTATATAGCTCCCCCCTCCTAGTCATGTAGGAAATAGAGAGCTGTATTCTCATGAAAGGTAAGAAGTATGCAGACCCACTGATTGGTAGTCATCAGGAGCTAAAGGAATATGATGTGGCCAAACCAGGGATAGAGATAGTACCTGTGATAGCATAGGGAGACAGGTAGTTGCTGTCTGTTCATGCTACAATCCAACTGACTTCAACCATGGTGTCACAACTTCTACACCCATGTGGCTTCAACTGTGGCCCAGCTGATAGAAAAGAAGAGGGGACAAGAGATTAGCTACACAGGGAGGTGACCGAGGGCCATTGTTACAGATGATGCTATTTCACTCAGAGAGAGAGAAATGTTGAGAAAAGACCATAGCTGAACTATCTGAAAGCCACACAGAACAAATAGACGATGGCAAAAGCTATCTTTTTTTTCTGAGAATAAAACCAATAATTTCTCTTCTTCCCCATGTTTTATATGATTTTATCTTGTACATTGTACTTTTATCCCAAATTTTTATTTCATTAGTATTTTTTCACTTTCTGCATTTGCTGTGTTTTTTCAAAAGAATCAGTTTCTCTAAGATACAGTTCGTTGTATTTCTATGTATGTGTGTATATGTCCCTGAGGGATTAAATGCAGATGAGAGAGAGGTTATGGTTGACCAGGGACACAGAGGGAAGGAGAGAAATAGATTCTGTGTCTAATCATTAGGACTACCAGCTGGGGGATCAGGCTAAACCAAAGAGATTTTATTGATACATATTATAACTCTCTCAGAGCATAGAAAAATGAGTAAATACAGACCATTCTGGATATAGGATGAGCCAGAATTTTTCTGTCGAAAGGAGATCTGGTAAATGAGCAAGAATCATCTTGGTGAGAGGCAGGAACTAAAAGCAACTTCCATTTTCATCACTGTCTCTTTCTGGGCATATTTAAAAGAAACCCATTCCCTTTGAGAAGAGGAATGAAAACCTTAACTAAGGGAAAGTCATGCTCTCAGGGACACCTGAAGAATTGGGAAAGAATGGAGCTAACTACCTGAAAGTGGGAGTCAGAGAAGTGGTAGCTAATTCCCCTCTTTGGCCAAACACAGTTATCCTCCAACTCCTGCTAAATGTAGAATGAGGGAATTATACTAGGCAACACTCCAAGTTTACTCCAAGTGAGAAAAGAGGAAAGAAGGGCAGAGTAGATTTATGCACAAATAGCTGAAATACAAAATGGAAAATGGTCAGTCCACAAGAGAAGTCAAGGAGAATGGCATGAGAGGTTTCAAGAGGGATATCACTTACTGCTAGAGTGATCAGAACAAACACTCTGGAGATCAGCCTTGAAGAGGAAAAAAGATTAACAATAAGATATTTATTATGAGGCAGAAGGATACAGTGGACACAGTGCTGGGACTTGGAGACAACAAAGACAGGTTCAAATCTAACATTACACTTACTAGACTTGTTTGACCACAGCAAGTCACTTATTTCTGAGCCTCAGTTTCCTTAACTGTAAAATAAGGGATTTGGACTAGACGGTTTTCAAGGTCCCTTCCAACTCAAGGACACTAGACTGACTAAAAATAGCAGTACAGAATAATAGGGTATGAAATCAGGGCTGACATGGTAGGTGGGAGTCAGGCATCTAGGAATATTTGGTAGCACAGAACTACAAAATCTTTGATTTTATATATTTTCACAGGATTTTCATTTATAAGAAAACCTATGAACAAATGTAGAAATAAAGGACCAATGACTACTCATTTTAGTGTCAAATTATACATTTTCAGACAAGGCACACATTTTTAAAAATCAAATAAATTTAGTGCATATAAAGACCCCATTTACCCTATATCCACCATCTTCCTTAAGTCATCCTTGAGAAGTAAAAGTTATCAGCTAGTTCCCTCCCCATCCCAAAATATACATACTTATACACACAGATAGTTTTGAAGTAGCACTTAGCCTCAGAGGGTCAATAGTATTCTATTGTTATCTAGTCATTCCTGTCATGTTGTGACCCTATTTGGATTTTCTTGGCAAAGATTACTGGAGTGGTTTATCACTTTCTTCTTCAGTCCATTTTACAGATAAGGAAACTGTGGCAAACAAGGTTAAATGTCAATATTTATCACTGTTATTTGGCAGTCCGGTGGCAGGGGGGGGGGAGGTAGTTAAAGTAGGTATGTAATATATTGTCAATCAGTGATTTCAAACTCAAGTTTCTCCAAGCCTCAGATGGCCCAGGGTTTATTGAAAGGGCCCAAGAATCTATAAAAAGAAGTAAGACTTCCCTTCACTTAAGTATATAGCTCACAGACATATATGTACATATAAAATTATTTTTCTGATAAATATAGATGCCATCATGATTAAAATATAAAATTCTTTCAAAGGATTATTGACTTCATATTAACTGTCATTATATATTTTATCAATAGTATAAATAATATTAGTATTGGTGTCCATGAGGGTTTTTTTGAGGCACTTGGGTTAATTAACTTGCCCAGGGTCACAAAGCTTGTAAGTATCTGAAGCTGAATTTGAACCCACATTCTCCTGATTCCAGGACCAGTGCTTTATCCACTGTACCACCTAGATGTCCATGAAATTTTTAAGGGCTCTTCACACTGGAAAATTCGGGTAAACATTAGTGAATACCAAACAACCACCTTACTGATTCAATTCTTCACTATTTTAACTGGCTGCATGGTATCCTCTAAGCCCACTCTACCTTTTTACACATTTTCCAGCTATGTAATTGGTCTATCTATTGCATGAAAATAGAAGAAGCAACATGATACAATGGAAAAAGTGATGTATTTGGCATCAGCAGACCTCAGTTCAACTCCCATTTTTGCTACTTGCCAGCCATGTGACCTTGAACCAGTCATTCACCTCAACAGGCCTCAATTTTCTCATCTATAAAATGTGAGAGTTGGACTCCATGATTTCCAAGGTACTTTTCAACTCTAAATCTATGATCCTAGGTTGGTTTATTTTCTACTTTGCATTTCAAATTTATTTGAGTGAGAATTGCATTGTAGAAGCTCAAACTGAAAACTAAAATAGAGTTTAACTCAGTCTGTAATAAAGGCAAAATCAATAATAAGACGAGGTGCAAAGAATCTATCATAGAGAGGTTTAAAAATATTCAAAGAGAAGTAACTAACATTCAGAGACGCCTAACACAGAATCTCCACTAAGAATTTCTGAACATCTCTGGTCCATAGTTAGTTAGTAGATTTTCAGGTACATGTATATATGCAAGAGAGGGAAAGTAGCTGTAAGACATTTGGCTTTGAATAGCATTCTAGCAAAACGGTAGATAGATCCTTTGAAGTATTTAAATAATACATGTCCTCTGAGAGGAAGCCTAGCTTTGTGTAATTACTAGTCTTTGCTAATTTTCATAATCTTTTGCTTTTTTGGCTATTGTTTGACAATGTAACTCCTAGATTATTAGACTCCTACCCTCATATTTTGTAATTCTATGCCAATAAAAAGATGATTTAAAAAGGAAATCAAAAGACATAGTAGTAATTTCAAATCCAAAACATATTAGTAAATACTTTAGAGCTATCACTTAGCTTTTCCAACTCTCTGGTGCAATCATGCTATTTGAAGCATTTTCCAACTACTCCAAATCCTAGAAATGATAGCTAATATTTCCTTTTTAAATGGCTATTTTGCTAATTGAACTATAAGTCTTTACAGGATCTCATTAACTTTGCTTTCTAAGTAAGGATTTCTCCAAAAATCTGTCCTGCTGTTGCAGGGTGTTTAACTATACATAGCCAAATCTTTGTTATGTTCCTTTATACAGAGCCTATATTATTTGCAGGAACATCCATTTGCGTGTGCAAATACCCATATTTGCTCATGGAAATTGCACAGGCAAACAGATGATAATTTAGAAAGAAGACAACCCTATCAGCATGCACCAATGCATGAAGAAGCATGTGCTTTCAGTGCATAAAGATTACCCAATCTGGGTGCAGTCGAGGGAACAAAAATAGGTTTCATTTATGCATACCAGTGCATTGACAAATAATGAGGATATAATTTTCATGTATTGTTAACTATTGTCTTTCATCTTTGTAAAACTTAGGGGTCAAGTGAAAGAAATAGCATATGATATTTTCTTAATATTTTTCCTAACTCTAAATGTCCTTGATTAGCCATTTTCCTTTCCTCTTCTTTTCAGTTTTTGTCTTCTGGGAATGAATAATTTTCTCCATAGTAGAAACATTTTTGGTAACAACAGCCAGCATTTATTTTTTTTCCATTAATTTACTTCCCTTTTTTAAACCATCTACTTAACTATCTTTATCAAAATATAAGCCTTCTTTTAATGATTTAGTCCTATCATATCTGGTATCTCTGTTTCACTATACTGGTTTTTGGTCATGATTTTCCTGAGACTTTATTGGATTGGATAATTGTTATAGTATGTAATAAGCTTCCTGTGGTATCATAGAATCCCAAGTGATTTTCATTTTGATATTCTTGAAAGGCTGTTATCAAAAAACGGTTATTTTCACATTGATATTGAGAGTTGCTTGAGTCAACATAAATGCATATGTAGACTGTCCTTTTCAATGCATATGACTCCATTAAAATGGCCATATGTGAATAACATTTATTTAAAGCTTTCTTCCCAACATTACAGGTCTATGTAGTTTGGGAACTTCTCATTTCTCTAGGTTCTATGGCCATAACAAGGTGAAATCTCAGAATTTCAGTGTCTGACATGTCCTCTGTGATAGCACCATCTTCCTTGTAAGTATTCAGGTTCACAAAGCATCAAATATAGAAAAAAAATTATTTAGGCAATAAAAGACATAAGAAAAGAATAAGAAATCAAGTCCAAGTTTATGGAGAGTCAATAGTATCTTCCTGCAAGCTGGCATCTCTCTCAAGCACCTATACAGTTCTTACACTTTCTATCATTACTCAAGCTAGGACCCTCAACAAAGGAAAATAACTTAATTCTGAGCCTATAGAGAGTGAAGAAGAAAGACCTGTAGAATGTAGCAGTAGAATAGAGACATACTGGAAATTGCATAAAAGCATGGTGATATCAGTCTAAAGAGCAAGTGGAACAATGTGTGAGTGGGAGTAATGTGATATCCATTTGGAAAAGCAGGTTGGAATGTAGTTGAGAAGAGTGTTAGATTTGATACAAGGGAGTTTGCCCTTTGCTTCGAATCAACAGGAAACCACTGAAGAAGCTTCTTGAGCAGGACAATGACATAGTCAGAACCGAACTTTTGGAATATCAATTTGTCAGCCACAAAGAGGATAGATTAGAGAGGGATGAGATTGGAGGCAATTAGGAAGCTATTCTATCAATGACGCGAAAGTATTTGTTAGTTATTTTCTATGCCCTGGGCCCTATGCTAAGTGCTGAGGTTCCAAAGAAAGGCAAAAGTAATCCTTACCCTCCAGAAGCTTACATTCCAGTGGGGAGACCATATGTAAACATTTCAGACAACATGTAAATAAGTAGTTCAGTAATGTTAGATACATACAGAGCAGATCCAAAGTAATCTCATAAGGAAAGGCTTCAGTAGCTGCAATGACTGGAAGAAGGTCACTTTTGGGTGACACATGGATTATAAGGGGCTGATATCAGAAGGCAGAGCTTTCTAAGAATGAGACAACCAGTGCAGAGAGACAGAAGGTGAAGCCTCATGTGTAAGAAAAAGCAAATAGGTCATCATGGCAGGACCATTAGAATGTGTGAAGGGAGGTAAATTGTAAGAAGAATGGAAAGATAGGAAAGGGTCAGCTAGTAAAGAGCTTTAAATGCCAAAGGAAGGACTTTTCATTTGATCCTAAAGGTAATAAAGTGACACTAGAGTTTATGAAGGAGGAAAATGACATGGTATGGCCTGTATATTAGGAAAATCATGTTGGCAGCTAAGGGAAGGATGAATAGGAATCTTGAATCAGGAAAACTAATTAGAAGGCAAGGCAAGAAGTGAGAAGGGCTATAGTGTATATAGTGTCTGTCTATACATATATGTGCTTATGTATATGTATATATATATATGTGTATATATATATATACACGCACAGTGTATAACATCTAAATGATTGAAAAGAATAATGTATACAACAAATTCCATGTGGATAGAAGTGAGAAGATTTGGCAATTGATTGGATATATGGGCTGAGTAAGAGTGAGGTATAGATGATGATACTGAGGCTCCGAACTTGGGTGACTAGAAGGTTGCTGATACCCTTAAAAGAAATAGTACAGTTGGAAAGAGGGGAAGTCTGTGAGGGGGAGGAATATATTTTGGACATGTTGAGTTTGAGGTGTTTATGGGATATCCAGTTCAAAATGTCCAAAAGGAAGTTAGTGATGCTTTTGCAATAGTCCAGCAAGAGGTGACAAGGGCCTAAGCTAGAGTAGTAGCTTTAGTGGTGAGAACATACAAAGGTGACAGATGTTATAGAGATAGAATTAGTAAGAATTTATAACTTACTGGCTGTGGATGGTCAAGAAGAGTGAAGTGAAGACTGATTTGGAGCTTGTGAATCAATGACTAGTTGGATGAGTGGTATGATTGGTAAATTAGGAAAGAAAGGAAGATAGCTGGTTTGGGGATAAAATATAATGACAATCATTTTGTAAATTTTGGGTTGGGGAGACATGAACATATTTGTAAAGGGAGCTAAAAATAGGGAGAGATTGAAGGTTAGAGGGGAAAGGATTTTGAAGGGAGAATGGGAGGGGATGGGATGAAAGTCACAAAAATATGGTAAGCCTCACTGATAAGAGACCTTCTCTCAGTAACTAGAGCAAAGAAAAAAAATGAAGGCAGTTCTGAAGGGGTTTGGAGAAAAAGAACAGGAGAAAAACAGGAGCTCATGATGAATGGTCTCTATTTTCTTAGTAAAATATGAGGTAAGGTCCTCCTGAGATAGAAGGAGGGAAAGGAGAGGAGTGGAGAGAAAAGGAAAGAAGAGGAAAGGAAAAGAAATGAGGTTTTGAACAACTATTATAACAGTGTATCAGGAAGTCAAATAGGGAATAATCAAAAGATTGCTGGGCATAAGTGAGTGCTCAGTTGATATCAGATAGCATAAATTTGCAGAGGTTCCTGTCAACACAGTGATTTAACTTCCTCCAAAATCACTGAGTTGAATGTGGGTAGGAAAAAAAGAAAGCTAAAAGTGTATAAGTGTGGGAGTGGAGGGTAATGAACAATGATGGGAAGAAAGGGGGGGGGATTTTAGAAATGGGAATAATAGCTGAACTATTTAGCTAGAAGTTTAAGATGAGGAAGAAAATAAAGTCAGAATATAGTTAATAGTCTAAGTTAACAGAGTTAACCACTGAGGAGTGCTTTGGAGTGGATATAGTATAGGTTTAATCTAATGGATCCCTGTGACATTTGGGTAGCCAATAAAGCCTAGATAGAATATATATGTGTAATGTTAGCATGGGATGGCCACCTATACTGTACCTCTTCACACTTCTCAAACAGGGTATCTGAACTCATTCACTGGACTGACTCACTCATCCCAACCTTCACTCACACTGGCATGTCTGGGTTCCCAGAGAAGAACTACCACTGCATAACTATACTCCCTTGGAGTCATTGGGATAACCCTCTTGTTGGGGAAAACACTACTCCTATTCTTCATCCAATTTATCAATGCCCTTCCCAAAATGTGATGCTGAATGCCAATGTGATCAGAGCACATCAATTACCTCCTTAGTCCTAGACACCATGTTTCACCATTTCATGCACTGTTGACTCATATTGATCTTGCAGTCCGCTAAAATCTCCAGGGTTTTTTTCATATGAAACTGATATATACTCATCCTTATTCCATGTTGGGCTTATAATGTTTATTTTTTTTAACCAAAATGTGAAACAATACATTTGTCTCTATTATATTCCATTGTATTAGATTTGGCCCAATATTCAGTCATCCATCAAGATCTTTTTTGAAAGTCCTATTTTTTCTTTTACTTTCACCATCTTAAGTGCTTTTGATAACCACCCTCTCCAACACATACAATCATACAAAAATATACATATAATGTGCTAGCATTACATAATAAAATAGCATTTTTCTTAGTGTTATTTTCCAGCTACTTGAATACCCCTTTCAAGTATCTACAATTGCCTTTTTTCCTCTCATAATTTTTCCAACATACACATTCACAACAGACTCATCACTGGTTTTCTTGATTGACTTGTCATGTCAGTCCTCTCAATATCATTCTTAACCTTTGGTCCAGAAAACAAGTCACTGTCTTGTTAGTTCCATCCATGCTGCTGAGATTACAGTTCAAAGATAACATAGTCAAATCTCTATAGTAATATATCTATATTTTTATCTCCCCCTACTTTCATTTTTTCCCTTAGTGCAGTAACTTCATGTCTGCAATCTCTGGAAAACATTATTTATGGATTTACTATGGAATACTGGAAGAAGAACCTTTAAGAGTTTCAATAATGTGATTAGCACTTTTCATTCTCCTCTTTAAAATAAGGGCATCTGGGGCAGCTAGGTGGCACAGTGGATAGAGCACCGGCTCTGGAGTCAGGAGGACCTAGGTTCAAATCTGACCTCGGACACTTAACACTTACTAGCTGTGTGACCCTGGGCAAGTCACTTAACCCTAATTGCCTCATACACACACAAAAAAAATAAGGGCATCCATGTGACTAAAAAGAGAATCTTCCATTAAACCTGTGTCCTTCCATCCACTTGGGGCTTTTATATAAATCCAAATTTTCTATGCATCTAAATGTATTAAGTGATTTATCACTATTTTTATATCTTTACGATATGGGCTAGAGATATCTTCTCTCTAAAAAGCCTGAAAATCATTGACCAGGGTTGGATTATGGAATTCATTTTTAGTCCTCCTTTTATCTCTAACAGTGGTGGAAAAAACTCTGGCTCTGGAGTAAAAGGACCTATATTCAAATACTGCCTTTGATTCTTACTACCTGTGGCCATGGACAAATCACTTTGCCTCCAAGCCTCAGTTAGCTCTTCTGTAAAATTAGGGGGTTAGACTAGAGGGCCTTTTAAGATACCTTCCCATTCTAGATCTATGGTCCTATAACCAACCCTGTGATTCCATACCAAATGTATATCTAAATGGCTATGTATTTCCTGTAATAGTTAGGAGAGGGAGGGAGAAAAGGAGAGTATGGGGTGTTCAGGGAGGACTAGCAGCACTGGTATAAGGGCTTGTTAAGCCCTTTTCAGGGCTGCTTATCCCCTTTTGGTGTCCACCTTTACCCAACTCTCACCTGTGGCTCCAAGAAGCTGTAGTATGCACAATGGCCACACCCAGGTCAAACCTTCTATGCACACAGGATAAACCAAGTTGGAAGTAACTGACAGACCTCAAACCCATTTGTGAGTTAGGAGGATGTCTGCCCCAAGCATGTGAAAACATCCCCCTGGTAGAATGGACAGATAAGAACAATTTGTTCCAAGCACTGTGGAATGCTTAAAGCTTGGTTAGACGCTGAAGGCACCAAGGTCATCTGTTGCATCCCAGGTCATCACCAGTCATTGTGATTTTTGTCTTGCCACTAGACTTCAATGACTCTGGAAGGAAGAATGAGGCCAACGATTTTATGCAACCCTGTCTCTCTGTGATGTCATTAATCCTCTTTGAAAATGAAGGACAAATAAGATAGATAGATGGACATATAGGTAGATAGATGAATGGATGGATGGATGGATGGATGGGTGGATGGATGGATGGATGGATGGATGGATGGATGGGTGAGTGGGAGGGTGGGTGGATGGATGGATGGATGGATGGATGGATGGATGGATGGATGGATGGATGGATGGATGGGTGAGTGGGTGGATGGATGGATACATTTCTGAGAAAAGAAAGGAATAAAGACCATGGTTCTGGTTCTAAATCTCATAGAATGCTAGAAGGCTTTCCTTTTATCTTTCCCCCCACACATATTGCTTAGCTCATAGTTATCAAATACTTTCTCCCTTAAAAGTGGTTTATTCCTTTGATTTTATGAGCACACACAGAGTTCTTCTGTGTGTGGGTATGTTTGGTGGAACAGAGGGGTTGGGGTGGGAGGCAAGGGGAGCCTAGAAAAGGACATGGAAGAGAGCCCTATATTCCTTCCTTCGGGGTATTTTCAACTGAATGCTGAAGGTTATATGACACAAGACCACGGTAGGGAATGCTGTGATAGGCAAAATAAATTGCCGAGTGTGTTTTTTCTAGAAACTTTTTTGTTAGATGAAAGGAATGCAGTCTGCTCTATCCTGAAAGAAAAAAAATGATGCTTTAAGGGGAAAAATATAAAAAGATACATATACAGTTATGGGGGGAAGCTAGAAAAATTAAGCCAATGGGTTTGGCAGGAACAAAATTATGGTACTTAACTTTAATGGTGCAAGAACCTCATTTGAACAATCTGTGAAAAGTAGAGGACTGCATAAGTGACCACCATTCTGATGTGATCTGCAGGATACCACAAGGACCCTGACTACCTGTCTACCCTAGAGCTGGACATTCCCACATTATAAATCAACCAGTTTAGGCAGCATGGTCTTATGAATGGAGAACTGTATTCAAAAGCAAAAAGAAATGTGTTCAAATCTGACCTTTGACACACCCAGTTTGTATGACCCCCAAGCAAGTCACAACCTATCTGTACAGGCTCTAGGGGCAACATCTAAGATTCTAATCTGTAGAGAAGGTGCAACCTACAGTAGAGGGGGATTTTCCTCGCCTGGTATTTTCCCTAAACTCAAGAAATCACAGGTCTTGTCTTTATCCTTCTCCATAGGCAGTCATAGAACTGTAAAAAGTTAAAGCTGGTTACGCATCAATTACTGTTTTTAGATGGCTTCAATAAGAAATGAACACATTCAAAGTGATTCGGCGCAAACATATTAAGTATCTACTAAGTGCCAGGCACTGTACTAGCTGCTGGGGATACAAAAACCAAAAGGAAGCATTTCTTGCCTTCAGGGAACTTATATTCTTTTTTTTTTTTTTTGGTGAGGCAATTGGGGTTAAGTGACTTGCCCAGGGTCACACAGCTAGTAAGTGTCAAGTGTCTTGAGGCTGGATTTGAACTCAGGTCCTCTTGAATCCAGGGCCAGTGCTTTACCCACTTGCGCCACCTAGCTGCCCCAGGGAACTTATGTTCTACTGAGGCAACATCTAATATTGGAAGACAGATTAATGTATCAATTTAACAGGTTATCCCTCTACTGAGCAAATAGCCAGCCATAGGATCATAGATTTAGAGCCTAGAAGGGACCTTCAAAGCCATCTAGTCGAACAATATCCCTTTACAGGTGAGAAAACTAAAGCACAGAGAGTGTGGGTGAATGGCCATGGTCCTCTCACCCTAAGCCTGCTACTTTGTTTTCCACACTGCTTTCCTAGGGAGAGAATGAGACACAAGACAGAAAGCTTTAATAGTGGAGGGAAAGGGAAACTGCTTAGGCAGAACAGGTTTAGGTAGCATGCCTGCTTTTCTAAGCAGGAAGGTACCATGTGCCTCATCTGCCAATCTGAGCAGGATGTAGAAGGGATGAATGGGAGGACAGTGAAAACAAGCTTCATCTGCTTTACAATATTGCCTAAGGCAAGCCCTGGACATCAGGGTCAGTACTGAGTAGTATGAAAAGGTGGAAATCTTGGGTGTCAATGCATTTCCTTGCTGATACTTTTGCTGAACTCATCAAATGTGAGCTGCTTTCCCTGAGATTAGATCTCTCACTGATGCAGTCCATTATAACATTTCCTCATAAATGACATATGACTTTTCCTTTACTACCCAATATTTTCTAAGAGCAGTCCTTGCTCAGGCTAAAAACTAGATTTTTGACCTGAGAAAAGAACTATTATCTTTGAAAGTTATCTTGCTTGGCAGACACGTTTCTCTAAGCTCTGGCAAATCTACTTAAACCTGCTATTTGGCGATTCATAAAACTTGAATAACTCAAATTTGTTCTGTAGGTGTTTTATCCCTCAATCAACCTTGAGGATTTTTTAAATATCCTTTCCTCTCTTAATCTGTTTGAGGGGGTAGGGAAGAAGTGGGATCCCTTGAAGGTATTATTTGGGACCATCCTCAAGATCTTCTTTTTAGTCCTTTGTTGTGCTTGCTGAATCAAAATGGGGAGACCCATTTTCAAGGCTCCAGTCATTTAACAATTTTTACAGAGCTCTCAGTGTATGCAGAGCACTGTAGCAAACAAACACAAAGAAGAAGGAAGAGGAGGAGAAAGGAAAAAAAGGAGGAGGTGGAGAAGAAAGAAGAACAAGAACAAGAAAAACAAGAAAAATATGCAGAACAAGAACAAGAACAACAAGAAGTAGAACAACAAGAACAAGAAGAACAAGAAAAAGAACAACTAGAAGAACAAGAAGCAGAACAACATGAACAAGAACAAGAAGCAGAAGAACAAGAAAAGAAGAAGAAGGTAGTAGTTATAGATCACAATCTCTTCCCTCAAAGAGCTTAAAGTCAGGGGGATCATAGGGACTGAACCTGTCATTTTATGGAGGTAGAGAACTCCCTAGGAAAGTAAATTCCTACTACCAATGTAAATCAGTAGCTTCTCTGCAACTTATGATATAAAGAGAGTTGCCCAGAGTGCTGAGAGTTTAAGTGATTTTCTGAGAATGATATAGCCAGGACAGTTAGGTGGTGCAGTGGATAGAACAAAGGACCTAAGTTCAAGTCAAGCCTCAAACACTTACTAGCTAGCTGTGTGACCCTGGGCAAGTCACTTAACCCCTCTTGCCAAAAACACAAATCATGGGAAAATGCCAAAAAAATCAAACTGATTATAGTTGCATTGACATAGGAATACATTAATACCTCAATGGAGTTATGAGAGGCAGTGCAGTTCAGGGGAATGGACACTAAATTTGGAGTCAAAATATTTAAATTCTGGCCTGACCACTTATTACCTGTGTGAACTTGGGGAAGTTATTTGGCCTTTCTGGGACTGTTTCGTTCTCTGTAAAATGAAATGGTCTGGTCCAAGATGATGGTAAAAACACCTAAGACCTTCTCTGCCACAGCTCTGTTCTACTTTGGTTCCTCAGGGCCATGCTAGAAGAAAGTGATACCTCCTTCAATTTCCAGAATCACTCCCTTTTTGCCTTGCTTAACAACTTGTAGATGATTTCTGAGGTGTGCCCAAGTTTCCTCAGCCTTGGGGAACATGATTCTTTTGCAAAGTCAAGCATTTAACCTAAGGCCTATGAGGGATGGATTGATGTAAGAGTTTTACATCTAGTCAAGGTTATTAAAGTTAAAGTAGAGTGAGATAGTTTCAATCCCACCCTTAATGCTAGTTTCTAGGCCAGATCGCTCACTCTCCACTATGTCCCACTGCCTCAATGTTAAATGAATGGAGAAAATTCACTTAAATTCCCTGTTTTACAGTCCTGTTGTCTTTATAATATGACTTCTACATACTGGTACTTAGATGCCACCAGAGTGTTCAGAACCATCGCAATAAAAGAGGAAATGATTCATGGAAGAATAAGCTTTATGAGTCATTTTTAAAAGAAGAAAGAAGCACATTTAAATACAGAGGTAGTTCTTTGGCAAAGAGAATAGCAGGTTAGAAGAGGCAGAGATGAATTCAGAAGATTTAAAGGTGGTAGGGACATGAGAAAATACTGAGTTCAATCTCCCTTATTTTATAGATGAGGAATTGAGACACAACTTAATATCAAGTTAAGGGCCTACTAAGTGACTGTGGTGAGATTAGTGCACAAGTCTTCCTGATTTGAAAAAAATGAGGGCCATGATATAGTTCAGAAAAGTTTAGCTTGATTGGTATTTTCTTGAGGATTTTCCACAAAACCCAATGAATTTCTGTTACCTGTGCTAAAAGAATATTAGATAATTTGAGAATCATTGAAATGCATTAAGTTCTTAGGATTCAGTTCATTTCAAAGGACACATAGTCACTATCCTGTTCTTCGCACTGGGGGATGATGACAAAGATAATAGGAAAGAGTCATGAAGCATAGTTGAAAAGTGGACTCACTAGATTTAGAAGAAAACTCTTATATGAATTCAAGGTGATACTGTGTTGTCGGCCTGTATTAAAAACAAAAACTAAACCCTTATGACTTTCCTGTACTTTCGCAAAGTCCGTGCTCAGAGATCAGAGATGGAGACCTGCAACTGCAAGGGATCTCAGAGGTTATCTAGGCTAGAAATGTCAACTTAAAGCCCACAGGCCTGCAAACAGCCAGCAAAACTCTGAGTGGGGTATGAATTGGATTCAAATATGGTGGAAAACTGAAATAGAAATAGATCCCTACAGACTGCAGATTATTGAGTTAGAAAACCACAAATGAACATTATCTGTATTGTATTGTATTTCTATTTATTCTGTTAAAACATTTCCCAATTACATTTTAATCAGGTTCAGTGGTACTCTGGCATTTGGGAGTTTTGTTGGCCTTCCAGGAGTTTGATACCTCTGATAGACTAATCCTGTCCTTTTTACATTGGAGAAAACTGAGGGCAAGAGAGTTGAAATCACTTGCCCAAGGTAACCACTGCTACAACAAACAACTCTCTCATCTCAGGTGCTACTTTTTATATTAATCAACAAAAATGTATTAAATACCTACAGTACACTGGACATCATACCAAGCACTGCAAATACAAAGACAAAAAATGAAACTGATGAAATGGTTAATGCTCTTAAGTAACTTTCTGAAGAACATTAAATACATTCTGAAGGGGAAGACAAAATGCACACATAGGGACAGGAATTAGAACCAGGATGTTCCAGGGAGGAAATTCCTTCCACCAATTCAGGTTAGCACCTTCCCTTCAATTTATAGTATGAGAGAGTTGTCTAGAACAAACACTCGAGAACAAACCACCCTAGTATCTTTTTCTTTTTTTGTGGGGCAGTGAGGGTTACGTGACTTGCCCAGGGTCACACAGCTAGTAAGTGTCAACTGTCTGAGGCTGGATTTGAACTCAGGTCCTCCTGAATCTAGGGCCCATGCTTTATCTGCTATGCCACCTAGCTGTCCCCGCTGGTATCTTTGCAAAGAAAATCCCAAATGGGGTCACAAAGAGTCAGACATGACTGAACAACAACAAATTAGAACAGAGGTGTGGAACGAGATTAAAATGTAATTGGGAAGTATTTATCAAAATAAATAAAAATATAATAAAACATAATGTTAATTTGTGGTTTTCTAAATCAATATGCAGTGGCAAAGGATCCTTCTCTATGGCTTAGTGGCCCCTGTTTGAGTTTGACACCACTAGCCTAAAGCATTGAAAGATTAAACTATTTGCCCAGAGTCATACATCCATCATGTCAAAGGCCAGAAATACAAAATATAGACATTTTATATAGGCACATTCAGAACAGATATAAGGTAACCTTGGATGGAAAAACATTAACATCCAGTTAAGTTGAAAGTGACCTACTAGAGAAGATGGTGCTTAATTTGAATCTTAAAGGTGTAAAGTTGCTAGCTGTAAGGTAGCTAAAATTCTAGCTAAACTGTCTAAAAATCTAATGAGTGGTCACCATAAATTAGAAGCTTTAGCAAGAGTTTAGACTTTTAAGTATATATTAAGAAGCATAAGAATTTGGTGAGGAGAGAGAAAGAGGCCAAGATGCTTTCATCTATCTATCTAAGGGAGCCAGCATCTCTGTTCCACTCCACATGAGGTCCCTGTGAAAGAGAGAGCCCCTTGCTCCTTCCTCCTCCCAGAAAACTCTCGTGAAACAGGAAAAAGGTCCATCCACACAACATAGCTCCAATCTAATTGGCTGATAGCTTTGATCAACAGTACCCATGTGCAAACATCACTTCCTAATGCCAAGTCTACATGGCTATGTCCTCAGGCCAGAGCTCACAAAATGTTTCTACCAGCAGAGAGAATTATTCCAACTCTCACAAGAGAAAACAGGGACTCCAAGAGGTGGTTTTTAGGATATAGAATATTTCAGGCATGAGGTCAGCCAATGCAAAGGTACAGAGATAGAATATGGGACATAAAAGGTGAGAAACTATAAGACCACTATGACTGGACCATGGAGTGTGTTGAGGGGAGTAATGTTTAAGGAGACTGGAGGGGTAGGAAATAATAAGGTTTGTAGAGAGCTTTAAATGATAGATAAAGGAGCTTATTTCAGCCTAGAAGTAATAGGAAGTCACCAATTTTTTATGAATGTGTATAGGGGAGAGAGTTATGGGGAGGAGAAATTGAGAATGGTCAAAATAACACTTTAGGAAACTCATGTCAGTATCTCTGTAGAGAATAGATTGCAGTAGAGAGAGACTTGAGGCTGAAAAAGACAATGACTATTGAGATAATCCATTGGAGAGGTGATTATGCCTAAACGAGGGTGGGAGTTTTACAAATGAAAAGAAAGGAAAATATATGAGAAACTTTATAGTTAGAAATGACAAGACTTGGGAAATTAATTGGATATATAAGGTGATTTTGAGTGAGGATCTGAGGATAACACCAAGATTATGAACCTGGGTGATTGGGAGGATTGTGGTACACTCAACAGAAATAGTCAAAGAGGGGTATATTTGGGAGGAGATATAATAAATATTGGCTTTGGACATGTTGAGTTTGAAATATATAATGGAAAATAAGATACAAAATGCCCAATAGGCAGGTGGTAATGTGGTAAGGTGGGCTGGATATGGAGATCCAGGGATCATCTGCATAGAGATGATAACTGAATCCATGTGAACCAAGAAAGAGGCCTGTCATGAAAACTCAGAGAGGACAGAGTATCCAGAAGAGAAGGTGATCAACAGTGTCAGACATAGAAGAGGGATCAAGAAGGATGAAAATTGAGGAAAGACCATTAGACCTGACATTTATGAATTCTGCGAGAACAATGCAGGATGATTTCAATTGAGTAATGAGTTTGAAAGCCAGCTTGCTGTGTGTTTAGGGAAAAAAGTAAGACAAGAGGTTGTAGAGTCATGAAGTATGGATGGCTTTGTCAAGGAGTTTGGCTGAGAAAAGAGAGATATAGGATGATAGCTAACAGAGATGATGGTTTGAAGTAGTAATGGTTAAGGATGAGATTTGGTGATTTTTTTAAAAGTAGCAATGTTTTCAAATCCAATAGTTAGGGAGATGTTGAAGATAAGAGAGATGGGGAATGATAGCAAGGGCAATCTACTAGAGGAAAGAGAAGGGGGTATCATCAAGGGCGCATGCCAAGAAATTGGTCTTGTAGAGAAGGGTCACCTCATCATCAGAGATTGGAGTAAAGGAAGAAATGGTAGTGAGACGATATCGAGAAGCGGGTAAATCAGGGCTAACCCTTCCTTATTCCCCCTAGGTGCTTTTGCCTTTCTCCTCATATTTACCTGATATTAATTTTGTTTATACTCATAAATGTACAGATTGTCTGCCCTGATAGATTGTAAGCTTCCTGAGGTCAAGGGCTGTTTCATTTTTGTCTTTTTATCCCAGCACCTAGAAACAATGACCAGCACATTATAAGTTTAATGAACCTTTCCTGATTGGTTGAAACTGGAACCAAGAGATTTTAGGTAACATTGCCAATAGGTAGTAAGTGGCTGCACCATGTTTGGAACTCAGCTCCTCTTATTCCAATCCAGTGTCTTTTTCCACTGCTTTAGATAATTCACAGATACATTTCATATAGTACCTAAGCACTCTTTGGAACCATGTTGACCTTGCAGGTTCAGTACATATAATTAACATGCCCAAATACATTATAAAAATATTGAACTATTAAACATGCCATTTTTCTGAATTAACAACTATTTCAATGGAAGAGATAGAGATACAAACAGGACTTTTATCTTGTGTACTGTCTATTTGGCTACCCTTTTCACCTCAGTGAAATCCTTCCTCCCTGCTCTATTTTGCTTGTTATCATTGATGCCTGAAGCTATACTCACTCAATTGATATGAAGGTTTCCTTGGCTCCACTAGTGAGATGTGGAAAGTCTTTGCTCTGAACTTCAGTCATAATGCTGCACTTGACCCAGCTAGCAAGAACACTTAGTGTTGATACAGTCAAAGCAAACACGCCATTTTTATTGTCTCCCACTGTAAACAAACAGAAATTAAAGCTCTTCAGGCTACATTTTGCCCCTGGAATCTTGACTCCTACTGAAATCAATGGGACCTATACATTCACTCAAAAGAGACATTGAGCTTTTTAAGTTTAGTATGAATAGAGGGATAACTAAAGGACCTTTAGAACAAGATTAAAATTAATTATTTATTCAACTAGTTCTACTTTTCCAGCCAAAGTTAGTCTTGGCCCCCGAACACTTGGGAGTGTGTACATTTTCTTGCAAATAACTGGCACACAGATGAACCTTCTTCAGGGTCTCATAATCCTGCTGCCAAATAATAGAGTTGAAACAAAGCAAACTCACCAACTTGGCATTGAAAATACAGAGAACAATAATCAAGTTCAGCCACATGTGGTTTGCCATGTCCTGTTAATATTCTTACCATCACCAGGGTGTATCAGTTGGAATATTGCCTCATTTTCAATTCAGTGTAAAGAAAATTGGATTTGGAATAAGAAACCCTGGGCTCTTACTCAGGCTCCTACTACCTGTGTGTGATCTTGGGCAGGTCAGACTATGTCATTCATTGAGCCTCAGTCGGTGTAGCTGCAAAACTAGAGATTTAGACGAGGCGATCTCTAAGCACCCTCCTGGCCCTGAATTCTATCATCTTGTGATCCTCTGTGTGGGGTTGGAGATGGGGAAGAGAAGTACAAGAGCATCTGGAGATACAAAGGAAAGAAAGGACACAAAACCAATATCAAATTATGTTAGTTTTGTTGACTTTACCAACTGGTACCTACATAAATCATGGAGGCTATCTAAATGAAGGTAAAACTCCCCACCCTTTGAGACAAGAGTTCTTTTTTTTTTCTTTTGTGAGGCAATTGGGGTTAAGTGACTTGCCCAGGGTCACACAGCAAGTAAGTGTCAAATGTCTGAGGTCGAATTTGAACTCAGGTACTCCTGACTCCAGGGCCAGTGCTCTATCCACTGCGCCACCTAGCTGCCCTGAGACAAGAGTTCTTAACCCTTTTTTACATCATGAAATCCTCTGGAAGTTTGGTGAAGCCAATGGATTCCTTCTGAGAATGTTTTTAAATATATAAAGGGAATGTATAGGATCTCAAAGGGAATGAGACATATTTAAATACAGTTATCAAACTATTTTCAAAATAAGTTCATGAACCCCAAGTTCTCTGAGTAGTAGAAATAATGCTGGATTTGATTTTGAAAGACCTAAGTTAAAATCTTGACTCTTCTACTTATTACTTGTATGACCTTAGGCAAGTCACTCACCCTCTTTTTGTCTCAGTTTCCTCACCTGTAAAATGGGGATAATAATCATAATAGCTACATCCCAGGGTTGTTGTGAGGATCAAATAGGATAATAATGATAAGATATTTAAGATAGTTCTCAGCACATAGTTAGCACTAGATAAATGTTGTTGCTGTTGCTGTTGCTGTTGCTGCTGCTGCTACTGCTACTGCTGTTGCTGCTGCTGTTCTTATAGATATCATTGGATTTGAAGTTGGAATACCAGGGTTAAAATCCTGATTCTGCTACATATTGCTTATGTGACCTTGAACAAGTCACTTAACCTGTCTCAGTTTCCTCATCTGTAAAATGAGGGTAATAATATCCCCTATATTCCAGGGTTGTTGTAATGTGACAATAATTGTAAAAAAATTTAGCCCAGGACTTGGTATATAATAAACCACACATAAATATCATCATCGTTGTTGTTACTGAAAGTTATTGAAGTTGAAGGCTTGTATTAAAATCCTGAATCTGTTACTTATTACTTATGTGGGCTTGGGCGAGTTATTTAATTTCACTGAGCCTCAATTTTTACATCTTTAAAATGAAATAGTTAGAATATCTAAGGTCCCTTCTACCTCTAGATAGAAACAAGAATAAATAAATTGAAATCTATAACTTGGGTTTCCTGACTTCCCAGCCTATACTTTTTCCACAAACCTATGATCCTAAAAAGTGAACTGAATTGTTAGTAGTCATGATTACAATCTCTTTCAATAATAGGTCTTTTCCTTGGTCAAAATCAGTCCACGACTTTAATATCCCACATTGTGTACAATGGGATCAGAGAATCATCAATTCAGACCTGAAAGGGATCTTTGAGGTCATTGAGTTGAACCAGTCCTCTTATTTAACAGATGAAACAAAGAGAAGTTAAATGTCTTGCCCAAAGTCTCACAGCAAGTTAGTGTCCGAAGTGAGATTTGAACCCTGGTGTTCCCTAACTCTGTCCACTAGGCCATATACATTACCACACACTCTTAGAAGATATAAAATCATAGATTTTACATTAGAAGAAGTGTTTTACATCACATAGTTCAACTCTCTCCTTAATGTAGGAATTCTCCTTACAAGCTCTCTGTACCAAGATGGTACATTGAATAGAGAACTAGACATTGAGTCAGGAAGAACTGAAAGCAAAGTGGATGGCTATCCATTGGGGCATGGCTAAATAAGTTCTGGTACATGAATGTAATGGGCAGCTGGTGGCTCAGTGGAGAGAGTGATGGACCTGGAATCAGGAAGACTCATCTTGAGTTCAAATCTAGCCTCAGACACTTACTATTCTGGGCAAGTCACATAATCCTGTTGGCCTCAGTTCCTCATCTGTAAAGTGACCTGGGGAAGGAAATGGCAAACCACTCCAGTGTCTTTGCCAAGAAAACCCCAAGTGGGGTCGTGAAGAAGCAAGCACAACTGAATATGACTGAACAACAACAACAAACATGAATTTAATGTAATATTACTGTGCTGTAAGAAATTATAAATATGATAAATACAGAGAAGCGAAGGAAGATTTCCATGAACTGATGTATAGATATGCAACCGTACAGTGGTGTGCAAAGTGGCCCAGTTTTGGACATCAGGGTTATGCTTACTACCATTGTGAATTTGGGCAAGTCACTCAATCTCTAGAGGCCCCATTTCAGGACTAAAGGGGTTCTATCCCAAAATCTCTAATTCCATGAATGTTGGAAAAAGATGGACAAAGGGAATGGCATAATCAAGGGAAAGTTAGGGGAGACCTGAGCATGTTTGTAGGCATTGGGGCAGATAGAGAAAAATTGAATGTGGGGGTGGGAAGATTGATAAAATTAAACTGGGCAAACTCCCCAAAAGAACCTGGAGGGAATATTGTATGTGGCATAAATGGAGGGGATATTATCTTTTGAAAATGAATCAAAGGAGGACAAGATGAGTAAAGACACAGAAAGGTGTTGAGAGATAATGGAGGGGAGGTAGGAAAGGGAATTTGAAAGAGATGGTTTAATTGACAATAGGTCTTCCACAGAGAATGGAGTAGAACTTGAGTCTTGAGGAATGATAAAGTTTGTAATATAGTTTTTGAGAAGTGTGATAGTCAATCTGCAATGGAGAAAATTACTTCTGGATAGTAAAGAAGACCCATGAGGCATGTAAAGCTCTTTGAAAACCTCAAAGCACTACATAAATATCAGCTATTATTATTATTCCATTATCTAAGTGATTACTGTAAATATTTAATATTGTAAGGCCCAGGACAAACCCTTATAGAGCTCCACTTAACAGCCTTCTTGTTCACAATGTCAGATGTTGAACCATTAATAGCTATTTCCAGTAAAATATAAGCCCTATGAGGACAGGGAAAGAACTTTTTCATTTTTTTCATACCCCAGCTTCTAGAATATTTTAAAGTCTTTACTAATGATTTCATTGGTATAGGGAATTCTCAGTGAAGAATGTGCTCCACCAATAGAAATCAGCAACCATTCTGCAATGCATTAACTAGATGGTTGCTTGGGACACTGAAGAGGCTTCTCAGGGTCACATAGCCAGTATAGATGTTGGCCAAGACCGAACAGTCTGTTCAAGGGTAGAAGAGCTGTCATCTTTATTGATGAAGTGCCCACCCCAATGAAGGAACACAATAGGTGAATAAAGGAGGTAGTTTCATTGCCCTTCATCTTGGTTAGGCCACAACTGGAATATTGTGTTCCATTATGAGTGCTGTATTTTGGGAAGGACTTGGCTAACTTGGAGAACATTTGGAAGAGGATAATCAAGTTGGTGAAAAGCCTCAAGATTATTCCATAACAGTATTAGTTGAAAGATCTTAGGATGCTTTTCCTTAGGAAAGAAGGATTTATCAAGCAACTATTATGTTTCAGGAACTGTGTTAAGTGCTTAACAAATATTACCTCATTTGATCCTCGCAACAACCCTAGGAGGTAGGTGTTATTATTATCCCCATTTTACAGATGAGGAAACTGAGGCACACAGAGATGAAGTGACTTGCTTGGCATTATTCAACTACTAAGTGTCTCAGACTAGATTTGAACTAAAGTGTTCCTGACTAGAGGACCAGTGGTCTATTCCCTGTCTCACCTAGCTACCTCCAGAGAACAGAAGACTTTGTGGGGAATAATAACTGCAAGAATATTAAAGGCTGCCATGTGGAAAACAGTTCTGTTTGTTTCCAGGGAGCAGAACCAGGAACAATGGGCAAAAGATGGTAAGACTTAAATTATGTAAATAACTCCTAACAATTAAAGACATTCCTTAAGTCAATTGCCTCAGAGGAGATAGTGGATTCCCCTCTACTTTAGGTCTTTAAACAAAGGCTGAATGATACCTGGATATAAGATAAGTTGTAGAGGATCTTTCTTCAGGTATGGGTTGAACTATCTGGTCTCTGAGGTCTCTTTAGACTCTGAAATTCTGTGATCCAGAAATCTCCTAAAGTACTAAAGAATTAATTAGAATTTACACAAAACCTTTATACAGTGTAAATTGCCATCATTGAAGCTTAACTCTGTATACAAAACAATAATAATAAATCACATGTAAATAATACTTTCAATTTCACAGAGAATTTTCCTCTCAATAACTGCAAAATAGGTAGTGATAGTATCACCATATAATTTTACAGATGAGAAAATTGAAACTCAGAAAAATTGTGAGCTCATAATCTCAGAACTGAAGGGGCCTCAATGTATACCTGAACAAGAATCTGCTCTACAATATTCCTGAGATATGGCCATCTAGCCTTTGCCTTAAGTTCCTCAGTGAGGGGAGACCCACATCCTCCCATTACACTTTTGGATTGTTTGTTAGGGAGTTTTTTCCTCATATCAAGTCTAAATTGACAGCTTTTCAATAACTACTCATTGTTCCTGGTTTTGCTTTCTGGAGTCAAATAGAAAAATGTAAACCTGGATGTCATATTTCATGTAATCCCCTGAATTATCTCTTCTTTTAAATTTTTTAATAAAAAAATCTATTTTTCTTTCCTCCCAAGCTCCTATCACTAAAGAAGGGAAGGAAAGAAGGAAGGAAGGAAGGAAGGAAGGAAGGAAGGAAGGAAGGAAGGAAGGAAGGAAGGAAGGAAGGAAGGAAGGAAGGAAGGAAGGAAGGAAGGAAGGAAGGAAGGAAGGAAGGAAGGAAGGAAGGAAAAAAGAAAGAAAGAAAGAAAGGAGGAAGGAAGGAGGGAGGGAGGGGGAAGGAAGGAAGGAAGGAAAAAGAAACCATGTTAATAACATGTATAGTCAAGTGAAAATAATTCCTACATAGGCCATGTACAAAAAAAAGTCACATTCTGAACCCTGAGTCTGTCCCCTTCTTCTCAGATTCCTCTGGAATCCAAGGTTGGTTATTGTATGATCAGAGTTCTTAATCCTTTCAAAGTGGTTTATCTTTACAATGCTGCTACTGTGTCATAAATTGCTCTCTTGGCTCAATTTACCGTGCATCACTTCATGCAGTTCTTCACAGATTTTTCTGAAAGTTTTCCTCTCGCCATTTTTTATAGCACAACAGCATTCCATGATATTCATATATATCATAATTTGTCCAGCCATCCCCTAATTGATGGGCACTCCCTTAGTTTCCAGATGAACTATTTCCAGTTTCTGCAACTGATTCTCATTTGGAATGATTTCAAGGCCCATCATCACCCTGATTGCCCTCTCTTGTCTTGCCAGCTTATCAATGTCCTTACAATTGTTCTTGATGAAGCCATATTGACTCTGAGATATCATTGCTTCCTTTTCTAGATGTTTGTTAATAATCTCTTTAATAATACCTTCTAGAATTTTTCCAGGAATAAAAGTCAATTTCATTGGTCTACAGTTTGTAATCTCCATTCTCTGCCTATCAGAAAATATCTATCAGAAAATCATGATAGGTGTGTCTCTAGTAATGGTCACTCATGTTTAAATGGTGCTTTCACAAATCAGTTTTTCCACAATTTATAAATAGGTTGTACAAATATTATTGCTGTTATTTTACAGATGGTTAAATGAGGCTGAAGTAGTTAAGTGACTTATCCAAGCACAAATACTTAGTAAGAGTTGACATTATGATTTTGGATTTGAACCCAAATTTCCTGTCTTTGAGTTGAGTCCTTATTCCACTACACCCACACCTCCTCCTCTCCCTCACTTCCTGGATACCTTCCAGCTAGAGGAATTAGCAACAATGAATATTTTTGTCTATGGGTCTCCTAATTTCATATAGTTTGTTGAATTAACAGTCATATTCCATAGCTGTTCCAGCAGAGTACAGTGGCAATTGCAACAGTGATTTTTCTAATATATCTCTTGTGACTCCAAACCTAAATAGATCTGTTTAGTCCACCTCAGAAACTAAAGGGAGATTATGTCTATGATTGGGGCAGCCAAGGCAGCCCTTCCAAAACCTGGATCAGGAAGCCACAGGCAGTCATTGAAGAAAAAAGCTCTCCTAGTTCTGTTAATTCAACCAGGAACAACTATCAAAAGTTATCAGAGAACTTAAAAAAATAGTATACTTCAATGACATAAAATAACCACTTCCCACACTTAAAAATGAGCAATCTTACAAGTCTTAGGAGGTTGAAATGTTCCTAAGAAATCAACTCAGAAGTCACAGGAGCCTCTTTGGGTGTCCAGTTGTTTTTGTTAATTAAATAAGGGATAATAATTAAAGAAAGTTAACAGAGACCTCAAAGGCACTATAAAGCATAGCTTGCATACTTTATACCCTGCATGGAGAAAGGCTAAAGAATATTGCTCTATCAGCTTGCCCCCACAGAATGATATTGATAAACTAGACATCTAGATAAAAGCAACCCAACCCCCATAAACATGATTTATTATATTTTCCTTCCTCCAATCTGTGAATAGTTCAATCTAAATGACTTACATGGTTCTTCACAGTTACATTCTTCCATTACCATCTAGTGATGTTGCTACCATCTATAAGCTGGACTAGCCCCAGGTGAAATTGTGAAACAGGTGAAGTTTGTTCTTGGAAGTCAACATTGTTTTATGGAAAGAGCACTGAGTTTGGAGGCAGAAAATCTGGGACTGACACTTCCTTGCTGTGTGATCCTGAGGAAGTCATTTAACTAACATCTCTAAATTCTAATTTCCTCACCAGGTAAAAAGGACCCTCACAGTGCTATTGTGGAGGTCAAATCAGATTAGATTGGAAAGGAGTTTGTAAACTATAGTGTACTTATAAATATCAGTTGTTTTAATTTGGCATGAGGCTATCCCACCTATATCTCCTTTCAGCTACCTCCTCCATCTCTCCCCCTCACCTAATCCAGGGCTTCTTAAAATTTTTCCACTTGCAACCTCTTTTCGTCCAAGAAATTTTTATGTGACCCCAAGTATAAAGGTATGTAAAATAGATATACATAACCTTTTACTGTTGCCAAATTTATCATGACCCCCACATTCAGTTACAAAATCCCATATGGGGCTGCAACCCATTTTAAGAAGCTGGGACCTAATCCCTTTTCTTAGAGCTTTGTCCCCAGCTAGTTGACACCCATCACCCCTACTGTTAGCTGAAAATGTAATGTGTGACAAATCTTAGAGATCATAGATTTTGAGCTAGACCTTAGAGGCTGTCAAGTTTACACATAAACCTCCTTTTGCAGGTGTGGAAATTGAGAGGCCAGTGTTTAATGGCTTGCTCAGTCACAACACGGGAGTGCTTAAAGCACTTAGCATCTGTCTCCCTGCTAGGTTTCAACTCCAGTGAACAAGATGCCCCTCCCAGGATAAGCTCATCACTTCTAAACTCACCACCATGCTGCTAACTCAACCCTTGAATGCAACAACCTCCTTCAGCCTCTTCTCTCCTGTGAAGGCTGGAGGGAAGAGTACCAAATTGCTCCCAGTGTTCCTTTAAAGAGAACTCTCACCTCACTCAACTTTGCATCTATTGCTCTACCTTGTTTCAGTGCTATAGAACAAGATGCCACTCAGTGGATACACCCTAGTGTCCTACCTCCTTTCATGTATTGTCTTTCCCTTTAGACTGTAAGTTCCTTGAGGGCAGGGATTGTCTTTTATTAATTATATCCTCACCACTTAGAATAGTGTGTATCATAGAATAAGTACTTAATAAATGTTTATTGGATTGGATTTAAACATAGATCCTCCTGACTCCAAATCCAGTGGCCTAACTACCATGACATGCTGACATGATATTTACTTGACCCTGAAAAATCAAAAAGTCTGTTAGAGCAAAAGAAATAAATTTCAAATAGTTTAAGTTTAGGTGGTAGCAGGAAGCCCTATCTAGTACCCCTCAAATCATACCACTTAGGTACTTACCTACTTTTAGGTCCTTGAACCAGTGGGTTTTTAAAAATACATTCTTAACCTTTTCAATATAATGTTTTTCTTTATAATCCTATGTATTTTGTTGTATATATTTTAAAACATTATTCTGAGTAGGGGCCCATAGGTTTTACCAGCTAAAAGGGTCCATGAAACAAAAACAAAAACAAAAAAAAGGTTAAGAACTCCTGTTTTCAAGCCTACTGTATGCATGATCCAAAGTGCTTTCTATGTAAAATATACCAAGGATGACTCCAAAGTTATCAATGAGGAAAAATAGCTTTCGTAATGTTACCAAGGTCATACAACAAATTAACAGCACAGCTACATTCAAATACTTAGCCATTATACTTTGATGCTCAAATAGTCAATTATATCCTCAAGGCAATAGTGTGCTAACATTTTAACAGCACTTAAATTCCACCATTGCCCTAGGAACAGCACATGAAGCAGGTCCTTTAATCAATACCCAAGGTGTTTTTTTAGGAAGGACAAGATGACCTTCAAAGGTACGCAGGTCATCAACAAGTCCAAGGAAACGTTGAGGCATAGGAAGGCAATAATGAGAAAGTCAGTTACATACCCTAATTCTAAATTAGACTCATTCCCAGAAAAAGATATATCCCTGAAACTAATTGGTTCAACTTGTGCTTCAGCTTGGAGAAAGACCAGAAAGTCTGACAAAGTTTCCATTTACTTTTTAAGATAAATGTTGAAAATATTAACTTCATAATGAGAAGAAAGAAGTTTTTATTCATTTACAAAGCAAGGTGCCCCTAAATTCTAGGTTTAAATGGGCCAGGTCAAATGTCAGGGGATAATCCCAAAGATTAATACCTCTTTGTCTTATATTGCCTCCACCCAGAGTTTGCTTTTAGAAATAACAGACTATAGTGTGCTTGTAAGCCTCTATAGATGTGGGTTAATAACCACCCCACCCTATCCCACTGAGATGCTGTATAAGCATCCAAGGTAACAAGTGCATTTATCAGGACAGGCTTTATTTCACTCCACTGAAAATTCAAAAAGATATAGACTCAGAGGAGCCTACAAACAATGCAGGAAACACATAGGAATTCACTGTGGTAGATAAATGATCAATACATTTCTCCTCCTTCTCTAGTGAATCTTAAAATATTACACATTCAGTGGAACCCCCATGGTTTAGACTCCTTCCAGAAGGGAACTGAACTTAGGCCTGCTAAAGATACCCCAGCATTTCAATGATTTCCTCAACTTTTAACTTCCAGTACTCTATTAAAATTATAATAATTTTGTTTTAATCTTAAAAGTCAGGGGAAAATGGCTTTTTGTTTTGTTTTGTTTTGTTACTTATACAATTCAAGGTAAGTTTAAGATTCTTAATCATTCTTCCACAAGAAGTTCTGTGAATTACATTAAGAATTCCTTCAGAAAACTTCATTTTATATTATTTGGACCGTCTGTCTAGTTGGATCCAAATTTACAGAAGAGATTTATACTTTCACATCACATGTTTCAAAAATTTTACTGGACAAGAAAACAAAAATTAAGCTTATCATTAGAAATAATTTCTGTTTAATTATTCTCAGATTCAGTCATCCATATACATCCATATACAAAGAACTGTCCTTATACAACACAGTAAAAGTAACTGTGTGTCCCCACCACTTTTCCCAAGAGGAGCAAAAGAGAGTTTGTCCAAAATATTTCTTTGTAAGGTAGTCTGGGGAGATTGTAAAAGCTGTCCTTTTTTGAAAACTACATATTGTTCTTCCTCACATACTTGGCAGTAGTCTCCAGTGAGCACTATTATATAGGCATCCCTTTCTCTGCTCTGTTCCTCTCCCCCACATATGCACAGAGGGGAAACACTACTTGTATGACCTTCAGAAAGTCACTTGACCTCTATAGGTATCAAATTCTTCACCTGCAAATTGAGGTATTGTAAATAAGTAGTCTCTAAACTCTTCCAAGGATTCTTATTAGGGAGAGAGGTTATATAGATCAGAGGTTCTTATCATTAGATTGATGAACTTGGTTTTTTTAATATTTTGGTTTTATAAATTGGTTTTTCCTGTAATTGGGGAAAAAATAAAATATTGCTTTGTAAAGGGAAAATGGGGTGGCTACTGGATAACAACCAATGTGGTGAACTCCCTCACATTCACACTATAACATTAAGATAATCATTTAGGAGTTTCTAGGGCTCTCTGGGATTCTGCAGCCACAATTGATTCCCATCTTCTGTCATTTAGCATCTGTTTAGGACATCTCACACTGCCTCACAAATCAAAATGAGAAGAGAGCAAGAAAAAAAAGAGGGGCAGCTAGGTGGCGCCCTGGATTCAGAAGGACCTGAGTTCAAATCCGACCTCAGACGCTTGACACTAGCTGTGTAACCTTGGGAAAGTCACTTAACCCTCATTGCCTTGCAAAAAACAAAAAGAAAAAAAAGACAAAGGGACATTATAAGAGATCCTGTGGGGATAAGGATCACTGATCTAAAGTTGCACATCTCAGAGGACATCTAATCCAACTCACTTATTTAACAGTTGAGTAAACTGAGGCCCAGGGAATTTCTTATCAATGGTCACATAAGTAATATGCATCACAAGTAGGCTTTGAACCAAAGATCTCTAACCCCAGAGCCAGTGCTTAGTCTCCTGTGATGCTTAAACATGGTTGAGAAGAAAGCATTAAGAAAGTCATAAAAATTTATATTGGTAATATGAGGGGGGGAAATTTATCTCCATTTCAGCCTTTTTCTTTTCCAAACTGTAGAGTCATAATGTTTGTAGCCTACATTCATACATTTCATACTTTGCCCAATTACTCTAATTTGTTTGTTTTTATTAATTTTTCCAGTCATCAAAAGTCTGCCTTCTTTCCTACACCCTAACACACCTCACTACTACACACACAGTTGAGAAGGAAAGGAAAGGAAAACAAAACTCCTGTTACAAGCATATACAGTTAAGCAAAAGTCTCACTTTGAATTCTGAGTCCATTACCTCTCAATCAATAGGCAGAGAGTATATTTCGTCATGTGTCCTCTGGAATCATGGATGGTCATTGCATTGATCAGAGGTCCTAAGTCTTTCAAGGTTGTTTGCCTTTACATCATCATCATCATGATCATCCTATAAATTGTTCTCCTTGTTATGTGTATTTCTCTCTGCATCACTTCATACGTCTTCCCAGATTTCTCTGAAACTATGCCCTTTATCATTTCTTATAGCACAATGGTATTACATCACATTCATATACCATAACTTTTTTTTAATTTTATTTTAGTGAGGCAATTGGGGTTAAGTGACTTGCCCAGGGTCACACAGCTAGTTAAGTGTTAAGTGTCTGAGGCCGGATTTGAACTCAGGTACTCCTGATTCCAGGGCCGGTGCTCTATCCACCGCGCCATCTAGCTGCCCCCATATACCATAACTTTTTCAGCCACTGCCCCAATCAATGGGCACACCCCTCAATTTCCGATTCTTTGCCACTGGAAAAAAAAAAGATACTATAAATGTTGTTTCCTTTTCCTCTTTCTTTTATATATTTGGGGGTGTAGACCTAGCAATATTATTATTATTGCCTCAAATGAAATGAATGGTTTAATAGCTTTGGAGACATAATTCCAAATGATTTTTTCCAAAATGTCTATGTTAGTTCATACCTTTACCAATAGTATATCATTGTATGTGTTTTCCCATAGCCCTTCCAGCATTTGCCATTTTCCTGTTTTGTCAACTTTGCCAATCAGAGAAGTATGAGATAGTACCTCAAAGTTGTTTTAATTTACATTTCTCTTTAATGTTTTTAATTGACATTAAGTGAGCCTGTTTATTTCTATTATATATTTCTAGAGGGTCAATAGAATGGTAAGTTTCTTGAACTAAAGAGTTGTATTACTTTTGATCTTTGAGTCACCATTAATTAGCATAATGCCTTGGATTATAGTATGTGCCTAATAACTTGTTGAATAAACAGACTATAAAAAGACCAACTTCTGGGTTTTTTTCTATGTTGAGTAAATGTGATAAATGATCAAATGTCTCAGTGCCACCTTTGTTTTTGTTATGTTATGATTTCTAGCTTCTTTGCTATTAATAATAAGTTTTGGGGGCAGCTAGGTGGCTCAGTGGATAGAGCACTGGACCTGGATTCAGGAGGATCTGAGTTCAAATCCGGCCTCAGACACTTGACACTTATTAGCTGTGTGACCCTGGGCAAGTCACTTAACCCTCATTGCCCTGCAAAAACAAACAAACAAAATAATAATAATAAGTTTTACATATGGTATGAAATGAAAAATTTAACTCATCAAGGTTTGACACCAATGATTTAAAAAGTCATTATCAAAAAATCAATAAAAAGGAATTGTAAAAATATAAATGCAAAAAGTACCCTCCTAACATCCTACTAAATGTCATAAAAATTAATCATTCATCAGAAAAGTTTTTCAGTTTTAAAAACCTTATTCCCAGATACCACTATGTAAGTCTGGGATATTGCTAAACATGTATTTATTTAAAACAATGACATAAAATATGAAATAAAAATAAACAAACTGCAGACAAAGCTTATACTAACTGAAGAGACATGTAATATCAAATATTCTAAGTTTATTACATGAATATATTTACAATCTGAAGTGAGGGTTATGTCTGTGAGACTCTCCAACTCAATATGGTTCTAGAATATAAATAGCTCTTTCCTCATTTGTCAATGGAAACTAAGAATAACTAACTCTATCCTCAAGTATGGAGGAAGGGCAGAAGGAAATAGTAGTGTAGATCCCAGGCCAGCCATCACAATGGTGAAGGGGCAGCAGTAACAGTGTATCATTAGGAAGTGCAATAGGATAAGTACTATACTCCCAATGCCCTCAGCACAGCCATGAACAATGTTCAAGTTTCCAAAATACCTGAAAGGAAACTCTCGAAAGAGAAGATATTAGGAACGACAAGCAAGAGCCAAGTCATATTTTTGGTTGTTGTTCACTGTCCCCAAAGAATTTACAGGCAGCCTAATGAAGGATCCTAAAACATCTTCTCACATCCTATTCTGGCTTTGAATCAACATCAGAAAATTAGCTTTTTTCCATGATCTTAAAAAAAATAAGGGCAGCTAGATGGTGCAGTGGATAGAGCACTGGCCCTGGATTCAGGAGTCCCTGAGTTCAAATCCGACCTCAGACACTTACCACTTACTATCTGTGTGATCCTGGGCAAGTCACTTAACCCCAATTGCCTCACCAAAAAAGAGAAAAGAGAGAGAGAGAGAGAGAGAGAGAGAGAGAGAGAGAGAGAGAGAGAGAAAATCTTCCTGTACTTTGCTCTCTTTCCTACTGATTCTTGTGTCATTAGGAATGGGTTACAGTTGGTCATGCTTTTCCTAGAACTCTCTCCCCTGGCTTTTACTACTGGTCTCCACTGTAACAGGTTTGAGCAGCCTCCAGCATGACTTTGTACTTCTCTCTCATTCATCCTAGGAAGAATTTCTTGCCTTTGGAAGAGTTGGGATGTGGGAGAATTGAAATGGGTTGAGTTGTCTTTTAAATAACATTAAGAATTTTAGACCATGATCACTCTGTCACACATGAAAATACTGTACTTGTTTCATTCTGATCTCTTCATTGGTTTCTGGACCTCAGGCTCCCCAGGGAATGTCACAAATTCACAACTACCTCTGAGTGTTCTGTTCAGCATTTGCAGTTCTGATTTACCTAAAAAATGTGTAAAACCCAATGTATTCATGTAGCCAGACAGCTCCCTATCGGCGACACATCTGAGATGGCTCACAGTGTAAATTATTCTAGTCAAAGTATGGAATAAATTGCATTTAATAATTTGTCTGCAGATCAGCATTTCCTAGGCATTAAAACAGTGCTTCTCCAACTCTCTTGGAGAAAAAAGTTGAATTTTCTAAGTGTCAATCCAAAGCCAGGATAGGGTTCAAAAAGAGAGGGTGTTTCAGGATCTCTCACCTGGATGGCTGCAAGTTCTTCAGAGAAGCCGAAGAAAATATGATGACTTGCTTCTTGCTTGTCTTTCCTGACATCTTTCATTTTCAGAATCCCCTTTAAGGTATTTTGGAAACTTGAACATTGTTCATGATTGTTCTGGGATATTGTGGATGCAGCACCTATCCTGTGTGTACTGCCCAATGAAACACTGATATTACTGCCCCTTCAGAATTGTGATAGCTGGCTTGGAATCTCCATAAATAGGACCTCAAATGAGAATAGAGCTATGTACATTCTAGAATTATATGGTATGGGAGGGTTTCACATATATGACCCTCTCTATAGATTACAGGTAGATTCATGTGATAAACTTAGAATTGTTGATATTTCAAGATTCTTTGGTTGGCATATGATTTGTCTGAATTAAAAAAATTTTTTTTTTCATAATTTGTACCACTATTTTAAACATATCTTTAACAGTATTACAGACTTAGGTAGTGGTATGTGTCTCTCTTCAGCCACACTAACTTATTCATTCTCCTTAGATAGAAGATATTCCTGAGATGCACTCATCCTCCACTACCATGAAGAGAAACTCCTTCTTAATCAGGTCAGAGCCCCTCCCCACTAGGCCTAGAGGTTACTCAGCAGTAGCTGCTACTGAGAATGATTCCCTTTCTACAACTGTCTGTTACCATGGAGACATGCTAATTAGTGGGTGATGAGACGGCAGGGTAGTTCAGGGCCTATACAACTGTGAGAACATGGAAAGAAAGAGAAATAAATGGGGAGGAATAGAAAAAGAAAAATGAGAAAGTCTTAGAGGGAAATTTTTAGTTAAAAAGTCTTTTAAGGAGTGAGCTGTAAGGAAGAAAAATCATGGAAGGAAAGATGAAAAGAAAATATTAATAAACAAAACTAAAAGATGATGGGATCTGAAAGGAGGTACTAGGAAAACAGGAGATAACAACTTAAGAGAGGGAATGGAAAATCATCCTCTGAGTCAAACACGGTAAATAGCTGTAGCTTATTTTCTTTTTTTGTTTGTTTGTTTGTTTGTTTGTTTTGGTTTTTTTAGTGAGGCAATTGGGGTTAAGTGACTTGCCCAGGGTCACACAGCTAGTAAGTGTTAAGTGTCTGAGGCCGGATTTGAACTCAGGTACTCCTGACTCCAGGGCTGGTGCTCTATCCACTGCACCACCTAGCTGCCCCTTGTAGCTTATTTTCTAAGGGGAACCAAGTATCATGGTCAGGGATAGCCAAACAGAAAGTCTTTCCAGAAATCACTCTGCTATAACTTAAATTCATATCAGTAGCAAGCTTCCAGGGGGAGGTTAAAGGATTTCTGTGTGTCAGATCATAATCTTTCTATGTCAGATCTCTAAAAAGATGCCTATTTCATATATTCCACAAGAAATCAGCCAAGAACCTTGTCATAGAATTTTGTCGTCATTTTAAAATGTCAAAACTGTCATAGTATTTCAGAAAATATTATGTGAAGGGTAACATTTATGCTGAACTTCACTCACCAACAGCAAATGAGTATTTTGGCTACAAAATGTCTTGAGCCTTATTAAACTTAACTTTTAAGAATCCATTCATTAGTCCACAAACCTTTATTTATAAGTATCTAGGTCATAATGAAATCTTTCCAAATTTCTAACTATTATGCTTAGCCCTTATTGATATGACTTCTCTTTATAGAATGCCAATTTTTCTTGCAGCATTATATAGTCATTAATAATTCTAATTGAACATATCACCAAATTATTTTTTTCATTTATATACAATGGTCCTTCTCATATTCAGAGAAACATTTAGTGCTGTTAAAGCCAATAGAGATGGCAACACATTTTGAAAGAGATCCAATGGTGAAGCAAATTTTAGTTTGCTTTTGATGTTCTGATAGGATAAAGAAAACAATTGGTCTTATTAGAATTGACTGGTGGAAGATTTTCAGGTTAGGAACTTTTGATTTGGTTATCCTCAGAGGTAGAGGAAAGTATATACCCTAGTTCTTCAAGAAGGGACTATGTATATGCACAGTAGCATCTTCTATGTAATATTGCAATATATGGCAGGCATGAAGACTGAGTACAACAGTCTCCAAAGGGTTAAAGATGAATATCACAAAGAGGGCATTGGAAAAATGCATGGTCATTCTAAGAAAACTTAGACATATAATCACAAAGGAACCTCAAAGAAGTAAAACATAATTCAAGTGGTCATCAGTGTGGTCTTATCACAAGAATGATCCATTAAAATAGATAACCAGAATACTTGAGTCACAAACTTATAATGTTAGGAAAAATCAAAGAAGGCCTCCAGCCTCCAGGTTGGGTCCCCTTCGACAAAATTATGGGAAGACATGAACAAGAGTCTCTTAGGATAGACAGGCATGCATGGATTGTGATCTGTATCATTAGTGGGAATTTCCAGATTGATGAGATCAGAGATTCATCTGAGTAATATCTAAGTACATGTGCTTAAAACCCTAATGGTATAACGTCATCACATTTATGACACTTATACCATTATAGTTCATTTTCAACTGTCTGGACTAATGTAAGAAACTAAAATGTGGTCATGTGGTTTTGTAAGTTTAAGAGTGGGCACCTCTGTGAATGCTGCTACTCTGAGAGAACTGTCTATGCCCAATGTGAAGTGAATTTCTTGAAGAGATTAATTAGGGAGGGTAGCATGCTGGACAGCTAGCTGTTCCTGCATTGTATCTATACCTTCGTCATTTTGTTTGAAGTGAATTTCCAAAAATAATACATATTTACTTAGTGTTTGTTGATTATGAAGAAGTATTTTATTTGAAAGAGTGACATGCCACTTCATAGACTCTTCTTCAGTGAGGAGCCTCCCATCAATACATCAAAACCATTCAAGAATGCTTGAAAGATATAGCAAAAGAAATAACCTTTTTTAATGATTCTCTGATCATAATCACAGACATATCACAGTGAAGAAATTTCTAAGCATGTTACTTCAAAGCTACAAAATATAGAATGCTATAGTATTAGTTCTGATTCATAGATAAGTCATGTAACTTGTCTCTGAGCCTCAGTTTTCTTTCAGCAAGATGGTGATGGTAAGACTTCTCAGGATCCAATGAAAAGAGATATACATAATGGCCTTTCACTTTAAGGACAGTATAAATGCTAAATGTATCATCATTATTATTAATACTATCATTTCCTGCTTTAATAATTTAAAAATGAGGGGGCAGCTAGGTGGCACAGTGGATTAAACACCGACCCTGGATTCAAGAAGACCTGAGTTCACGTCTGGCCTCAGACACTTGATACTTACTAGCTGTGTGACCCTGGGCAAGTCACTTAACCCTCATTGCCCCACAAAACAAAAACAAATAATTTAAAAGTGAGTTTTCTCATAAAACCATTCAGAAGACGTGAATCTGATCCCATCTTATGTTTTTATCTGATTTTTCATTTGTGAATGAGCATTTATCAGTTCCCCCTACACTGAAAATTTACATCAGAGCACCTAATGTTATTAATAGCTGATATATGAGCTGCCTAGATAATGTTAGATGATCTTTCATTCAGAAAATTAAAACTCCTTAGAAATAACATAATACTTTTTATTTACAAAGTGTCTTTTATGCCAAATGTATAAAATACTACATCTATGTGTGTGGTGTGGTGTGGTATGGGGGGGGGGATGCAAGAGAAACAGACAAAGAGGCAGAGAAACAGAAAGACAGCCAGACAGATAGGCAGAGAACAGATAAGTTATATCAATCATTTTTAAGGGTATGGTTTCATTTGGTGCATGTCAGAGAGAGGGGGAGAGAGACAGAGAGAGAGAGAGAGAGAGAGAGATGCAGAGAAGTTATATTTATCATTTTTCCAGACATCTGCATCTGACAAATATCTGAATAAAATAATAGAATCCTAGGATCTCAGAATGTGAAGATACTTCAGATGGGATCTGATCCAATCTATGACTGATAGAGAATTCTGACAAATGATCATAAAACACTCATCTTAAAGACCTATAGAAATTGGAAACTTATTGTCTACCAATGCACCCTTTCAACTTTTAGACAACTCCAATAGTCCCCTGAGGAAAGTGGGCTCCAGTGATGTGGGATTCAGTCCAACAAAAACAAAAACAAAACATCCTTTGCTTTCAGGCAGTTCACACAGGGAGAACAGCAGTGATTGAGAACAAGACTAGTTTTATTCATTAAGAAAATAAACAGTTTCTTAATGGTTATTTGAAGAATGCCAAAAATGCTCTATGACTTAAAAAAAAAACTCCATAACTGGCCTGATTTTGTAAATCCTCACATTACCCATTACTTTAGGGCAATTACTGACACAAATATGTTGTCTAGCATGTAAAATACAAAAAGCTATTACCACCTGAGGTGAAATTGGTTTATTAGAGGATCATAGGTTTGGAAACAGATCATCTAGTTTAATCCCTATACAAAACATAAATCCCTCTACAACATCCTCAAGAAGTAGGCATCTAGTCTTTCTTGAAGATCTCATCAGTAGGATACATAATATGACCTGAGGTAAACTTCAGGAAACCCAAAAGTAGAATCATTGTTGTACACTTGTAAATGTTTGAAAGGTAGAATTTGTCCCTCGTATTTGTCCCCAAAATCTGTATTCTTATAAAATGTGCCCCTTCATCCTAGGACCACAAGATTAGTCCATTTTCCATATGTGTACCCCCAAGTCTTTTATTTTCCAAGCTAAATATCCCCAAGTCCTTTATTCAGTCTCCTATATATGGAATCATTTCAAATGTATTCACCATTCTGGTTGTCTTCTCCTGAACATATAGTACTTTAGCTAGTCAAATCCTTCTAAATTAGAATACTCAGAAATGGAGACAATAATCTAAAAGTAGCATAACTAAGACAAAGTACAGCAGAATGGTCACTTCCTTTATTAAATTAATTCCTGTCACCTAGAAGGGTCCATAAGTATTATGGTGGAATATATATATATATATATGTGTGTGTGTGTATGTGTATATGGATATGGATATATACACACACATATATAATGTATAAGCATATATATGTGTGTATACCTATATCTATATGTGTATTGCATATATACACACATATATGTGTGTGTATGTGTGTATGTATATAAGCAAAGTAGTCATCATTTAAAAAAAAGAATTGTAAAACAATGGGACCAGAAAGGTCCCCTTTAAATCAAATTTAAAAGATATATTTTACCATAAAGAATATTTAAGACCCTCCAATATTCTTCCCATGCATGTCTGTTGTTTTGGTCCTATTCCATGACCATAGACTATATCCCTAATCTTTTCCAGCTATTTGGGAAATGTCATTTCCCAAGAGAAAGAGAGAGTATAAATAAATCAGGATAAATCTATCATCTGAAAGCATGTATTCTGCTAATGATGGGATAATGACATCATCTTTAGATATGAAATCTAGTATATTTGTTATCTAGATGTGAACAAACCACTTTACCAGTAGATGAAGCATTACCAGCTTTAAGGAAATTATTTAAACACATGTAGAAGATTCTTCTAGGGGCAGCTAGGTGGCACAGTGAAGAAAGCACCAGCCCTAGATTCAGGAGGAGAACCTGATTTCAAATCCAGTCCCAGACACTTGACATTTGACACTTATTAGCTGTATGACTCTGGGCAAGTCACTCAACCCTCATTGTCCCGCAAAAAAAAAAAATCTAAATTTCTAGAAAACTAATAAAGAGATAGAAATTATATTTCAAACATATATATATGTACATATATATATATATATAACATGTGTATATGTGTATCAGAGAGGTAACTTGCATGTTTACCTATCAGTGGCATTCAGATATTTTTATATGAGTAAAAATAAAAAGAGCTTTGGGTTCCAATCCTACCTCTGATGATTACTACCTGTGTGACTTTGAGTAAGCCACTTATCCTCACAGGTTCTAAATTCTTCATCAATAAAATGAAAGGGTTGAATTAAGTGGCCTCTGAGATCCCTTCTAGTTTAAGATTTTCATCCCATTATTTTAAGTTCTTACTGTAGCTCTTACTTGAATGGGAACACAACCTTTTCCCTCACTGATGAAAGTTAAATTGTTTTAAATGTTAGAAATTATAGATGTCAAAACTAGAGAGTCATCCACTGGTGTAGTAGACTAGAGAGTAGGGGCAGGAGATTACCTTTAGGAGTCACAAGTTTTCACCAAGTTAAACAATCTCAGTCAAGTCTTTCTGCCACAAGCACTCAGAATTTCAATCTCCTTTATGTCAAGAATGAGAAAAACACTTTCTACCTCAAAAACAGAACTTAGCTTTTACTTATCCTTCTAGAATTTCTAATGACTTCTGATGTAATGCTGCTATCTTTGTTTCTGGTTGGGTCTCGTCATTTGTGCAGCCTCTTGGTGGTTTCTGGAACTCTTCCCAGACTGAAAAGTTCCTGTACAATGTACTTGAATAATAATAGAGATGTCTACACCATGCAGGGTGAAATGGAAGATTGTGTAACTATGTAGAAAAAGTAAAGCAAAGCCATGCTAGTAAAACCAAAAATGGAACCAAGAATTGAACTAACCTCAGTAAAGTAGACAAGTGCCCAGGAAAAATACATTTGAAAGTGCAAAAACTCAAGACTAGAAATAGCTGACAAAATAAGATACAGTAGAAAAAGATTCACATGCTTTAAGCAAGTTAATGATACAGGATAGATTTGAAAAGTCAAACCACAAGACCAGAATTCAGAAACAGGAGGAAAGAAGGAAGAAATTTTGAAGTGAGTCCCACCCCTTCTCAGACCTTTAAAATAGATATTGCCGGATAGAAAAAATACATGGTAATATATAGAAAATTAATTAGGCACTTAATAAAGTCTTGTTGATTGATTGATAAAAGAATTGTAATTTTTCCAGTATGGGAACTCCCTCAATTCAACAATACAGATTGCAACTTATGTCTATAACATAGTCTTAGATAATTGATTTTAGCTTATAGAGGTGAAACAACTGGCCCAGGGTCGCACTGCTAGCATCAGCCAGTGAGCTGTGAACTCAGGTCTCCCTGACTGCAGGTTCAGCCCTCTAACCTCTGTGCCATCCTGCTCTACTAGAAGAAATTGCTGTATTAAAATATTGACTGTGAAATGTTTTTTAAACAAACTTTTTAATTCAAACAAAGCCTCCTCCATCATTATTGTTACTCTCTCCATTTTGATTGCTTTTATTGTTACTCTCTTGCTAAGTATATAATTATAGACTACAGGGGGAAGCTAGATGGTGCAGTGGAGAAAGCACCAGCCCTGGATTCAGGAGGAGCTGAGTTCAAATTTGGCTACAGACACATGACACTAACTAGCTGTGTGACCCTGGGCAAGTCACTTAACTCTCATTGCCCCTAATAATAATAATAGTAATAGTAGTAGTAGTAGTAGTAGTAGTAGTAGTAGTAGTAGACGACTACTCTTGAACTCTGTACAAGACAGACTTGCAAGAGCAGAGGGTTATCTAAACCAATTCTGTATCTAAACCAATACAGTCAGAAGACAGTCAGAAGTTCAGTGCTAGAACCTAAGATGGAAAAAAGGAATGGAGAATTTAGAGAGAATTAGAACAGAGCCACAAAGATGATTAAAAAGCAGGAAAAGCTAAGGGAAGATTTAATTATGGTCTTCAAGTATATGAGAAGTGGTTACATAGACGATTATGGCCAGCTGTTTGCCAGCTCTCCTGAAAAGAGAAGCGGAAATAGAGCTAATTTTCAGCCTGAGGAATTTGATTTAAATATAAGAATTGTCTGTCAGTGAGTATTATTAAACACTTAAATGAGCTACTGGAGGCTCCTTGGAATAGGATAGTTGTTCATCTTTCTGTGACAGTTTAAGACTCATCCTTCCTACAAAAAGAACAATCTAAGTGATCTTCATCTTTCCAGTCTTGCGATTCTGTTATTTTCTCCATTTTTCATTAATTGTGTAAAAAACTTTTGCCTTTCGAGTCACATAAGTAATTCTATCTTTGTGCAACTGACTTTTCAAAGCCAGAGTCTGGGTAAACATTTTGTGTTTGAGTTCCTCAAAATAGAGATATAGAAGCACTCCTTCAACATCGTAAAAAATAAAATAAAAGACAATTCTATTCTTTCATTTGGGTCAGGCTTAGACAAGAGAGTACACTGGCTGTCCTTGCAGAGGTTGAATCAAATAGCTACAATTTCAACTATGTATTTAACTACTTCTACTGTATCAAATCTCATTAAACCAATGGTGAATCATCACTTCATGGGTTAAAAAAATAAACAGTCAAATGTAGATGTAAAGAAAGATAAAATGTGCTTGAGGAAACAAATCTTTCTTTTAGATTTAAAAAAATATATCTATTTTTTCTCATCAAGGGGGAAGGATCTGAAGAAGAATGAGGTCATGGTCTCCTATCCTCTCTTCCACTGTACCCCAAAATGCTGATATGACGACTGTTCTTTTAATGGAAGAGGAAATAGAGCTCATGTAGCTCATCAAATTATCTCTGAAAGAAGGTAATTTCTTCCCCTTTAAAATGTGAAGATTGCTAATATCTCTTAATTTTCATGAAATTTTGATGTTAAAATCCATATGAAAAAGAACAGGAAAAATCTGGTGAATTCCAAAGGTAAAGAGTGCCTCCTGGAAGTTGGACACCATATCATACACTTGTTATATGAAGCTATACAGAAGAAGAAAAGAAGGTAGACAGAGTCCCAGAAGACTTTACAAAAAGAAGGAGCATTTTCGAAGAATGAATATTTTAAGAAATTTGGCAAATAGCTATCTTATCACATTTTAAATGGCATCTTTTTATTTTCAAAGAGTATTTCTTAAAACTCACCATCACATTTTGATGAATTCATTAGGAATGAGGGTGCCTCCATGCATTTAATATTCATATGAAAAATTGAGGAGTTTAAGTTGAAACCTTAGAAGCTTCTCTTTGAATTCCTTAGTTAATTGATTATCATTTACAAAGTATTTCCTTCATAAATGTTGCTTTTTCAGAAATGGGTTTGAAAACCAGATATTCAGGATCATCTAAGACTAACTCATTTTTCCCTTTTTTCTTTTCTCTCTCTCTTTTTTAAATGGCTACTTTCAAGTTAAATCAAGTCAGAGGTCACCTATCTCTTTGCATAACCTAATCTGCCAAATACTGGATGACTTTTTGGGAGTGTGGGGCCAGCTCATGAGTCCCAAATGGCAAAATTCTTAGAAAAATCAGAACTCTGGAAGAACAGAGAATATTTTGTCAGTGTGAAGCTTTAATGCTTTCACGTAACTTTTCCCTAGCTAACTATTTGCCTACAGTCATGTCTATATAAACAGAGAGAAGGAAAGAGTAAAAGCTACTGGTTGCTAATCATAGATAAGAGCTTCTGAATTGCTACTGGGTTTTTCAAAGCAGGGATTATTGTTTGTTTGCTTGCTTTCCCCTAAGGGAAGGGACCACATTCCTCTGAATGCCTGGTATAATATGTTGCACATAGTAGGTGCTCACTAAGTATTAACTTTTGTAAAATGATTTCTGGATCAGGGAGGGATCAGAATTATCTCATTCTTTCTCCATTTTGTTCACTTGCTAGACACAGCCTCAATGAAAACAAAAAGAGGAAATTAAAAGCATAACACAAATTATGGAAAGCAACTGCCTTTCTTCCAGCGATGATGAGAAAACTGGTAAGAAAAATTAGGGTAAATGCCATATAATATTCAATTCCACTTAGCTATTTCTAAAGCCATTAGTGCATTAAGAGTGGGATGGGGGAGGGAGAAAACCGACAACTGCCTTGAACCTCCAATGTCCCTGACAAACACCCAACCTTTTTCACACTGTATTTGTTTTGACTGCTGTGTGTGTGTGTGTGTGTGTGTGTGTGTGTGTATCTTTCCTTACTTAATAGTTGAGTAAATTATCAGCATGGTAGGCTAACCACCCCATCCCTGTTGACAAGTCTCCATAAGCTCATTTATGGGATCTCAAAGCAAACTAGAGCCATTTCCAGGGGAGCAATGATGTAGATATTATGGGCAAGATTACAGTGCACAAGTGCAGGGTAGAGCTTTTACTTAAATGGATTCTACCCACATAAGTAGCAAACGGAATGCAGACTGGTGCCACAGTCATGACAGCTACAAAATAAACATCATGCAAGAGAATTCATTCCTACTTTACTTTGGACCTTTTGCTGTAATTCCTTATGTAAAAATCTCTTTTTCTCCTTGACCGTTAATACTGATAATTATATCTGTATTTCTTAAGAATATTATGAGTTGCCATTTCTGCATAGTAGCAGATTGAATTTATTCACCTTACGGATATATTATTATCACAGATAATAACTGCAGCATGATAATTATCATTAATTATTCATTTGGATTAAGAGGCAAATAGGCTTGTATTCAAGGGTCTTCCAGAGCACCGTTCATTGTTCCAGAGCCCTGTGTGCCGGTGTGACTAATTCATACTCTTTTCGGTGCCACTGTTGACATCTGACTGGTCCCATATGTATTTATTTGAAAATATAATAAAAGGAATAAGTGCATCATTTCAGGACATAGCCACTAAAATAGACATATGGTTTCTTTTCTGCCCTTTGAGTGAGGATATGCAATTTTCTATTAAAACCAAGGTTCCTAGAGCATTGCTCCAGTCAATATGTATGTATTCCCTCTCTTTGCATTCTTGACTCACACTATTTAAGCTCGCATAAGCCAGTATATTTACATAATAGCTTTTAGCACAAATAATAATGTGAGAAGTCATATGCTTTATCATTCACTGAGCACGGGGGTTTTAGCAGGATTGTTTGTAATCCACTTTGAAGCAGACCTAAGTTTAATGTGCAAGTATATCCTTTGTATAAGTTGAGAAAATCTGTGGCAAGATCAGAAGATGGGAAAGGAGAGAGAGGGGATGAATTATAGAAACACCATTATCATTTTCTGATTTTCATTCCACATCCAGCAAAATTGAGGCATATGGATGTTTTACAGGGTCTCTTTTCTTTTTTATGTTTCTCAGTCTCAATGCTTGTTTCTTTTGCTAACCTGTCAAGACTCTAAAAGCAGATATCAGCATGACAGGCTTGAGAACTATATCGATAGAGCCAATATTTAGCATAGGATAAATTTCCTTCTTGTCTTTTAAGTAGTAATACCACACTTGGAAATGACTGAAAGGATTTTCATCCATTGTTCCTATGATTGATACAGTTTTGTGGATAATAGTCATATTCATCTTATGGCAATTGATGGGAATCCTTCATAGAGCATCTGAAAGCATTTTTGTGTCCTCCCTGCAACCATCAACTCCCAAGATTCTCTGTCAGCTCTTTCTTAGTCAATAGATGCTTCCTTAGAATTGCAGCTTCTTCATTCTGTAAACACAGTGTATAATCAAAGAAAATTATAACACATATGTAATTATATAAAACAATTTCCACAATCCAGTGGTATCTGTGGTTTAAGATCTTTATATTTGTGTCATATTCAATTTTTCTATGTTATTTCCTTAAAATATGCACAGTTTGTATTTACATGAGCACACATTACAGGGGGTAAGTGTAATACATAATGTTGGTTATACAATTATAGAAGTAATATATAATAGTTATATCTTGCAAAGGCATACTGCTTTTATATCTCTCAGAGCAATTTCATGCCCATTATTTCACCTGATTGATCTTCACAACAATTCTCAGAAACTGATCAGAGATAATATTATCCTCATCTACAGATGAAAAAAAAAAATGAGACAGAGTAGGGTTAACTGACTTGCCTCAGTGGATTCAACTAGTTAACAGGGAAGTTAGGACTAAAAGAACCCAAGTGTTCTGACTCCTGCATCTTATTCTTTTCACTACAATCTCACCTCAGACACTTACTAGCTCTGTGACCCTGGGCAAGTCACTTAAGCCCCATTGTCTTTTTTTTTTTTTAATTTATTTATTTATTTTTTTTAGTGAGGCAATTGGGGTTAAGCGACTTGCCCAGGGTCACACAGCCAGTAAGTGTTAAGTGTCGGAGGCCGGATTTGAACTCAGGTCCTCCTGAATCCAGGGCCGGTGCTCTATCCACTGCGCCATCTAGCTGCCCCAAGCCCAATTGTCTTAAACATATGGTGCCATCTCTAGTCATTCTATCTATATCTTGCCAATGGACCAATATAGCTCTGGAGAAGAGAGTGAGGCTGGTGACTTTGCACAGCCCTCCCTAACTTAAATCTAATTCAGTACAAGGCATGATATCTTCAAGTTAAAAGGACAACAACAGGATTATAAGGAGCTGATGTGAAAGGAAGGATTTTGAGAGTCATACTGGGAAAGAATTGAGTAGATTAAGGGAATATTAGTGACAGGGTGCTGCTGATGTAAACAGTTCTTGGAATTACCTAGTGTGCCCTCCCCAATCTTCAATATTAGTTTGGGCTCCCACTGAATCACTGTCTCAGACTGAGAAAACATAAGAGGGTCTGAAGCTAGCAGGAGGGAGCCAGTCTAAGAAACCATAGTGGGCACAAAAACTGATAGTCATATCTTGGGATACTCACTGAAAGGTGAGTGTCTTGCCCCAAGACTCTGGTGATTTGTTGTGCCTCAGTTTTGCAATGGGTCCTAGAAAAACAATGGACTCATACTTAGAAAACCTAAAGACATGCCCTTGGTCAGAGAGCCATAAGTATCAGAAGTGGTACTTGAACCCAGGTTTTCCATGAAGCCCAAACTAGCACTTTACCCACTGTACCACACTTCCTTTTTTATATGCACATCTAGTATATTACAAAAAGTTTGGCCTTTGGAGAATCATAAGTAAAAAAATAATGTTGCCCAACTAGCATTTTCATTGCAAGGGATGGTATACAGGATATCTAGCAAAGACCTATGGGTTTTTGCACTTTACAGCAGTTGAGAAAGGAAGACTTCTGAAATGTTTTCTTGAGGGCTTAGAATTCAGATTCAAAACTCTGTGTGCATAAATATGTTTAAAAATGAAATTTTAGCACCCAGAGCATATATTATCAGATGTTTTCTTACCAATTACATTTGACTTAGTCAGCTTCAACTTTCTCTGAATGTTTTTTTCTCTTGCTTAAGATGTGATTCTTCCCAAGTCTGTTTTCTTTGACTTAGTTGTTTTACATATTTCTCATGTACCATTGTGGTATCTCTGTCAGTGCTCCCAAATCAGACTTTTAAAATAAGTTATAGTCCTCTAATATTTATGATCATTTCAAAAACAAAGGAATGAATCACAGAATTGTTCTTTTCCAAATGGTTGGTTACATGTGTATAATCTGTGGCTAATTAATTTATATGATGGAGCATGATACTAATGATGTCGATATCAGAGGTTTGATCCCAAAAATAGGTCATTTTGTTTCCCATAGAAAAGGGTCCTTCTCTTTCATTGTTTAGGCTTATACCCCTAATCTCAACCATGCAGTTTACAAACGCATGCTTTTGATTTTAACAAGGAGGATCCTATTGTGATGGGTAAAACTAAATGTGTGTGGTCCCCTTGTGGGGAAAGCTAACTAGGACAACAGTTTAACAGTTTAGGTATTAAACATTTATTAAAATATATTAGAGGTTAACAAAGAGAGAACAAGTGTCTCTGAAAGAATAGGAAAACCCTAACTAGCTCAACCACTCCTGGTTCAGTTGCCAACCCCACGAGGTTCCCACCACCAACTGACAAAACCAACTGCCTCACACACTGCTTCAAGCTGATTGGTTCAGAGTGGTCTCATGTTGATGTGAGGTAACTTCAGGACACTGAACCTTAGAAAGGTCAACCCATGCTCTCACAGCAGGGGACCTCTAGTAATAATAATATTCTCACAATATGAAGAGAGTATCAGTGAATCAGCATGTACTCATCACCACTCTTAGATTAGTAGCACATTTCTGTGCGAAGGATATAACATTATGTACATGTAACATGCTACCTTTTACACCTGATCAGTGATTTGACTAGCATAAGGAATTCTTGATGAGGAAACTACCTCTACCAACTCGAATATGCCACTGTTCTGCAACTTCTGTTCTTAGAATCACCAAGGGCATTGAAAGGTTAAGTGACTTTGACAACTTTGGGTAGACTATAGATTTCAGAGTTAGGTCTTGAATTCAGTCCTTCCTGACACTGACACCAGCCCTCAATCAATCAATCAATCAATAAACATTTATTAAACATCTACTATGTGCCAGGCACTGTGCTAAGTCCTTAGGGTACAAAAAAAGGCAAAAGATAGTCCCTGCCCTCAAGGAATTTACAATCCAATTGGGGAGACAACATGCAAAGAAATACACACAAAGCAAGCTATATATAAAATAATTAACAGAGAGAAATCACTATAATTAAGAGGGCTTGGGAAGGGTTCTGGTAAAAGATGGGATTATTGTTGGTACTTAAGGGGAGAGTATTTCAGGCATGGGGGACAGCCAAAGAAAATGCCTGGAGTTCGGAGAGATGGAGTGTCTTGTTCAAGGAACAGCTAGGAGGCCAGTGTCAAATTAAAGAGTATGCTTTGGGAAATAAGATAACAGAAAACTGGAAAAGTAGGTGGGGTCTAGGTTATGCATGGGGTTTGAAGGCCTAACAGAGCATGTTGGTTTTGATCCTAGAAACAAAAGGGAGACACTGGAGTTTATTGAGTAGGGCATGAAAATCACTTTGATAACTAAGTGGAGGATGGAATAGAGTGGGGAGAGACTTAAGGCGGGCAGATCTCAATAAGACTTAAGGTAGACTTAATATTCCACGCATGAGGTGATGAAAACCTGCACTACAGGAGTGGCAGTGTCAGAAAAGGGGGGCATTTAGGAAAGATGTTGCAGAGGTAAAATCAATAGGCCTGGTCAACAGCTTAGATATAGGGAATGAGAGAGGAGTCAAGAATGACTCCTAGGATGTGAGCCTGGGGGACTGAAAGGATATTGTTATGCTCTGTAGTAATAGGGAAGGTAGAGGGAGGGAAGTTTTAGGGGAAAATATAATTAATAAGTCCTGTTATCTCTCAATATAGACCTTTGAGATATATAAGGAAAGAGGGAAGGGGGAGAGAGAGAGAGAGAGAGAGAGAGAGAGAGAGAGAGAGAGAGAGAGAGAGAGAGAGAGAGAGATTGAGCACAAGGTCAGGTAGTAGAAAAACTCATGTTTTTAATTTAATTAAAATCTCTCAAATTTTTGAAATATTTGGAGTTAGTGAGTCAACTTCATTTTTTAGCTTGGCCAAACCATGCTCTGTGAAGATTATGTATAATGCATTCCCAAATAACACCTTTCTGAAAAAAAAAAAAAGTAGATAATGTATGCACTTTAAGTGTTGCCTAAGAACGTGACAAATTTCCTTCAAACTCTACATTTTGCAGAGGGGGGGGGGGGGCAATGAGGATTAAGTGACTTGCCCAGGGTCACACAGCTAGTAAATGGCAAGTATCTGAGACTGGATTTGAACTTTAGTGCTCCTGAATCCAGGGCCGGTGTTTTATCTACTGTGCCACCTAGCTTCCCCTATATTTCTTTTAATAGTAGCACCATAGTCACCTAGAGTTATAAGACAGGAGTAATCTTTTACTCTTCCCTCTCCCCCTCACCAAATCCAAATATTTGCCAGTCCAGCCAATTCTTTTTTCACAAGGTTCCCCATATCCTGTGAAGGGCAAAACCCTACCTCATAATCCTACTTTTGGGGCTTCAAAAAACATTCCATTTCTCCTTGACCAAAGTGCTGAGGACTTCTGTCAGGCCTTGGCTTTTCAATGGTTTTTAAAAATTATCATGGACTTAAATTTAGAAAAACTAAATTAAAACCCAGAATCACATCCATTTTATAAGGGATGTAGAATACAAGAGAGACTCCTTAAAGAAATCCCTAATGGTTATCAAGGGTTCAGCCTAGAAATTCGCACAGGAAAAATCAAGTAGTTGAATAAATTCATTGGTATATATACACTTTGGAGAATAACTGAAGGTGAAAAATAAATGGCACAAAACTTAACAGAAGGAAGAGAGCAGACTAGATTGCATTTAGGAGATTGTGTAGTACTTTTAACAATCCAAAACTACTTACTGAAAGAAAAAGCCTATCTTTGTTAACATCAGCCTTCTCCTGGTGATGCTATATGGTTATAGTCATGGGATGTATGATCCCTGAGGAATAAAAACTGTGGGTAACCCAATGAACAATTGAGAAATATATGGTAGTCATAAATTGGCTGCAATAATTTAAGTGATGATTTACATGCAAGTCATATAAAACAGTATTCTAGGAAATAAATGATAAGAAAAGGAGATGGGCCAGTCATGTAAAGAGAATAATGGATAATAGCTGGACAGCCCAAGTGTTGTACTGGTATCCATGAACTGAATGTTTAAAGACCTCCAGGAGGCCCTTCAATGAATTGGTGGATACTTTTTGGGAGAATTTATAGGAGGACATGCACAAGGATCACGTGGGATTTAGAAGGTTTGAGTGGGTTCCAATATTTCCCATTGGAGCAACATAGCTCCACTAAGGTATTAAAATATAATAAGTTGAGTTCCATGATATATACATGGATACAGAGAGATATTCCATTCCTAAACCATTTGAGTCCTAGGGTTTTTTTTTTAGTTTTTTTTTTTTTTAAGTGAGGCAATTGGGGTTAAGTGATTTGCCCAAGGTCACACAGCTAGTAAGTGTCAAGTGTCTGAGGCTGGATTTGAACTCAGGTCCTCCTGACTCCAGGGCCGGTCCTCTATCCATTGTGCCTCCTAGCTGTCCCATGAGTCCTAGTTTTTAAGCACTATACAATATAATGAAAAGACGGAATTTAGTCCTCATTTTTGTGGGAGGCTTGAGAAAAGAGAATATCTTCCTTTAAGATTTCTTACTCTGAGATTTCTAATACTTTGTTCTCTTTAAGAAGCTGGAGAGATGGCACCCAGAGATCTTTATTCTGGCGTTGAGTGTTATGAAACTATCTGTCCTGTTATTAAATTAGTGGTGCAGACCTAAGAGCACTGAGAGAAATGAAGTCTATTTTCAGCTCTTCCTCTACCTGTACAGTCATAGATAGTCGCATAAGCTTTCTGTGTCTCTGTTTAACATGTAGATGATAACATTTGCCCTGCATAAAGACAGGGTTTTTATGAAGATAAAAAGATCCTATACATTAAAGCTCCCTGAAAATGAATCAAAGGCTACATGCAAATGTAAGATGTTATTATTTTGTCATTATTACTGATATTTAAATTCAAGGCAAAAATATTAGCAGTGATAGGCCTCAGAGCCAAAAAAGACCAGAGTTTATGTCCTGCCTCTGAAACAATCTGGCTGTGTGACCCTGGACAAGTCACATAAATTCTCAGTGCTCTAGGCTAGTCTAGAAGTGCCATGGCGCCTTTTGACAGTCTAGTAAAACCTATAGATCCCTTCTCAGAATTATATTTTTAAATGTCTAAAATAAAGCACAAAAGATTACAAAAGAAAGCAATCATATTGACATGAAGATATAAGTTCTTATCTTAACCAAGTTCATGCACCCTCTGAAATCTAATCATGGCTTTCAGACCAAGAACTTATACCCTAAGACTGGAAGTTACAGAAAAAAGCATTTACCTATTTTGGTGGAGGGAGTCCCTTCACAAAAAAATCGCCTATGCCATTGACATCACCCACCCAGGTACTATCCCTATTAATAAAACAACAATCTATAAGACCTTCCAAATCCTTGCTCTTTTCTGGATACAGATGGAATTTTTATTTAAGTCATCCAAGGTCAAACTACATATCATCACTTTATAAATCTTTCTGTAATTTTTTGCCACAGAAGAACACCAGTGTCCATTGCTTTATGTGTCATGGCTCTCCATAACTCCTAAGTATACGGAGCATGGTGAACAAACATAGACAGGGAGGGCTCAGATGTTCTACCAGACAGCAATAACAACAAAAAAGAGACCTTTTAACTGAATTGCCAGTTCTCCCTGAGCCCTTAGAAATATCTTGTCACTCTCTCAAAGAGAAAAAGAGGGGGAGGAAAGGGGAGGAAAATAACCTTTGTTTTTAGTGCCTACTATGTGCTAAGCCCTTTATCATTGTTATCTCATTTAATCCTCAGAACAACCCTGTGAGATAGGTACCATTATTCCCATTTATGAGGAAATTAAAGCAGGCAGTGGTTAAGTGACTCGCATTTAGAAAGACTGAGTTTGAACTCAGGTCTTCCTGACTCCAGGCCTATTACTCCATCCACTGCACTACCTAGCTGCCTCTAGGGCACTTAATTCAGCTAACAAATCCTAACAAAGGCAACAAAAAGGTATTGGTGTTTGTATAATTGCTCAATTTAAAACTTTATTGAAAATATTTAGTAACTTTGATTCTGTTTCCTAACCCAAACCATAACACACACAAAAATCCATTGAATATTCTTGTTTTACATGCCCGTGAAAAGATGGAATAATCATGAATATAAATGGCACAGCTTCCTTTGTGTAAGAGACATTATATACCCATGACTCAAATCGAGTATAAGGGAATAATAGATGCAGTATAATAATGATAAGGAACTCTAATATTGGTGTTGAGGTGGATACAAAATTGCCACTCATTACTCCAAGGGTGAGAAAGTTAGTAGGCAATTAGTAACAGAAAATGGCATGTGGAAGGATAATTTATAAGACAACAATAAACACAGCCTCTGCTCAATGAGACAGAAAAAAAAATTAAAAAGGAGCAAGTGTCAATAAACCAAATGGTACCACCCCGAAAGAGCCACATTAGCACAGCATAAGAATAAAATAAATCTTTCCTATTCCACATAGTAATTTTGAGAACTTTAAATTCATTCTTGACTAGAAGTGGTAATAACATAAGAAGATTATCTTTCCAGTAAAGTACATTTAGTGAAACATTTGGTTTAGGGGAAAAAAGGAGAAAAACCAGTACCGGAGCCTAAAAGCCAAAGCTTTTAAACATTGATGTCATCCTGGAAAAGCAAATGAAAACTAAATACACAAGAAGAGATGGATATGAAGAAGGGGCATTGGGACATAAACAAGTATGCTCCAGCACATTCACAACCTTAGGAAGTCATGACACTAGTATTTTTAGACATGGAATCCTAAGGACTAGTTTGGCATTTAAGGCTATCCAAAAATTGGCTTTATTTTGCCTTTCCTGCTTTCATTCTACTTCCTGAACATGTACTTCATTCCTGAATTGCACTGAATTGGATTTAAGTGAAAGAGGGCTGTGCAAAGTCACCAACCTCACTCTCTCCTCCAGAGCCATCTAGGTCCAGTGGCAAGATATACATCAGGATGACTGGAGATGGCCCCAGACGTTTAAGGCAATTGGGATTAAGTGACTTGCCCAGGATCATATTGCCAGTAAGTGTCTGAAGTGAGATTTGAACTCAGGTCCTCCTGACTCCAGGGCCAGTGCTCTATCCACCTAGCTGCCCCATGTTATAGCCTACTTGGATGACCAACTAATAATACCCTATCTCATCCTATCTTCTTCAACCTCCATGCATTTGTCCTGACCACCGACCACATAGATCCTATGCATAATTTATTAGCGAGCTGGGTACAAAGGAAGGGTCTGGACCTATCATTTTAACCAAGTCAATAACTTCTAGTGTTCCCCCACAAACGGCAACCCCCCTATAAATTATCCTATTAGAGACTTGCCTGAGGCATTGAGGGATTAAGTCACTTATCCAGAGTCACACAAAATTGTTAGTTGTTAGGGTTCTCCCCTACTACCATCATGAAAATCTAATTTGCATTTATTCTGCATATATTTTGAATGTACTTATCTGTGTATGCAATTTATTCCAGTTGATATAAGCACCTAGAAAGCACTATTTCATCTCTTTCTTTGTATCTTCAGTACCTAGTACCAACAGTCAATAAATGCTTATGGAATAAATAATTTATCAGTGACGAGATTTGAACCCAGGTTTTCCTGACTCCAAGACTAGCCTTTTCTATCTACCAATCCATACTGCCTCCCTCTTATATGTCTATTTACCTTTTTTTTTTCTTTTGATTTTGGAGTTCTGTGTCCCTGCTCACCTCAATGACATCCCTTTTGCGAGGATGTTTTTTTAAATATCTCTGAATGTAAAGGCTTTGCCTTTCCCACCTGGACCTTGACTCTATATGGATCTTCCCAACTCACAGGCAAATGCTTTGGTTACCACATTCCCATGGTAGTAACTCAAAGTAAGAAGATAGCTGGGTTATGTATAAAGTCTTCATTCTTAAGGGCCCATAAATAGATTTCTCCCTCCTCTGATTTCTTGTAACATTGTCTGGATGTCTCCTTGACCCTTATCACATTCTGCCCGATAGCATATTTATCTTGGATTTTAAGCTCCTTAAGGAAAAGATCTGTGTGAGGGAAAAATCCATCCCCTTCTCAATAATTCTCAGGAACTCAGCAGCGAGGTGACAAAGGCTCTTTATTTCATTCTCATGAGAAGGAGGCACCCTAGTGTGCAGCTAGTGGGTGCCCAGAAAGGGGGCTTGCAGGCCCTGTTTTATACCCTAGTCCCTAACGCGAATGGACCTTCCCCTTTTTCATCACTGGTTGGGGTTACAATCTACGCGCAAAAACTAGCTAATCAGAACGCAGTATTCCCACCCCTCTTCCTTGTATGGGCATAACTCAGGAGTAGACTTTATACTTCCTTATATGGACAGAACTCTGGAGAGGACCTAATTGAGATCAGGGCTCCTTGAACCATGTGACCTTGCTAACCTGAGGGGGAGGAAGGGATCTGAGACCTTTGTCCTACAAACAGGTCAGGGGAGTATGACTGACTGTTATATCCACATTGAGAGGAGACAATTACCCATTTCTCATAATCTGTTATCTTTGTATCTCCATTGTTTAAAATGGGAAATTAATTGAATTGATGAGAAGATACATGCTTATAACTTCTAGCATATTTTTTTTTAATGAAGCAATGAGGGTTAAGTGACTCGCCCAAGGTCACACAGCTAGTAAGTGTTAAGTGTCTGAGGCTGGATTTGAACTCAGGTCCTCCTGAATCCAGGGCCAGTGCTCTATCCACTGCACCACCTAGCTGCCCCCTAACTTCTAGCATATTACATAGCATTTGGGAAGCACCCTATATTGTACAAATAAAAACTTGCCTTAGTTATGTAAAGAATTAATTGTTAGGGGCAGCTAGGTGGCGCAGTGGATAGAGCACTGGCCCTGGAGTCAAGAGGACCTGAGTTCAAATCTGGCCTCAGACATTTAACACTTACTAGCTGTGTGACCCTGGGCAAGTCACTTAACCCCAATTGCCTCACCAAAAAAAAAAAAAAAAAGATTTAATTGTTATTTGAAGTTTTTATGACCCCATATTTTGGCTAGAATTAAAAAAAAAAAAACCTCAGCGTGCGCACTGGCCTCTGGGGCTCCACAAACAGCACGGTGCTCCACCCACTGGTTGTAGCCATCGCCATGGCGCTGGCACCTCACATCATCACCATTCCTGATGCCTACATGAGCCTGGCAAAATTATAATGATTGGAAGCCTAGTGAGGGCAGTCATGTGACTGTCAGAGTGGCCAGCTAATTGGTTGGGGGCTTCTGGGGTTTGCTGGGAAAGGGGAGGAGAATTCGCCATTCTGGCTGGAAGCTGGAAAGCAACAGGAGCGGGGCTGTGTATTCTCAGCTGATTCCTGATCGGTGGTATTTTTTTCAGGTTGTATAATTTCCCTTTCCCCATTTTATTTTCTTTCCCTTGATGCTACTGATCCTGTTTGTGTTTTTTTTTTAAGTTCATTCTTGTTAAAATAAATCCTGTTCTGTTTTGAGGGAGGCTGCCGGTCTCCTTCCTTGCCCCAATATTGTGGCGAGCTGCTTAGCTAACACTCCCCAATTCAAAATTGATCCCCAAAATTTTAAATATGTCCAGAGAAACTTAGTTATTTTGATATTTGGAGGATCTTCTTATATATATGTGGACTGATATAGATTCACATGGTATAGTGTATAGAATGCTGGGTTTGGAGTCAAGGAGACTTGGATTTAAACACTGTCTCTGATATTTACTATCTGGGGTAAGTCACTTAATTTCTAAAACACTTCAAGCAACTCCCTAAAACTTAGCTAGAAGTCACAGGTTATATAAGACTCAGCATATACTCCAGATGGAATGTGAAGGGGAGTCCTGTGTGGGATGAGTGAAGACATAGGAGGGGTAAGCTTATAGAGAGTTTTACATTTGACCTAGATATTCCAGGTGAAAGGGGACAGGACAAAGGTCTGAGCTAAGGTGTGTCTGATGGTTGTGTACAAGGACAAAAGAAGGGAAATCTGACCACTAAAGAAAAAAGAAAACATCCCAATATAGTCCTTAGGCATTTGCCTAAGGGTAAGGTCTGGGAGAAAGTAGACTAGCTTTGCCTAATTAAAGGCTAAATGTGCATCCAAAGGAAAAAAAATGAGGGGAAAAAGAAAAAAAATCTGAAACCATGAAAATGGCTGCATTAACACAGTGTTAGGAAAGATCAACCATCAGAAAAATCTATGGTGGAGGAGGGATGTTCTATAGCAAAATAAGTAAAAATGAGGCCAGAGAAAATATATTCGTAAGAGGAAATGTATATTAAGCGTTTCAAAACACAAGTCTATGACTTATTCTAGACAGTCTGTTAACCACAATAGAAATTTGAAATTGCCCTATCTTCATCATTCAAAGACCATAATGCTTTCCCTTAGCCAATGCATGTTATATACCAAATTAATATGTACATATTTCTCATTTTCTACCTTTCTCCTAAGAAGCATTTGTAGTGCAGTCGCTTGGGAGTAGACTTCAACGTCTAGATGACTTGTGTTCAGTCCATATTGTTTGTTACCCTGGGCAAGTCAACTATTCTTTCAGAGCCCCAAGGAACTTTCATGTATCATCAGTTGAAGATGGCGCAGAGCACCCCATGACAAATTGATAATCTATATGGTTAGAGCGAGGTTTTTTTGTGCAGTATTTTACTTTTCCGAAATTACTTGTAAAAACAATTTTCAACATTCAATTTAAAACTTTGAGGTCCAAATTCTTTCCCTTCCTCCTTTCCCGCTGCCCTCCCATACCCACATTGAGAAGGCAAGCAATTTGATTCAGGTTATACATGTACAGTCATGTAAAACAATTCCACATTAGTCATGCTGTAAAAGAAAACATAGACCAAAAAAACTCAAGAAAAATGAAGAAAGTAAAAAATTTATGCTTCAATCTATATTTAGACACCATCAGTTCTTTTTCTGGGGATGGATAGCATTTTTCAACTTAAGTCTTTCAGAGTTCTCTTGGATTGTTGTATTGCTGAGAATAACTAAGTCATCTTACAAAATTGTTGTTACTCTGTACACAGTACATTTCACTTTGCATCAGTTCATGTAAATCTTTGCAGGTTTTTCTGAGAGCATCTTGCTCATCATTTCTTATAGCACAATAGTATTCCATCATAATAACATACTACATTATATTAAGTCATTCCCCAATTGATGGGCATACCTTCAATTTCCAATTCCTTGCCACCAGAAAATAGCTGCTATAAATACTTTTGTACACACATATCCTTTTCCTTTGTGCTTTTTTAAAAATCTCTTATTGGATTCAGACCTAGTAATGGTATTGCTAGGTCAAAGAGTATGCATGGTTCTAAAGCCCTGTGGGCACAGTTCCAAATTGCTCTGATGGTCGAATCAGTTTACAACTCTGTCTACAATGCATTAATTTCTCATTTTCCCCACATCCAGAGGGAGGTTTTTTGCATACATGCTCCCTGTAAGATGAAATTACAGATTAGGCAAAAACAACAACAACAGCAACAAAACAAAAAAATCCAAGTAGCATATGTAAAAGATCAATCAACCATTTATTAAATGCTTACTTTGATTGGCTGATTGCTAGGATATGGAGATACAAATACTTTATAAAAGTGAAATGATCTTGACCTCAAGAAGCTTAAATTTGGGAGTGGTCACAGAATATATTTTCATTCATCAATAAGTAAACATGGGTTATATACAAAGTTATTTTGATATGATGTATTAACCTAAGAATAAGATATCTGCATATGATGGCTCCTACTGATATATAACATAATTTATTTTTATTGTTTGCTGCTCATGATCTGCTGATGAAGTATTTGACTCCTATAATCTTACTTTCCACAAACAATAAGGTCCTAAATCCTAATATTTCATGCATTTTTTCTCTCTTTTCCAGGATGTCATCACCCTACTTCAAATTTTGCATTTCTTATTCTAAACTATTGTCATTCTCTCCTAGAGATTTTTCCATCTCCACTTTTTCCCCTAGCCAATGCACATTATATACCAAATTAATCTTTCAGAACATTGCTCTAATCATCTTGTTCTTTTTGCTCAAAAATTATCCATGCTTCCTCATTTCATTGCCTAGAAAATTAGTCCAAATTCCTTAGTCTAGGAATCTATAACCCTCCACAATTCAGCCCCAAACGACTTTCCAGTCATCTTATCTGTTGCCCTCTAATTTATAATCTGAATTACAACTGAAGTGAATTACTTCCAATTCCCATAGATTACCCTCTCCCCCACCATCTAGGTAGGTTAGTATCTTAGTCCAGCTCCTGGCTCAGATATTTACTAACTGTGTGACACTAAGCAAATCACTTAAATTCTCAGTCTCCATTTCCTCTTCTGTGAAATGGGAATAACTTCACAGGGTTTTTGTGGGAATTAAATCATATAACCTTGCAGACTTAATGCATTATATAAATGCCGACTATTTTTTCCCTTTCCCTAGAATTCCTTCTCCCCCATTTCTTCCTGCTAAAATTCTATCCATTACACCATCCCCCACCTTACATTTGGATGTGATTTTTCTCCTCTATGAATCCCTAAGATAACAGAAAAGGCACTGGACTAGAAGTCTAGAGATCTGGGTTCTAGTTCTGTCATTGTGATCAACATTTTTGTATAATTAATTAAGTCACTTTACCTCCCTTCAAATTATTTTTCCTTCACCCATAAGAGACTGAGACCCCATGTTCTCTAAATTCTCTTCTTTTTCTAAAAGTGATATTCAAAAACGCAATAACATACTTTTTCCTCAGCTCTCCCAAAACACATATTTACAGTTCTAAAGCTTTTATCATGTAGTATTGTGTGTTATAGTTATAATTAATAACTTAGCAGCTATTGGTTATAATTAAATATCCTCTTCCATTGATAAATATACATCCTCTATTTATAAAATGCCACCCCAAATTGTCTGGTTATTTTCTTTCAATACAATCAATCAATAAACATTTATTAAGTGTTTACTCTGTGCCAGGGTTTATAAGAGTTGGGGATGCAAAAATGGGCAAAAATGGTCCCTAACTTCAAAGGAGTCCTTAATCTAATGAAAGAGATATCATGCAAATAAGTATGAACGGAAAAGGCATATACAGTATAAACAGAAGTAATCTCAATGAGAAGTAACTAGCAATGGAGGGAAGTGATGAGGCTTCTTCCTGAAGATATGTGAGCTGAATCTTGATGGAAGCCAGTAGAATCCAGATGTATGAGGATGGAAAGCATTCTAGCCATGGTGGTTGGCCAGTTAAGAGTGGGGGGGGGGGGGCAGCTAGGTGGTGCAGTGGAGCACCGGCCCTGGATTCAGGAATACCTGAGTTCAAATCCGGCCTCAGACACTTGACACTTACTAGCTGTGTGACCCTGGGCAAGTCACTTAACCCCCATTGCCCCACAAAAAAAATAATTAATTTTAAAAAAGAGTCAAGGAGGGGGAAGCTAGGTGGCACAGTGGATAGAGCACCAGCCCTGGACTCAGGAGGACCTGAGTTCAAATCTGGCCTCAGACACTTGACATTAACTAGCTGTGTGACCCTGGGCAAGTCACTTAACCCCAATTGCCTCACCAAAAAAAACAAAAGAGAGAGAGAGAGTCAAGGAGTTAGGAGACAAAGTATGTGAAGAATAAAACAGTTGTGTTTTTATAGTAACATCTACATGTTGCAAATTTTTCTGTTTTCTAAGAAATGAGTGCCACATAAGCATTCTGAAGACATGTTAGTTTGGGGTTTCTGCTTACTGAACTATCTGTAGATATTTCCTTATTTTTTTAAACTGCCTAGTGATTTTTATTAGTGAATGTTTTTTCCAAGTTTGTAAAATATATTTGTAGGAAGCCCTTCCCCTCCTCCCACTTTGACCCCCAGAATAGTCCATGTACAACTGACAGCTTGTTTATGATAGCACCCTAAAGACACATTTTGCCATGCTCAACTATGTAAATATGCATTTGAGATACTCATTCAAGCTCATAACATTTGTTAAACATCTGAAATGCAAAGCCAATCAGGTAGAGAGTGTGCTCTTTCTCTCTCTTTAAAAATTATAAAGGTAGAAAATCTCTGTACCTCAATTGGGCAACTCAGGCTATAGCAACCAATATGTACCACTATAAAAGTCAGAGGAGAGTTTAGTAACTCCAATAAAAAAATAGAGGTGTAGGAGTCAAAAAGATCACTACGAATATATCTTATCAACATTAAAATAGTCCAGAACTCCAGCAAATCTCTCCAGTCTCAAATATAAATATTCCTTTATATTGGGTTAAAGTAATTTTTGGAGTCCTATGTTAAAATTCAAATATGTCGTGGAGATGTAATAATAGTAATAGTAATAATAAACATATATATATACATACATAACTTTAAAGTGCTTTTCAGTATATTCTCATGTAAGCCTCACAAAAAAACCTGTAGTTAATAAAGGTATTATTATACCCATTGTAGAGATGAGGAAACTAAAGCACAAAGAGGTTATAATGACTTGCCTCTGTTGACACAGCTAGCAAGTGACCAAGGTGAGATTTGAACTCCTCTTCCTTATTCTGTCTAGCACTCTATACATTATGCCATGTCATTTGTTCAAAAAACATTCATGGAGGTATTTCAGGAGATACAAAGCATAAATAAAAACAGTCCCCACCCTCACAGAGCATATAGTTCAGTAAATGATAAGCAACAAGCACAGACAACTATAATAAATGATATGTGATAAATGCATTAGAGTTGAAGAACAATGTTATGTGGGATCTAAGGAGGTAGATTATTGCTCACTGTGGTAGGTAGGAGGAGCAGGAAAGGCTTTTCTATAGGAAACCACATTTGACCTAGACTTGATTAAATAGGTAGGATTTCACTAGGTGAAGAGAGAGTGAGACAACATTCTAGGAATAAATAATAGCCGGGGCAGCTAGGTGGTACAATGGATAAAGCACCAGCCCTTGATTCAGGAGGACCTGAGTTCAAATCCAGCCTCAGACACTTGACACTTACTAGCTGTGTGACCCTGGTCAAGTCACTTAACCCCCATTGCCTTGCAAAAAACAAAACAAAATAAATAAATAAATAATAGCAAAAGCAAAGACACGAAAGAAGCAGAACACAGTTCATTTGTAGGGAAAATAAAATAGAGCAGTTTGGTTGGATGTAGAATTATAGAGGGTAGTGAGTGGTATGAAATCAGTCTGTAAATGTAAAATGGGGCCAGATTTTGGATGGTCTTGAATATCAGGTATAGAAGTCTGAATTTAATTCAGGAATAAAAGAATGAATAAGACAGCATTTATTAATCATTTACTCTGTAGGTACTGGGGATAAAGATATAAACATGCAAGTCCTTGCCTTTGGAGATCTTACACTCTAAAGGGGGAAAACAATACATATAGGGAATTAAGAATGTTTTGGACAGGGGAATGGTAATTGGAGTTGTAGGGAAGGAGACATATATCCATTACATGAAATGTAGATTTGATTTGATTACTATGCTCAGAGATAGGGTTGGAAAGTGAGATGGGGAAAAGTGAGGAGAAGAAAGGTGGATACCTCCTTGGTGGCATGACATAGAAATAGCCAGGAAGTAGCATCAGGAGCCTGAAACCAGGGCAAGATAAGGCAAATGCTCACCAATCAGAGACCAGCATCACAGAGGTGGGAGCTTGTGATCTGCTGAGAAGTAGAGACTGGACCTGTTAGTGCATGGAGTGGAGATGACTGTGAAGTGGTAACAATAAGGAGCCATCAAAAATTCTGATCAGAGGAACATAACCAAATATATACATAATGAAAATCAGCCTGGAAGCAACATGAAGGATAGATTAGAAAAGGGAAAGAATGGAGATGGAAAGAGTTGGCAGGAAGTTATAATAATAGTCCAGGCAAGTGGTAAAAGAAAGATAATACTAGGATGGTATTTGTGGGAATAGACAGGAAGGGCTAGATATAAGAAATGTTGGGGAGGTAAAATATATAAGACTTAGTAACTTATTGCATATGAAATGTGAGTAGTCACCAGTATTTCAGTGTCATTTATTGGGTTAGAGGTAACCCCAGTCATACAGCAAGACTGAAGAAGTAGAACACCAGTCAGGTAAGTTTTGAAGTAGCAAGAAGAGCTGAGATTCTAAGACTGGAGTTCATGAACTTATTTGTTTTTGATGTTTTCAGAGCTGTGTTTCCATATATTTAGTTTCTTTTTCCTTTTTTAATAAATAAAAGTATTTTATTATTTCCAGTTACATATAAGGATAGTTTTCAACATTTGTTTTATAGGATTTTTAGTTCCAAATTTTTCTCCCACCCTCACTGCCCTCCCTCCTCCCCAAGATTGAAAGCAATCTGATATAGGTTATATATGTGTAATCACATTAAACATATTTCTGCATTAATCATCTTGTGAAAGAAGAATCAGAGCACAAGAGAAAAACCTCATTAAAGAAGGGAAAAAAAAACATCCCAAAAGTAGAAACAGTATGGTTTAATCTGCATTCATAATCCACAGTTCTTTTTTCTGGATGTTGAGAACATTTTCTATCATGAGTTCTTTGAAATTGTTTTGTATCGTTGCACTGATGAGAAGAGCCAAGAGTATCACCATTGTTCATCACACAATGTTGCTGTTACTGTGGACATTGTTCTCTTGGTTCTGCTCCTCTCAGTCAGCATCAGTCCATGTAAGTCCTATCAGGTTTCTCTGAACTTCTCCTGCTTATCTTTTCTTATAGCACAATAGTATTCCATTGCATTCATATATCACAGTTAGTTTAGCCATTCCCCAGTTAATGGGCATTCCCTTGATTTCCAGTTCTTTGCCTCCACAAAGAGAACTGCTATAAGTATTGTTGTACATGTGGGTCTTTTTACCTCTTCTATGATCTCTTTGGGATATAGACCTAGCAGCAATACCACTGGGTCAAAGGGAATGAACAGTCCCATAGCCCATTGGGCATAGTTCCAAATTGCTCTCCAGAATGGTTGAATCAGTTCACAGCTCTGCCAACAATGCATTAGTGTTCCAATTTTTCCACAGCTTCTCCAACATTTATTATTTTCCTTTTTTGTCATAGCCAATCTGATAGGTGTGAGGTGGTATCTCAAAGTTGTTTTAATTTGCATTTCTCTAATCAATAGTGATTTAGAGCATTTTTCATATGGCAATAGTTAGCTTTGATTTCTTCATCAGAAAATTGCCTTTGACTATTTCTCAATTGGAAAATAATTAGTTTCTTTTTCAATCCCATTTATTTTATTTGACATTATGCTGAAGAGTCTATAGATTTTGCTAGACTTCCAAAGGGGTCCATGACACACACAGAAAAAAAAAAAAGGTTTAGGAGTCCTTCTCTAGGTCATACATCTGCCAGGGCAAACCAAATACATTAAAGGTCCCTTGCTAAAAGAGATCTTGATGGTCAGAGGCTTATTTTGTAAAGAAGAAAAGGTAGCTAGGTGATATAGTAGGTAGATTATGGACTTGAAATAAAAAAGATCCAAATCTGAATTCTACCTCAGACAGTTACTAATCATGTGATCCTTGACAGTTATTTAACTTTCTTCAGCCCCAATTCCTTCATCTACAAAATGAAGATAATAGCAGGGTGTGGTGGTCCGTGCCTATAATCCCTGCTTCTGCAGGAAGCTGAGACAGGTGAGTTGAGCTTGAGAGTTCTGAGCTCCAAGAAGCGAAAGCCAATTGTGTGTCTGCATTAAGCCTGGCACCAATATGGCAAGGCCCTGGGAAGCAGGGTCCCACTACATTGCCTAAGGATGCGTGAACTGGACCAGGTCAAAGATTGCATACTGATTTACAATGGAATTGGGCCTGTGAGAGGCCAATGTACCTCCGGCCTGAGCAAAATAGGGAATCTCCCCACCAAAAAAAAAAGGGGGAAAGAGGAATAATAATAACACCAGCTTCAAAGTGTGGTGGAGATCAAATGAGATAACATATATAAATCACTTTATAATCCTTAAAGTGCTGTATAAATGCTAGCTAGTCATTTTTATTATTCTAAGCACAGTCTGACAAGAAGATAGGAAGATAACTTAAAACTTTCATTGTCTTCACAATTTTGCCAAAGTTCTGTCTGGTTCTGAGGCATCTCTTCAGGGACTTGGGTCTATATAGCAGATATAGCAAGTATCTAATCTGCACTCCAGCATCACATAACCTAATGGAACTATCTAGAGAAGATTTTTCATGACTTCTATGCAAAGAGAACTCAAAATTCATAAGGCATTCCCTATGTTTGGAAGGAAAAAAAACAAGTAGGTTTGATAGCAGCACTTCCCAGGGACAGTATTGACCCAAGAGAATTGTGGGAGATTAGATGAAATAAGCAGTTTGCCTACTAGTTTACAGAAACGGTGTCCAAGGTGAGCCACTATGAACTACAATCACCAGGAGACCCGAGAAATATGGACATTAAGGGATTTATTCCACTGACCCAGAGGACTTGTTTAATGTATATTTTCAGCAAGAGGTATTTACCAAATACTTATGTTGTAAATGTAAGTCTACCTTCTTACTAGAGGATTAGATGAAAGGCCTTTGGTATATTCCTCTTTATCCTCCAGCATACCTGAGAGGATGAAAGATTCCTAGCCAGCAAAGAAGAAATAGTCCAAGGAATACTCTAACAAGAAAAATATTCTAACAGTACAGAGGGAAATCAAAGTCAAAATCAAGGGGCTAGGGAGTAGTATGTGACAGAGAAAAAGAGCAAAAACCCTAACATGACAGCTATCCAACAAGTTTCTTAAGGATATACCCATGAAAATGGAATCCAACCCTTCATAAGAAACAACAAACCATATTCATTGTGTCTCCTGGATCTGTTTTCCAGATCAGTTGTGTTTCCAATGAGGTATTTCACATTTTCTTCTATTTTTTCATTCTTTTGATTCTGCTTGACTGATTCCTGGTGTCTCATGGATTCATTATCTTCCAACTGTCCAATTTTAATTTTTAAGACATTGTTTTCTTCAATGAGATTATGCACCTTTATTTTTCCATTTGGACAAATTAATTTTTTAAGGCATTGTTTTCTTCCGTGAGATTATGCACCTTTTTTTCCATTTGGCCAGATGAATTTTTTAAGGAATTGTTTTCTTCAGTCAATCTTTGTGCTTCCTTTTCCAAGCTGCTGATTCTTTTTTCATAATTTTCTTGTGTTGCTTTCATTTCTCTCAATTGATTTTTAAAATCCTTTTTGAGCTCCTCCCAGAAGGCTTTTTGTTCTTGAGACCAATTCATCTTCCCTCTTGAGGCTTCACATGTAGGCAATTTGGGAGTATTGTCCTCATTTGAATTTGTGTTTGCCTCTTCCCTCTCAACACAGAAGCTCTCAATGGTGAGAGCTCTTTTTTGTTTCTTACTCATAGTGCAGCTTTTTTTTTTTTAAGTTGAGGTCTCCTCTGGGGGCACTAGGGTCCCTGTTTCAAGCTTATTGTGCTGGGATATAGGGGCTGTGTCACTGGCTCTCTATACTGAGGCCTCTATGACTTGTAGATTTTTCACCATCCTGGACTTCCTGTCAGAGCACACTGGAATCAGTAGGCCTTCTGGCTCCTGTCCTGTGGGTGTCCCTCCAGCTGACAACCTGCCCTTTTGGCTGGTGCAGGTGGGTTTTGCCACTGTTCTGCTGTGCCACCAGCTTGTTATGCCAGGATCCAAGGGCCTCAGTTGCTCAGCTTCCTGCTGACTTGCCCCCAACCCTCTCCTGCACACTGCACTGCGGTGAGCTGAGCCTCCCTTTTGCCTGAGTGAGACCGACCTTTCCTGAAGTCCTCTAAATTATCTCTGGTTGGAAGACTGTGTCTCTCTGTCTCTGAAGGTTCTTTAGTTTCAGAATCCATTTAGAGGCTTGATTTAATGTTCCTTTTGAGGGAACAGAAGGAGAGCTCATGTGATTTGCTGGCTACTCTCTGCCATCTTCACCATATTCAATGTTAAGGAGCAGTACCAAAAGAAGAGCACCCCAGAGGAAGAAATGGGTTGTGGTGATGGTTGATGAATCCTTATCAAGAAATGAAGTGGTGGCTAATTTGGTGTGTTACTTTCCTCCAGGAAGCATTTAAAACATCACAACGGAGAGTCCACCAAAACTCATCCTACCTGCAGATACTCTCCTCTGTTGATTCCTCTGGGATATAAATTGATGCATTAAGAAGAAAATTGGCCGATTGCAAGTAGTATCTCATAAAACAGCAAAATAAGGGAAGGGAAGGGAAAATTGAGCCTATGGAAACACTGGCATAAGATCCAGCTAAACTGAAGCATCAAAAGCACCTAGATGAAACTAGAAAGAGGACATCAAATAGGAGTGACTTAAAAAAAAATTCCCCAGCATTTCTATAATGACCTATTCCAAACAACAATGATAATGGTATCACTACATTTGAACTCCATCACTTTGGTATACAATGCAATATGTGAAGAAGTAGAGATGGCACTTAAGATGGGAATCAGGAAAAATAGTTGAGCCCTGCCAAATGCATATAGAAGTAATCTTTCCTGCAGGCAATTAAATTGAAAGGGCACTTTTTAATCAACTTTCAAAATATCTTAAAGAGAGAAAGATAACAAAGAATAAAAATGATCACAAATAGTATTGTCCAAAAGACACATCAAGATCACAACTACTGACACAACTATTTATGATACCTATTTTATCAGCCCAGCAAAATATCTGGGGAAATGGTGGCAACCTAGGGATAATTCTCTCCCATACCTCAAATAAACAAGTTAAGTTCCCCCACAATACAGAAAACTCAGCAAGAACAGGAAGTGCACTTGAAAGAACCCAATCACAAGTACTTACAGAAAAAAAATATCTGAAAAGCAACTCACCAGTTCTAGTACCCTAAGCTTCTTCCCCCAGGCAACTTAAAGCTCTTGAATCAACCGGCCCTGAGTCCTGAGAAGAAAGAGGTCAGTTCTTCCTGACTCCAAGTCCAATATTCTATCTATTTTGTCACCCAAATTCATGCAGCTTTTCCAACAAGATGGCTCCAAGAAATATATGAAGATAAATAAGGCTCCTTGATAAAAAAAAAAAATATTCTTAGAGAATCTTTGAATATGAGAGATGTGAGAGCATGTGAGAGATAAAACAAGGATACCTCTATTCACTAAAGATGTTCACCATTGTCATAAAGGATTTCTAACATCAAGTCCAAACATATTTTCCTAAAATGTTGATATTCCCTAATGTCCTTGTCCTCATATGATCTTGTTCAGATATCATTTAATTCTACCATAAGTTAAGCCATTCTCAGTGAGTTATAGAAGGACTCAAAAGAAACCAGCCTAGCAATCTTCACAGGAAAAAAAAAAAAAAGAAAACTCAGCATCAAATGACATGTGGTTCAACAAGAAAACCATTAGATAGCCACTTTAAATGGGAAATGACCTAAGACCAGAAGTGAACAGGAGAAAAATGTGTTGGATCCCATCTGGGAAATTGCAGTGCTTTCAACAATCCCAAACTGCATCCTGATACAAAAGTCCAACTTTTGAACATCAACATTCTTCCCATGATGCATATAGCTAAGAATAGTGTAAATACCAGAATATCAAAAGCATCAATTTTGTAAGTGATCCATAGGGCAATGGAAGTTTGAGTAGACTATAGCATACACACACACACACACACACACACACACACATATATATATATGTGTATATATGAAATATATGTGTGTGCACATGTATGTAGTATGTGTATGTGTAAATGTAGATATATATATGTGTGTGTGTGTGGCTCTATAGATATGTGTGCCACTAGGATTTGTACCACTAAAAAAAAGAGGTCAATGAATTGAGAACAAGGAATATCACACAGACAGCCTGAATGCTACACTACCATTCCCAGAATATGGAAAGAATAAGACAATAGCTTATAAAACACTAGAACCTCTCTGGTTGTCCTACAGGAAAACATTGAAACAAATTCTACAAGATTTATGCAGGATAGGAAGTATAATGAATGCCAGACTACTATCTGGACCCCAAATTAACAAGATCACAGATTTACTGAAGTAGAGATATGTGTCCCAATAATTGAAAATGATGATCCCATTGTAATCTTTGCAAATAATAACAAATAAGAAGAAGTGTTAGATTTTAGACACTGATTTTCCCCCCATTGGATAAACTGGAGAGTATCCAAATGAGAATCATGAGAATTGTGAAGGATCTAGAAATATTAAGAAAAAAATATGAGGAAATATCTAAGAAATTAAGGCTGTTTGACATGGTGAAAAATAGAATAAAGTGGTTGTCTTCAACTATCTAGTTGACATGGTAGTTGTTTTCAGATACTTGAAGGTTTGTCTGTCCTGTGTAAGAAAGAACAGGCTTTTTCTGAGTTTTAGAGAATGTCATCTCTATGAGTGACTGGAAGTTGCAAAGAGGCTGACTCTTGATAGACTCAACATAAGAAAAGACTAAAGCTGTCCAACAACAAAACCGATTATCTCATGAGGTAGGAAGTGAGCTCCGTCAGAGATCCAACAGGTCCTGGATTGTCTTTTGCCAGGGATAGTATAAGAGATACTTGTATTGTATGATTAGTTGGCCCCTGAGGTCCAATCCAAATTTTAGATACTAGGATTCCAAATCAGGTCCCAAGGCCACCTGATGTATAGTCAAGTTTAAGAACAGTTAAAGAGAATATAAAATAAATTACTATTATATTTGTATTATGATTTCTATATTAATTTATTTTTTACACAAATTGAGGGTGGAAAGTAGGATGGCTTCTCCTTATATCATCTCTTACCATTATCCTAGGTTACAGGGCTATCCATCATAAAATCTATGAACAAATATAAAAAATAGAATTATATTCCTGCCAAGAATAGATCTTTCTGTCATATTTTAAAATCAGATAATTCTCTCTCCCATGGTAAAAGGCAATATAGTGATGATTATATAAATACAGATGACAAAGCAGAAGATTTTTTCCTAATGAAAATAAAATAAACATTATGATATTGATCTGAATGTAGACTATACTTTGCTCCTCCAAATTTCTCTTGTCTAAAACCCTAGAGCAGTCTATAATGATGCTCTTAGTAAAAGAATAACCACAAAACTTATGAAGAGAAAAAAATCAATGGTGATAAAGTCTACATAATATTTGGATTTGTATAAATGTAATTCCCTTTTATAATGAGCATATTATATATTATGACATGAAATTATTTTAACTTTTTTTCAAAATCTCATTTTATGACCTTTGTCATTATTCAAGGAGCAGTTCTTATGCACACCAAAGTGATATCTTATCACTTTCTACAGATTTTCCTTCCTTCCTTCTTCCTCTCTCTCCCCCTACTCAACTTCCCTTCCTTCATATAGATTTCTCCTGATACTGAGAAGTTAATTTAATTTGACAGAAGCATGTGAAAAAGCTTCTCCTCTGCTAAAGTACCACTCCCATGATGATGCTTCATGCATGAAGGCTAAACTTTTGAGGGGCTAATCTCACAAAGCATGTGTTCCAACAATTCCAGTAAAGCTGAAATGTCTTAAAAGACCATCTGGTAACCATGTATGATTTGTCTGAAGATTCTCTCTAGATAAATTTAGAGAAACATCGCTGGAAAATTGGTTCACCAAATGATGATCCTTTTTGGTCATGGCAACTCATGACTATGGTCTACAAAGGCTTAAAAAGGTTGAGACCTGCACTGATGGAGAGAGTGGCCACATAGATAAAGCCACAGATTTTTTTTGAAGTATGGAAAATGTGAAAGCAACTAACTTTCCATAGTAAAAATGATTTTATTAATAATCTAAAATTTTAATGAATGTTCCACTCCTAAATAGATCCTTTGATCTTTTAAAATTAAATTTATAATGAGCCTTTTCCACCAATTCCAAAGACCTTACACACATATGCACACATACACATACACACAAATTCCCATTTCTGTTCCTTCTTCCTCCTCTGAAATAGTATTTTCCTTTGAAGACATCACATCCATATCTCCTTGAAATCTTGTCCACTGAAGGCAATTCCTTCTTCTACTTCCCCAAATTTTAGAAAGGGTTGTATATACTTTGCTCACCACTTACTTTTTTTTTTTGTGGGGCAATGATGGTTAAGTGACTTGCCCAGGGTCACATATCTAGTAAGTGTCCAGTGTCTGAGGCCGGATTTGAATTCAGGTCCTCCTGAATCTAGGGCTGGTGCTCTATCCACTGTGCCACCTATCTGCCCTCCACCACTTACTTCTAAATCATTCCTCCACCTCTAACCTATAAGCTCTCCCCTTTTGAAATTCATATTAATCAATGTATACCATCCTTTCCTCATCATTTTAATTGTCCCCTACTGATCTCTAGGTCAACCTTCCAACTTTTCAAATAACTTAACATCTGGTTCATTGTCTTTCTTTTCATTCACTACCCATATGGACTTCAGTATTCATATAGGTGGCTCCACTAACATATTGACTATACAAATTATCAACTCCCACAACTTTCTTTTCCTGGTCACTCCAACCACACATCACACGATGATAACTTAGACCTCATTATCTCATTGAACTGCACTACTTCCAAAATCCATGGACTTGGACATTCTATTGAACTTGGACATGTTATTATCCGAGCATAATACCTTATTTGACTTCTCCCACTCTCTCATTTATAGTGGCTTATCAAAGATAAGCTCAAAAAGGCCAAATCCTATATTTGTATGGATGATTACAGGTTATATATTTCAGGTATCATTTTAATGCTTAGGTTTGTATTGCCTATTAATCAATTGCCCTTAATTCTTACCTCAAACCCCTTCTGCAATAAGTCAGACATGTGCCACTTCTCCCCATCTCCTGTCTTGAGACAAACCAAAAGATACTTTGAAAAAGTTGTCTTAGAAAGAACAAATCAACCAATCTCATGGGGGATGTACCCATAACCAGATATAAAGTGATCAGGAAACCCTTATTTATGATAATAGATTCCTCATGTAAATAATATTTTTCTTTCACAGATCAAATCCTACCTATTCAATAGTAATAGAAAAGGAATTTTGTTGGTATGTTTGTTTAGGTACCCATCAAACCCAACAAAGCATTTGAAAGAAAGGTGTCTCGATCAGCCAGAGGGTTGCTGTATTTGAAGACGCTCCCTCCATCTAGTATGGAATCAGCAAAGAGGTAGTCAGTTCAAGATAAGGGCTTCTTGGTGACTGACCAATCATCATTGTAACCAGTAATTTAGAATAAGAGGAACTGCCTCTTGGACACTTTTTATCCCAGTGAAGCTGAGTGACAAAGGAGGGTAAGTGACAAAGGAAAGATTAACCCAGGATGGAGGTGTCCTCTATGTCATCATATACTTTTGTTTTAGGCAAAACTCTTAACATACTGAAGTGTTTCCTTGGACCTTTACAAGGACCTTGGAGACACTGTGTCTAATGCCCTCATTTTCCAGTTTAAACCCTGAGGTCCAAAGAGGCTAATTGACTTGTTTTGGTTACATAAGTAGTAAATAGCAGAACTAGGAATTTAAATGAGGTTCCCAATATTCCACTGCACTATACATGTTGACTGGGGCTTCCCCTTCAGGGCTAACAGGACTGGACTGCTGGAATGCTGATTTCCACTTGGTCCATTGTGGCCTTCAAAAATACCTCCTATATGTGTCTCACTGTGGTCATTTCTACCTCCTTATAATTTGAATGTAAATATGGATCCATTGATCTTATATAGTATCCTGACAGTTCCTTGTGAAAGAGGAATCATCATTTCTAAATTGTATTCTCATGCCTCCTATAAAGTATTCTGTATATAACAGTTCCTTATGAAATGTTTCTTGAATCGAATTGAATTAACAACATGAATTATAAACATGAGCAAAATAAGTCAGTTGGCCGATAAACATTTACTGAGCACCTTTTATATGACAGACCCTCTACTAAGTACTAGAAATACAAAGTAAAAACAAAATACAGCAAGGTCGGCTCTTAAAACATGTATTCTTAACCTGGGGTTCACTGACTCCATATGGATCTAAAGATAGATTTCAGGGGATCTGTAAACTTGAATAGGAAATATTTCAATAACTGTATTTCAATATAATTGGTTTCCTTTGTATATATATATATATATATATATATATATATATATATATATATATTTTTTTTTCCCCCGGGGCAATGAGGGTTCAATGACTTGCCTAGGGTCACACAGTTAGTAAGTGTCAAGTGTCTGAAGCCAGATTTGAACTCAGGTCCTCCTGAATCCAGGGCCAGTGTGCAACCTAGATGGCCCCCTATATATTTAATTTCATGCATTTACAGTCATTCTGAGAAAGGATCCATATACTTTACTTGACTACCAAAGGGGTCAATGATACACAAAAGGACTAAGAACTTTAGAAGGAAAGGATTAAAAATGAAAGAAATTATATAGGGTCCCTTGTATTTAATTTTATATGTTTTTTTATAAATATACAATTAAAATATAAGGATGTAAGTTCTTTGAGGGCAGAGACTATTTCTTTTTTTTGTATATCCAATATTTAGCACAGCTCCTGGCATATTGTAAGTGCTTAATAAATGCTTCTTTTGATTGATATGCCCAGGAATTCTCTCCTGGCAGAAAAAAAAACAAAACCAAAAAAACTATTGCCTAACTTTCTTGGAGCAGGATATTGTAAGTGCATTGGACTGGGAGTTAGACTGGAGCCTGGAAATGTAGATTCAGAACTCGATGAATGACCAGACCCAAATAATAAAGAGTTCTATGTCGATCTGTAGTGAAGTTTTTAATGGATTGTCCCAGGGATCTTTTCCCGATTCTATGCTATTCAGTATTTTGATAAATGTTTTTGATAAAAATATAGATGGGACTATATGAATATATACATATATGTGTGTGTGTATTAATGTATGTGTGTATATAAATATAAATATATATATAATTCTGAAAATGTCAAAAAGTTAGAAAGGACAGCAGATTCAACAACACTCCAAGAGTGTTTAACAGTTTAGAATGATAGTCTGAGTCTCAGATCATGAGATTTTGTAGGAATAAATGTAAAGTCTTACTCTTGAAAAGAGAAAATCAATTGCATAAATACAGAATAGGCAGGATATGGCTATAAGATACAGTGGGGAAAATTTTTTTTCTCCAAACTTCATGTAAAAAAAAAAGATGTTTATATAAAAATGAGTGCAAGTTCATTGTGAGTCCACAGTGTGATAGGGCAGCAAAATTAAAAAAAAATAGTTAATATATTCTTTAGATGCATTAACCAGATCTAGATAGGAGAGATGATAATCCTATTGTACTCTGTTCTTTCAGGTGAGAGTCAAAATATTGCACTTATTTCTCAGTGACACATTTTATGAAAGCTGTTTAAAAAAAACAAACAAATAAACAAAATTTTAAGGAGTCCAGAAAGAGACAACCTGGATGATAAGATTAAAGTCTGTGGAATATGGCAATCTCCAAGAAAATGTAAAGTGTCAAACTTAAGGATAGAAGACAAGGGAATAATGATGTCTTAAAGTATTTGACAGCCTGTCTTATGAACATTGAGTTAAATTTTTTTGTATGATCCCAAATGGCAGAATTAAGGGAAATAAGTTTTACATTACAGAGGAAGAGTTCTACTTTCAACATGGAAAAAACTCCCTAGCAATTAATATTAGTGTTTGCATAACTCTTCAAGGTTTACAAAGAGCTATATATAGATTATCTCATTCCAGTCTCACTACAACCATATGAGATGCTTTATTATCCCCATTTTGCAAATGAAACTGAGGCTGAGAGTAGGGTACATGACTTGCCCAAGGTCATACTTCTACAAAATGTCTGAGAAAGGATTTAAACTGAAGTCTTCCTGACTCCAATTTCAGCACTCTCTCCACTACACTGCCTAGCTACCTCTGAAAAAGCTGTATCTGGAGGTAGTGGACTTGCCATGCCTGAAAGGCTTCTAGTAGAACCTGGATAACCACTTATTAGGTCATCCGAGTTTTTAGGAGGCACCCCTTTTCAAATATAGGTAGTACTAAATGACTTTACAGTCTCTTCTAATTCTAAGTTTCTTCATGGGGTTTAATGCTATTCTTCCCCTTGCTTAGACAAATTGTTTTTGTTTTCATCTCTCTGAGACTCACTTTCCTCAACTATACAAAATGGTATCTTGAAATTCTCAGATTCCAAAATTTTGCTTCATTGCTAAGGCTAATAGACAACTACAGGAAGAACTGTGAGAAGGACATGTGCCCCTCTGGCAAAGAAGTAATGATATGGAAGCCTATTTCAAAATGACAGGAAAGAAGGAAACCATTCACTATATCATAAGGATGGTCCTACATGTGTGTGAGGCAGCTAGGTGGCACAATGGATAGAGTAGTGGGCCTGGAGTCAAGAGGATTCATCTTCCTGAGTTCATATCTGACCTCAGACACATACTAGCTGGATGACAAGCTATATGGCTAGTTGCCTGGCAAGTCAATTAACCTCTGGCCTCAGTTTCCTCGGCTGTAAAGTTAGCTGGAGAAGGAAATGGCAAACTATTCCAATATCTTTACCAAGAAAACCCCAAATGGGGTCATGAAAAGTTGGACACGACTGAACAACAATAACAATAACACACATGTGAATGGTTAAGTAGGACAGAAGCAGAATAACTCAATTTAACTTGCCTTTGAGTCAACATCTGGTTATTTTTCATTCTTGTGAAATCTATCAGTATTTAAATACCAGAGTTTTATTTTTATCTTTTTTTCTATGGAGAGAAAGAAATGCAGAATCACAAAATAAGAAGCAACCCAAATACCAGAGTTAAGGTTAGAAGCAATTAAAATCATATAAAATCTTATAACTCTAATACACACAGAGAGAAGAAAGTCCCCAGTACTTTGGATGGACTTAAAGTGGAAGATTTATAGGAAGACGTAGTCCTCCAAGAGTGGCACAGAATGAGAAGGCATGCATGAATTGTCATTTGAACCATTAAAAGGAGTACCCACATCAGTGAAATAGTAAACCTATTTAAGTATTGAAGAACACACAGGTATATTTGATTCAATATGGCATTCTGTGTTGAACCCACAAAAGCCATTACAATGAGGCCAAGCCAATGTAAAAGTTGCAAGGTCACAACTTCAGAAACACAAGAAAATAATATAAACCAATAATTAATAGTGTTAAGAGAAGCATCCCATGATCCACAGTAGAAGGTAACTTTCTCAGGCTGTAAATTGCAGAACAGCTGCAAATTTGTATTAGCAAAGGGACTCTCATCAGGATTTCCCTTCCCCAAGGAAATCACAGAGCCAGTCCAAAAAATAAATGGTGTTGCTGAGTCATTAACTTATCACTGTCCCCAATTCAAAGTCCTTTAATCTTTAGAAATGCAAAGGGTATTCTCTCAGTACCCTAGGGAATTAGATAAAACCACATCATCACCATTTCCAAGTGAAGAAAATAAAGGAAGAGTTTAAAAGATTTCTCCCAGATCACAGGGGAACTAGAATTTCCTTTCAGAAACTGAGCAGTACAATATTCCCTAGCTCCCATTTCTATGATCAAGTCATAACACAAATTTTCCTCTGAGCCATAAGCCCTGGCTTGTTTCTTTTGTACAGAACTGCAGCATCCCTCATGCCTTGGCCCTTTCTTCCTAAAACACACAGCCATGCAAACATTTTCCCAGCATACACAGGAATAAACCGACAAGTTGGAATTTGAACCTGGTGTTTCAACAAGGAAGGTTGGACTGCTAAACCTTTAGTCCAACATAATAGCGTCATGGAAGGAGTCTGCTGGCAGGCATTCTTAATCACCAAGCCTCAGAGCACTGCAGAACTCATATTGTCCTACAGGAAGCTCGGCCACACGAGGGGAAGTAATTATGTGTCCAAGGAAAGCAGAGAATACTCTCGGTAAATTGACAGTATGCTAAGGGATTACAAGAAATAAAGCTGTGTTAGAACAAGTCCCTGGGAGTCTGTCCTATGACTGTGGTTCAGTGCCCCGCTATGGCTCTCCAGGTCACAGAACATAGCAAATGGGCTTCCAAATGTTTTACTGCAGGGCCCAGGATAGGAAAGACTGGTAAGAGTCGAGAAGAGGAGGGCTCAGCTGAAGGCCAATGAATTGCTGTAAAGGAAAATGTGCACAGGCTAAAATAATGTTTAGGAAACACAAGGGAAAGAGAGAATCATATATGAGTTTAATTAATAGAATACAGATGAAAGAAGGGTATAGTAATTAAAAATTCATTACAGATCCCATAAAAATGTGAAAGAAAACAAACTTAAAACCCTAATCAAAATATGCATTGCAGGGACAAGAAATGGAAAGATTTAAGAATATGGAAGAACAAAGAAAATAGACAGCAAGTTGCTTATATTAAAAATGTGTTGTACAGTCAAATTTTCCATAATGTTAGACCTCTATTTGTACCTATCTTATATAAAGCAAACTAGAAACCAGTGAATTCAAAGTCAGCAAACATCACAGCTGTCCTGGGAAACAGAAACCAATGAAACTGATCTTTCTGCCATATATTTCTGCTTTGATCCTTTATTTACTCCTTTATGAACCATCAGAAGAAAGCATGGGTCAGGAACTGGGATAGTATTCTATTAGAAATAACAATCATAACAATACTGTAATTCTCACAGAGATGCTTCTTGTACTTCTTCAAATATGCTCTATAAGGCCTCTAGGCAAAGGCATATTTTTAATTTTGTTTAAATAAAATGTCTGTCTTGCAAATAAGGGAATTTAAATAGAAATCTATCACCATGCTCACCAGAGCTGAATTTGAAATGCAGACAAAATAAATTCATAGAGATCTTTAAAAAAAAAAGATAAAGGATATTTGAAACTATTTTGTGCATTCTTAATTTATAATATAATTTGTAATATAGGAAGTAATGTAATATAGGTAACTAATAATTGTTGTTGTTGTTCAGTTGTTCAATCTTGTCCAACTCTTAGTGTCCCTGTGGACCACAGTACATCAGTATTGTCCATGGTGCTTTTTTGGCAAAGATACTTGAATGGTTTGCCATTTATTTCTTCAGTGGATTAAGGCAAACAGAGATTAAGTGACTTGCCCAGGGTCACATAGCTAGTATGGGAAATTACAAGTATTCAAAATGAATGAACAAATAGTATTTATTAAATGTCAAGTGCTTAACCAAGCCCTGAGAATATAACCACAAAAATTGTTGTCCTCAAGACGTTTACAATCTAATGGGGAAACACATAGAGATTAAGTAGTGTCTAGGAAAGAGAGTTATGGTCTCCAGAGTCACTAAATTGATGAGAGGAACAATGGAACAATGGCATTCCCTTTCCAGAGGCAATGACAATGTTAACTTGATTCCAGGTATCTGAGCAAGAGGTAGAAAGTGATATAGGGGAGAGAGTATAAACTACAGAGGCATGAGTACCTGCCTAGCTGAGTGACTTACCTCCTCCCAGACATGATCTCTGGTTTGGAGGGTGAAGAGGCTGATGAATTTAATCCTCTATAAAATATATTTATAAAATCTTCCTATGGTCTTCCCCAAATCTCCAATTCCAAATTCTTTAGCTTTGTGGCATTAGCACATTATCTTCTCAAAAGAAGGAATCGATTTTCATATGTAACTAGAGAATGGAATCAAAAAGGGTGCTTATTGAACGTGAGAGTTTATATCTTTCTTTTTCTTTAAGTTATATTGATGTGTTTTGCTTTTATATTATAAACACAGATTGTATCTACTCTAATAGAGGACTCATAATAAAGTAGGGGAGCAGCAAGGTGGCACTAGGCTCTGGGCATTTTATCAGGAAGACCTGAGACACTTGCACCTCAGATACTTACTTACTATATGTATGACCCTGGGTAAGTCATTTAACTTGTTTGCCTCAGTTTCTCTAATAAATAATTCGTTCTTTTGGTTCTGCCCATTTCATTCTTCATTTTACAAAGTCTTGAAAATTGTTCATTTTTGTAATATTGATTTTTGTATAAGTTGTTCTTCTGACTTTGCTTACATCATTCTGCATCTGTTTATATATCTTGATATTTCTTTGAAATCACCTATTTCTTAATTTGTTCCAGCACAATAATATTTCATTATATTCATACACCACAACTTATTAAGCCTTTCTTCAATTGATGGGCATCCGTTTAGTTAGGTTCCAGTTTATTTCTTTACATCCTTCCATAATCTCCCTTTTTGGCCAGCGATTGTCTTAAAGTAACAAACACTGTCCAAGATAATGCTGTTGATTATGGATGGGTTTTTCCTTCCTCCTTCCTTTGCAGATAATGGGTGCCAACAGTGGCATCATGTCTTCATCTTCAAGCTAGGTGAGAATTTTACATATAGATTTACACATACAAACAAATATATGTATGCTATTATATATAACATATATGCATGAGAGAGAGATTTTACAGATCATAATATCATAAATCTAGAGCTAGAAGGGATCTTAGAGACCATCTAATTCAATGGCCCCATTTTACAAATAAGGAAATTGAGACCTGGAAAGTTGAGTCATTTGCCCAGGGTCATATAGATAGCAAGTCTCAGAGACAGAAGTGGAATCTAATCTGGAGTCAATGTTCTTTCCACTATACCACAGCATCCGTGTATATAACTATATTAAATTCAACATACATTAATAATAGATAGAAATTATAAAATATTTTAAGGTTTACAAAGAGTTTTACACATATTAGCTCATTTAATCTTGATAACAACCCTGTGAGGTGAGTGCTCTTTTTATCATTCCTACTTTACAGATGAACCCCCTAGACTCACTCCCCAAACCTGCTTTGGCAATCACAGATTAGGTCTCTAAAGGATCAACAGCAACTATTCTCAGGGAGTAACCTTGTGGATGACTATTTCCCTCATCTCTAGTTCACAAGCCCCACTAGTGTGTTTCACTTTAACAGTCAACCAATAGACTCTGTCCTTAGCAAAGGCATTTATTCAAATGGATAGCAAGAACAATAATTACAAAGCATTTTCCCCCAAATATGAAATATGTTCTTCCACAAATACACATAGAGTCCGTAGAAAAGTAGGCATGAGTTTAAAGTGCAGTGGTATTGAGACATATGTGTAGACAATACATGTGGCTAAAGCAACTCACAACCCCCAAACTGCAGGGTGTTGATATTCTTTCTTTCTTTGGTGGGTCTCCTTGAAATTCACCATGGGAGCATGGCTTTGGTGAGAAATGAATCACTCTGCTGCTCAGCTGGACTGGATCCTTGCAGGGCATACCATCTCAGGTGGAAAGGTCAATCTTGAAGTTAGGCTAGATCAAGTTAATACTCAGCTACAGAACCGGAATCCTCATCAGGTTCAGCTGCTGTTGGACTGGGTCAAGCAGATTGCTTAGCCCACCAGGCTTTTCACAGGAAGCATCTCTGCTGGATAATTGATGTGATGGATTTCTAGGAATTTTTGGCTCTAAGGTTTTTTGTTTTTCTTTTGTCTGTTTTCTTTTGTGTTTTTTGCTAGATTTACTCTTTGGTGGTTATCACAGTTTTTACCACCTCTAGCCTCTGGTTTAGTTGACTGTTAAAACAGTATTTTCAGCTGCTGTGTTAAAGTATTCCTCTCAGCAGGAATGACACTTAGCTGAGGCATGGTGGAAGCCTCTCTTTGACTTGCTCAGAGTCTCACCCTTTAATTTTGTCACCTTTAAGCAACCAAAGGTTAGGAGACACGTAACCTCTCCCTTTAGACAATCCTGGTTCAGAGGTGGTTCCCCCCATTAAAGGATTTCATCTTTACTCAACCCAGTTATACTTCCCAGATTCTTGTTGGGTCTCATATGAACAAGTGGTTGGGGACAAAGGCATATATTGTTGCCCTTAGGGAATTCTCTTGTCTGACAGGCTTCTTCATATGTAACTGAACTATTGAAGCCTCAAGTCCTTTATAAGTTATGGAATATTTCCTTTTCATCAAAAAGGACTTCCCCTTTACATTTCAATATCTTGCCCCTTAAAACATTCAGTTTTGCTAAGTTTCAATAGAACAGTTAATTACATTTATCTATCTAGTTCTAGATCCAGACAAGAGAGACATAGGCATAGGCATAGACATAGATATAGACATAAACATGGACATATATATTTATAGATGTATATACATAAATATAGATGACATGGAGATATCCTATTGGGAAAACTCATGGGAAGATTTTTTTCATACCTAACTTCTCTTCATAAGCTTTTTGAAAGTCTATCATTTTTCCTGAAGTATTCATTTACTTTTTTTTTTTTTTGGTGAGGCGATTGGGGTTAAGTGACTTGCCCAGGGTCACACAGCTAGTAAGTGTCAAGTGTCTGAGGCCGGATTTGAACTCATGTCCTCCTGAATCCAGGGCCAGTGCTTTATCCACTGCGACAACTAGCTGCCCCTCATTTACTTATAGAAGTGCAGTTTTTTTCAAAATCTCCATATGACTGCCATATCTTTAAAAAAAAATCACAGCATATTTGTGCTAGTCCTTGCTTTCTATTTCCTATCCCTGTGCCATTGCACTAGCTATCCCCCATGCCTAAAATATTTTCTCTCTTTGCCTGTACTTCTTGAAATCTCTGGACTACTTCAATATTCAGCTCAAGCATCACTTCCTGGAGGAAGTGTTACCCAGTCTCTCCAGTTACCAGCACCTTCCCCTTGAAAGTTACTTTATATTTCCTGTGGATTTGTCTCATATATGCCTATTTATGTACATGGTTTCTCCCTCATTAGAATATAAGGTCCTGGAAGGACCTTACTGCTTTTGCTTTTTATTCCCAGTGCTTAATACAGTACTTGGCTCATAGTAAATGCTTTAGAGATAGAGATAGAGATAGATAGAGATGTATATGTGTGTATGCATATATATATATATATATATGTATATATATATATACACATACACATACATACAGAGAGAGAGAGATGTTATATATGTAACCTGTGCCTCAAAGTCTATTTGAATGGGCTTTCATTTGATTATTCAACATACCATGCCTATGTGAAAGGCCAAGTTGGCCAGAGCTTTAAAAAGAGAAATCTTGGTCTTCTGGCTTATATTAGACAAATATATAGTATGTATATGAGAAAGGAGAGGGGCAGCTAGGTGGCACAGTGGATAGAGCACTGGACCTGGATTCAGGGGGTCCTGAGTTCAAATCCGACCTCAGACACTTGACACTTACTAGCTGTGTGACCCTAGGCAAGTCACTTAACCCCAATTGCCTCACCAAAAAAAAAAAAAAAAAAAAAGGAGAGGGGGCAGAGAGAGAGTGAGAGAGAAAGAATTTGTCACTGATAGGCTAGCTATACATACATACATACATACACACACACACACACACACACACACACACACACACACACACATATATATAATATGTGGCAAAGTACCTTCAGAATTACAAGCCAACTCTCATCATGGAGTTCAGGGCAACTGCTATTGGAATAAAAGTTTTGTTGATCAATCAGATGGAGCAGCAAGCTTATCCTCACACATTCCAGCCATACCTACTGCATTCCCACCCACCCAACCTTTCTGGAATTTTCAAGCAAGGCAGCACAGATGAGAGAAAGAAAATTGACAGGAAGAACATCGGGCCCCCCACCCCCTCTTCATGGAGAGTAGCTTCCATCTTCCTTGTCAAGGAGAGTTGGGTGTTGGGTATTTTGTAACAGCCACCCATCCACCAGCTCTCCTCAAGCTCTTTTCCTCTCAGCCTTTGCTTCTGTAATCTCAGTCACTGAATAATATCCTCCAAGTACATAGATTTTGCAAGTGTATGAACTATTCCCCGGGAATAATTTATTAAAAGTATGGAAGAATCAAGCTGATTGTTTGGTGATGACAGTGATGATTCATTCATCATTTTCAATGAACCAATAAAAAGCACTAATTTTAGTGATATCCAATTAACAACCTGAAGTATATTACATCGCTCTTTCAATAATCATCATCTGCTAGCTTCCCCTGTGAAGCTCTAGGCCCACTGGAGTGCCAATGCCCCCACTCTGACTCCTGAAAATATCTCTCTCCCTACACAGCCTTAGAGAATCTGGCATGTCTCATTCCCAGCTTTCAGTGAAGATTCTACCTTTGCCTCTTTGCACATCCCCTTCTAGAAGCTGATACAAATGAAGAGTATATCAATACAATTTTTGTTAAAATAGGCAATGAAACAATCAACTTTACCTTCTCCTACATTTTTATATTCTGTTTTAAATTCTTTTCAAAGAAATATATAATATATACATATTATATATGTATATGTATGGATTACAAAAAGAAACATATCTAATGGATTTTTTTTGTTTCCTGAAATTCCAAGTTTCAGGCTCTTTGATGTTCTATCCACAATGCAGAGTAGTTCATCACATGCACTTCTTTCTTATTATATATAGTTTTAATACCCTGAGAAATAAAAGTGCTGAACTCTATCTGATATTTTACTGAACTCCTGAACTATTCTGAGTTAAGTATGACAGATGCCCCACTGCTTGAGCTAGGGAACTTGTTCTTTTAGTTTAAGCACGGAACATTTCCATTAAAAACCAGAGACCTCAGTTCTAACCTTGGCAATGCCTTCTCCACATGATTAATTATTTTTATGTGTACTGTAGTCCATTAGGGAAGTGTCAGTGTGCCTCAGGACATAGATGCCTTTACATGCATTATTTTGCCCACTTTGCCATCCCCTCTGTCTTCATCCAGCAAAATAAAAAATCACATTCTGGGACTTTTGTTTTAGGTGAAAAGAAAAAAAGAAGATGAAGAAGAAGTTGGGAACATTTTTCTGTCTTAACCTAAGAGTCTATTCAGCACAGGCTTCTTAAATGGAATCAGTCCAATGTTAGTATTATGTCATTTCTTGAAACTTGAAATGTTAACATGGAAAAATTCAGTCGGTAAAAATCAGATTCTATGGCTATTTACCTGGAATGACAAATTAGGGGGACGGAAATCTGTCAGAAAATCATTTTCCCTAATTTGAGTCTATTCCTTTTTTTTATACTATATTTATGGACAGGTTTTTTCATTATTTCTATTTTTAAGTAATTTAGACCATATTTTTAGATATTTACATTTCATTTCAGTACTTTGTATTAAATATATGTTGCTGAATAAAATTTGGGAATGACAAGACAACAATGTACATGATTATAACAATGTTAATGAAAAATTACTAAAAGGAAATTTGGATTCTGAATAATTGAAAAACCAATGTAGGTCCTACAGAAGAAATACTAAACGTATTTAATCCCTCAAAGTACAGAGGCGAGGGACTGCTAGGACTAAATCGTGTTACTACTCGTCAAAGGCAAGGTTTCCATGTGGCATGGGGGATTTTTCTTTTCCTTTTTTCTTCCCCACAAGCAATGTTTGCCTGGAAAGGGTAGGGTGAGAAATAACTATGATATAAAGATATTATGAGGAGATAGTAGGCTAGGTACTGACAAAGGACATAAGTATTCAAGGATCACAAGTCAGGCAATTTAGACCTACGTGACCTACACAGAACTTTGAAGACCAACAAGCATTTGGCTCCCCACGCCCTTCGGTTCCAAAGACAAGGATGATTGGTGGCAGTGCCTGTCCACCTATTATGTGAAACATACCCTGATGATGAGTCTCTGCCTTTATATCTTATTGTTGATGTTGGACAGATTCACAGGGACCAAGTGGGACAGAACATTAGGGGCACTCAGTGGGTACCCCCCCAAATGACCCCTTTTGCCAACCCCAGGGGCATTATGATTAGCAAAGTTTTCAACCCTTGCATGCGTGGATTAGATTAAGTTTGCTAAACTGGTTAAGTCAAGAGAGTTTTGCATTATTTTCCTAAATGAAACTGACTGAGCTGGTTATTGGGTAGAAAACAACTTCCTGGAACAGGTTAATCAGGGATCAAACATGGAGTCATTTTTGTCAGTCCTCAAGGATATCAAGAATTTTTTTTCCATTGGAAGGGAGAAAAAAAATATTTAATCATAAGATCTAGCATTAGAAGTGAACTCAAAGATCATTTAGTTTTACCCCTTTCATTTCAGAGCAGAGGGAACTGAGGGTCAGAGAAGCTAAGTGTTTCATACAAGGTCACAGAAGTGACAGAGCCTACATTTGAACCCAAGGCCTCTGGTTCCATATGCAATACTTCACCATATACTTTCAAATAGTACTATATAAACAAAGACTTTGTCTTTATCTTTTTCTCTTGTACTACAAATTACAAAAAAGTCATTTTAATAACTTTAGATGTATATCAATGTACATACATAAAGCCAATAAATCTTTCCACCAATATATTTTTAAGTATCTTAAATTATATAGAAATATAATCCACTTCAATACTTAAAGATCTTTGATAAAGTTGGTGGGATTACTCCCTCCATGATTGTAGATCACAACTCCTAAACAACTAAATAGATGGTTTTTGAGAGTTAATATGGCCAAAAAACTCATTACTCTGGTGAACCTGTTGCTGGGACTCTCCACACTTAACCAACCCAGTTCTTGGTCGACAGGTGTGAATCCTACCTGTCCCCAAAGCTTTCTAGTTTGGTGGTAGGCAGAATCAGTCAAGGTTTTCACTCCCCTGTCAGGGCTTTCAAGAACCTGAAGTTCCCTCCACACTGAAATGAGACTTGAGAGTAAAATTTTAGGGAAGAATGTGCTTAAATAAATCAAAAATCATAATAGGGTAACTGGTGTATTTTCTTAGATTGCACCAATGATCCAGTTCTTACATAAGCTCATTCTGACCCTTTTTCTCATTACAGCAAGTAAAAGCCATGCCTGAAGTTACATTGATTATTACTACTTTTGTTTCTTATTATGCTGCTATTTGAGATGTCATTAGGCTAAATTCAACTCAGCAAATGCTGATTAAGCACTTACTATGGGCAAGGCATTGTGTTGAATATAAAGGCTATAAAGACAATACTAAACCAATCTGTGCCTTCAACAGGCTCCTATTCTATGAGGATGATATAAAATTTACACAGATGAACACAGTCATTTGGGGAGGCAGCATAGGGAAGGAATCATGTAGAATATAAAACATGGCACTTGAGCTTAGTCTTTTTTTATTTTGGCAGGGCAATGAGAGTTAAGTGACTTGCCCAAAGTCATATAGCTACTGTCAGGTGTCTGAGGCTGGATTTGAACTCAGGTCCTCCAGAATCCAGGGTCGATGCTTTGTCCACTGTGCCACATGGCTGCCCCTTGAGCTTAGTCTTGAAGGAAACTAGGGATTCCTAGGGACAAGAGTGGGGCACAGAGGATTTGGATGGCATATCAAATTTGAGGAATAGCTAGTAGACCAGCTTGATGGAAATTTAGAGTATGTGGAGGTGAGTAATATAGGATAAGAGAATCGCAGATCTAGAGTTTTAAGGGAACCACCCAATGCTCTCATTTTATAGATGGGATGAGATTTCCCTTAGGAAATATCTGAAAGTATTACTGAGGGTCAGATTGTGGAGGACTTTAAATGCCAGATTGAGGCATTGTATTTTATTCTTGAGGGAATAAAAATAAATCTTGTCCCATATTAGAATTTTAATGGAAATATTGACATGCTACAAAAATCTACTTATGGATTATTCTCTTCCCAATATTTTAGGCAGTATTTTGACTAATAAACAGCATCCCTAATTTTCACAATTCAGATTTAACTTTGTAATAGAGGAGATCTAAAGCCAAAATTCTATCAAGTCTGTCATCACAAACTTAAGAAAAATCTATTCCATCATCATCAGAACATTATCTCAGATGATGTTGAAAATCACTCTAACATAACAATGATTCCTTTCACACACACACACACACACACACACACACACACACACACAGAATTTTAATAGATGTTGCCCTACAAAGTAGTCTTAACTTCCAAACTAGTAAAATAAAAAACTTTCAAAATAGAGAGACCTCGTAGGCAATAAAGTGGCACAGAGGATTGAGCACTGGGCTTGGAGTCGGGAAGACCTAAGTTTGAATCTTGCCTATTATACTTAATAGCTGTATGATTCTGGAACAGTCCATTTCCTCATTTGTAAAATGAGAGAGTAAATTCTATGGCCTATGTAATTCTTTCTTGGTCTAAATCTATAATTCAGTGTCCTAGCTAAAGAAATCAAAACTATATGGACACAGAAAGGAATATTTCGCATTGTCACTGTACTGTCTATTACTGAAATTATACAGAAAATGCTTTTAGCTAGTCCTAAAAACGTAAGCCTGCATCTAATACTTTTCATTCAATAGCAAAAAAAAAAAATCTATCTTATCCACCTGAACAAAAGGTCATAGAACATTAAACATAAAAGGTTAATAGCAAGTCGGTGACTTGTCCCAGGAATGTTTTTATCTGAGTTCCATCAATTTTAGAGAGAATTAGAATGAAAAAACAATCATATCACCATCATCATCATTATCAATCATCATGTGTTTGCCATGGTTCCCTTATCAACTGATGAATTTACAGGGATAGTAAACTTTTTTGGACTTTTGTTACACCTCCCTACAGAGGGTATGGACATGCCCATTGACAATCTCGCAGATTAAGATCTATGTGTCAGGGACAGCCATCTCCTGCTACTTGTTCACTCTTTTAAACTTCATTGAGGATATGATTTTAAGTCAGTGACTGGTAATGAATTGGTTGACTTGTTGGGTCTATAAAAGGAGGTCAACTATGATAACCACTATTCCCAGAGATCAAAAGAGAGAATGAGGACTCACATGTACAATATTATTTATAACCGATTTTTTCTTATGGTAAATAACTGGAAAGTAAGAAGTGTCCATTAATTGGACAATGACTAGACAAATTATTATATGAATATAATGGAATATTATTGTTTGATCAAAAGAAGTGTTGGTTTCTGTGAAAATGGGAAGACACATCAATGGAGAGTGAAATAAAAAATAGGAAAACAACTTATCTAATTACAAGAATATCGTAAAGAAAAAAACAATTGAAAGACCACCAAGCTCTGATCAATACAATGATCAACTACAATCCTTGGGGAACTCTGAATCCTGGGTTAAGGATCTTAATTCTAATTTGTTTCATTTCTCCTGTTTTGTTTTAGTAATTGTTATAATAATAGTTGGAGGTAATTGTTGTAGTAATAGGTGGAGGAAAATTTCCATTCTCTTTTAGAATCTGTTCCCTCTTCCAATATAAGAATGTGGGATCCCCTGATTTATGGAATGTATTTCTTATCTAACTCATACTTCTATAACTCTCAAAACATTCTCTGAGCTTCACACCATCCTATGAGGATCCTACAGTAACCTCCTTTGCCCAGAGGTGGCTATGGGCCTTGCTGAAGTATTATCCTGGTCCTTGGGTTACTAATGGAGCTAACAGAGACAGCAACAGAGACCACGATGCCAATTAATGTTTGCTTTTTGTTTTGTTTTTTGCCGGGCAATGAGGGTTAAGTGACTTGCCCAGGGTCACACAGCTAGTAAGTGTCAAGTGTCTGAGGCTGGATTTGAACTCAGGTCCTCCTGAATCCAGGGCCTATGCTTTATTCACTGCACCACCTAGTTGCCCCCCCATGCCAATTCATGTTAAAACATCCTTCTTGGCCCCAGAGTCAGCTCTACCTATATTCTTATATTGATATTACATTCTCCCTAACTTCTCATGGTCCCAGGCCATGCAGGGAGAATGCTTCAGCATGCAAGCTAGAAAAGCAGGAGAAAAGACCCAGAAGACCTACAAAAAGACCTACAAGCCCTCTGCTGTCCTAAAGATTTCTCATGGCACCTTCCCAGGGTTTTTATCCTCTTTTGATAGAAGTGGGTCATTCTACATGGATCAGAGTTCATTGTTTAGCATCATTCAATTCCATTGGATGACATGACTTGAAGGTGGTCTACATGAAAATGAACTCTATGTATGACATCAGGGAAATGAATGCAAAGGACCCTCATTCAAATTGCTTAAGGCAAAGTCGTTTATCTGGTGTAGTTTGACCCCATCAGTCCTTCACTGATCTAGACAAAAGAATCTATCTCCATTCCTTTTGTTCACTTGGGTTTATCCTAGGTGAGATTGGATGAAGTTTCTCAAGAACTGAACCTTGAGGAGTGGGGAGGAGGGAAAAGACTGAGAAAGTGATCTCGTGGTCCCCCAAGAAATCCATTATTAATAATTATTTTCTCACAAAACAAACAGACAAAAACATACTTTGCCCCTACAATAATTGATAGAAGCAAACCCCTTACCCTTCAGTAGCATGGCCAGGGTATCGCAGATGTGTAAGTACTTTGTAAGTTATCATTTATTCATACCATATTGAGAATTAAGGATTTGACAGCAGACTTTAATAAGAAGAGGGAAAGGATGAGATTCAGAAGGCTGTGATAAACAAAAATAAACTTTGCCACCATCACCATTTGGCCTGGGGCTCTCCCTAACCAGTTTAGTGGATCCTTAGCATCCTTGAGTTTCTACTTTTACCCCTAAATATGTGCATATGACTGAGTACAGGTTCTATTCTAGAAGATATGACTATGGCAATACATTCATTCATTTTTTCAGATATGTTATAAGTGGACAATAAATATTCAACTTTAAGTAATGAAAAAGATCTTGAAGAATAAGTCACTGAATCTTAAGGAAGAAAGAACTAGTGGCAGAAAAAAGACTGAAATTATAAAGCTGAGTATCTTTCCTCATATTTGCTACATGTCTGAAATTTTCATGGATCTGCACCCCCAAATGCAATGATAACCATCCACCAATATTTCATTTAGTATTTATAGCACCTTACCCCCCCCAAAAGGTCAAAACCTTACTCTAACCTGAAACTATGATGAATTATGTTTTAGTAGTTAGATCCAATGGAGTAAATTAAGGGAAATATTTTTCAAACAGTATAATCCAAAAATTAGGATCATAGGGAGAAATAATTTTCTGTGCAAAGAGATTTTGCGTGTGTGTGTATGTGTGTAAGTGTGAAAATGCAAGAATCTCACATAGTGACTTTTCAATTAGAACTGATGTGGGATGGATTTAGGTTCAAATTGATCGTGAGTCATCCCAAAAGAATTACAAGACTCAGTGACTCAGTTTCCAAAGTTTTATTGCAATACTGTGAGTGACCACAGGGAGAGCACTATAGAGGTGTCTCTCAAATAAGGAAAGAAAAGACAGTTATATTTATAGTATAGATAAATTGATTATCAGTCTCATTATAATAATCCCCACCCCTTAGGGAGGTAGAGGGGAAGGCTTATCCTTTTTTGGAGTTCCTGGGGGCTTAAGCCAACCCCTGGTACCTTTTTCTGCAGAGGTATGTTTTTGGGGTTTACATGTCATAAGGTGAATCTAGGGACAAATTTGGCCTTTTCCGTGCATGTTACCTTTTGATTCCCATGCTTAGTTTCAAAATATTTGCATTTATCAGTTTGAATTTCTATGCCCTGTCTGTATATCATTGTTATAGTTAAGGTCTCTATGACCTGCCTCTTTATGTTCTTGTTATGGATTCTGATTAATGTGGGTAACAGGAACCTAGGCCTTGACTTGTATTAATGAAGACTCAAGTCTTAAGTTATCCATTTAACTGGGGTCTGAATCCCTTTCAGAACTGGGGCCTGTAAGTTATAGCCTCTCTTGAAGCTCAGATCTAAATTAGAGCTTGGGTCTTAGGGTTTTCTGTTAACCCCTTTTAGGTACCATTGATAGGTTATCTGTTAAGCCTTTCATCAGAACCACAGAGGTCTGGTGTATTTTATAATATCGTTGTCCAAAATAACAGACCTTAACTAGTACCAGTTTCTGCTCCTTTAATGACATTAGTAGAAAGCAATATTAATATAGATATGAATTCACATTTGTAGTAGTTGGTTCACACTTATCTTCCCATATTACATATATCATGCATGAAAAATAATAGTTTAAATGGATCTGGTGAAAAAGTGTGAAAAGCCTGGATTTCTTATTCTTAAACCTTATATTTTATGAAGATCATGATAAAGTCTCTGAGTCAGCAGCTTATTAATCATTGGATCATAGCTTTAGAGCTTAGAGGACATGTGGTCCAAACCTCTTGTTTTCTAGATGAAGAATCTGAGGATTTCAGAGGTCATCAAACTTGCCCAAGGTTCCAAAGGTTATGAATGACACATCTGAGATTGCAAAATCTTGTCCTTAACAGCTTCCACATCTTTCACATCTGACCCTTTCTCTCTACTTACTTGGCTATCAGTTGTTGCAAGCTCTCAGCACCTCTCACCTACATTATAGTAACAGCTTCCTGATAGGTCTCCCTGCCTCAAATTTTGCATCATTCCAATCCATCCTACACACTCCTACCAAAGTAATTTTCCTTAAGGATAGATCTGACCTTGTGACTTCCCTACTAAATCAATTCTAATGCCTCCCTATTCCCTCTAGGATACAAATTTAACTGTTTAGTTTTTAAAGCCCTTCAAAACCCCAGCCTATCTTTCCAGCCTCTTTGGATATTATTCAACCTTTCTCATCATGCAATCCAGCCAAGAAGAATCTTTATTTTTTTCCAGGTAAGTAGGAACAATGAATATTTTCTTGTAACCAAATAACAACATGAAATTGCTCTCTTTTAAATTTAATTAATATCCTTCAGGGCATAGCTTTCTTTCATTTCCCATTTCCCTCCTTTCAGCAAAACTAAACCCTACTTCCTTCTTGCCTCTTTTGAACTTCTCTATGAACCTTTTGTTCTTTTCAGTCCAAATTGTTTTCTACCCTTTGCTTCATCATCTTTCCTGAAGTTTCAACCATATTCCGGTTCAATTGATGGAAATTACTTTTATGCCTGAATATATATGACAAAACCCTATGTGGGTTGCCATTGCTTTGGGATTAGGGACAGGAGTTCTGATAAATTTTTTATGTAAAATTGGTGAAAATGTATAGTTTTAGAATTTTATATGCACATTATATAATGGAAAAAGCATTGAAAGAAAGATCTGTGTTCTAGTTCCCTATGACTCCTACCACCAATAACTAG